>NC_020492.1:1510249-1520466 GCF_000184155.1 Fragaria vesca subsp. vesca
AAGGAGAATGGAGGAGAAGGCCCAGCAGCGACGGAGGAGAATGGAGGCGAAGGTGCGGCAGTGAAGGCGCAGTGTATTTCTCAGATCGAAGGAGAATGGAGGCGCAAGTCTATACTCGAGTTTTTATGTGATGGTTGAACCGTGTAATTTGTTAAGATTCACAAGGGTACCCAATGTCATTACAAAAAATTCATTAACTCCCCCGAAAGAAAAACGCGCTGGCTTTTAAGGAGAAGGAGGGGAATACCAGCTTCTCCTTTTCCCTTAAAAACACCTTCTACTTTTGAAAGAAGCAGCTTATTTTTAACTTACCAAACATCAAAACCTGGTGTGCTCATAAGCCACAGGAGCTTATAAGCTGCACCAAACGCACCCTTAATACCTTGCCCGTGTTAGTAACACTTTTGTTCTTTGAAGATTTGAGAGGAAACCAATTGATCCATTCCCATTACATCTAACAGTGGAAATGATTATCACGTCCTCCTCACCACCTTGGAATCCATCAACAGACCGCACACTTACAGAGAAATCAGTTACATCTAAATGATTTGTACTGTATTCTCTGACTCTCTTCAATTGCATTGACTTGGGCTTTATAAGGTGATATTATCCCAATACTAACCTTCTTCCTTGTTTGAGTGAATTCTGGGGGTACGAAAACAAAATTAAGAAAACTAATAAGGGAACTGAACATTTGTATATCTATCTATCCAAGAACAACCTCAAAAAGAAAAGCCAGACATATCTTAAAGCAGCCAACGTTTGTAAAGGCCAAGAACTATATGATAGACCACAGCAACCTCAACCATATTTCTCGAACTGTGTCCACGATAAAATTCTTCTTTTCCGTCGGCTATATGTATGAAGGAGTAGGATCCAAACATTCTTCCCTCAAGGAAGCATTTCTCATAGCTTACTGCGTTGACATTTGGACCATCCAATATCCTATTATCGTAAAACTCTTTTTTCGGAAATAAGCTGATTGACGGATGCATCCTATACTGGACATTGAGAAGGTGCTTCTCATGTCCCAACAGGACTAGTCTTTCGAACAAGCTTCTCCCGAAACCAGCTTTCTCTGCGATCTATTTGACAAGTCATATGTATTCATTTATCGATATCTTAAGACTATATAAAAAGATAAGATACTGCAAATAAATGTGAAGAACTAAACAGCAGGAAAGGACAAAGTAGAAACCTTGCTTTTAACCATAGCAGGAAGTTGCCTTTCATCTCCTATGAGAATAGCATGTCGAAGGCCAGGTAGTTGTAAAGGGATTGCCGATTCACATTCTTTAAGCTGAGCAGCTTCATCAATGACCAACAGTTCAAGTGGTTTGATTCCTTCCGTGTGCAGTTTTGCTGAGGTTGATGCAGTACAAAATATTAAGCACACATTTTCCAAACACAACTTCCTTATTGTCTGGCCACCATTAGAAGTTGGAACAGAAAAGACACGAAGTGACCTCAGAATATTAACGCAATTGTCCACGATCAATTCAAACCTTTCACTAGCAATGTCAAGCCCCTGAGATACTAAAGATTTAATTGACTTGAGAAATTCAATAGCTCTAATCATGTCCTTCACCACATCTAATGAAATGCAAGAAGTTGGCAAGTGAGTGTACATATTTTCCATACACAGCTTCAGATTCTCACCAATGTAATTATGTTTGTCCTTCAGAAACTTCTCAAACGTCAAAACATCAATGTCATCATCACTTGATGAGTTCGTACTATTACTATCTTTACCATCATCGTGGCATCTTTCCCATCCCTTTTTCAAATGCAGTGGTAACTCTTTTTCCTTCCCAAACTCCTCAAACGTCAATTCACCATTGTGATCATCGCTCGATGAGTTTGTACTATCCCCATTGTATTTTTCCCTTCTCTTTTTTAAATACAGTGAGTACTGTATCTCCTTTGCTCAAACGTCAAATAATTATTGTCATCACCACTTGCCGAGCTCCTATCACCAGAATTTTGTTTATAATCGTATTTTCTCCTCATTGATTCCAAATACAATGTGTATTGTTTATTTGGATCCTCAAGCAAATCTATCATAGACTCTAGCCAATGTTGCCAACCTGAAAAGGGGGCAAAACATTTTGACAGAATAACCTCACGATGATCAAGAAATACCTCTTGAAGGTCATCATTACTATCAATCTTCAATCTCCCCCTACTCCCAAATAGAATGATATCTCCAAGTCCATACTTGCCATATTCCAATGACTGTTTAACCAATCTCAGCAGCCGTGATGTCACTTCTAAGACAGCAATATTGGTGGGAGCGCATGTTAGAGTTCTGCACTTTAACTGAAAAAGAGCAAAGAGTGACAGACCAACTGTCTTTGTTTTTCCAGTCCCTGGAGGACCCCATAGTAGCTCGACTGTATTGTTGTGATGGCACCTGCTCAAACTGATACAGTTCAAAACTGCAGCCTGTTGGGAACTATTTAAATCAGAACACATTCTAGGCCATCTAGCAGAAATCGCAGGGCAGCAGTTTTCTTTGGAAAAACAAATTGTGCAAGAATTCTGACCCTAAGAAACAAACATAAAATAGATATCAGTGAGAGTCGTAATAATATTTCCAATTTTCTCAAGTAGTATTAACATTGAGAGTGCAACATGCATGTGCTGATCTGAAACATTAAAGTTAGGTAGTGATGATAGAGTAAAGCGAAACGTTCAGAAGAATACCTGTAATGAATTTGCTGGTTGCACTTGCAGAACATTTTTAAGAAGATTTGTATTTGCACTTAATTCTGAGTTCAGAGCATTCCACACACGTATGTTTGTGGTCATGTTCATGAGGTAAACTGCAACTAGTCTACCACGCTTACTCTGTCTGATTCCTGACGCTCCTCCATTGATTGACTTCGATGCCAGTATTTTAAGCGAACTTCCTTGGTTTGATCCAATAACATAAGCAATAAGATAGGAATTTCGGGATCTGCTCAAATCATCAATGTATTTTGGTCTCACATCGGACAAGGCAATGATATCACCACCATTTGGCTGATATGCTTCTATATCATTTTCTCCTTTGCTCTCGTTAAATGTAATTTGGTAAAACAAGTCTTTGGGAGGTTGATGATCCTTGCAAGGTTCAACTTTCAGAATTTCACAAGAAGGTGCCCGAGACAAGGACATCATGCTTGAGAGTAAATCTTCATGTAAACTTCAAGAAGTGAAGGTACAAATGCTTTCATGTAACTTGTTACGGTCGAGAACGTGTCAGGAACCCTAGTTACCTGTGAGTCACTCATAAAATGGAAATGTCAAATGCAGATAAACAGTTGTTGCTGACACTATCTCTTTTAGTAATGGAAATAACAATAGTTTAATGTGCAGAAACCGTTACAAAGGTACAAGAATTAACATTGATCATCGTAGAAGGATGTAGGCAAAATTAAGATTACGCTGCTACCAAAGTCCAGGATACTGGGTGACTAAGTGGAATAGTATTTTATTAATTAATACAACACAATGGTTAGGGGGGTGAGGAACAATTCAACAATTTTTATGATTGAGTTGAATAATTCAAATTTTCAATGTACCTGCCTCTCTAACTTTTTTTTTTTTTTTTTTGGGGTGAGAAACAAGCACAAACATCTCCACAAATCAATAAATAAGCACTATATAAGCATATAAGATTAAGAACACACTTCACAAATCATAACACATCAAAACTATACTCGGCATAAACTGAAAGCAATATGTTCAAGCGAGAAAGTTAATCGTCCCACAAGCATATATTTCAATCATTTACCAAAAACGATGATGGAAATCCAATAGAAGGAAATGAAACGAAATGAAGATTGACAATATTGAGGCTAGCTGCACAACTGGCAGAAGAGGCAAACCTGGTCTTTGTAATGATCTTTATTGAGAACATCTCTAATAGACCAAGAGAAGACCGAATCAATCAAACTCCTTCCTACCACTTCTTTCTTGGCCTTGCTACTCTTCGTATCCATTACCTAAAATAATTCGTGCGTACTACTCTTTCTTGCTTCTGCGTGCTATCAACTTGTACTGACTAGTTTGATCATCAGCTCCATCTAGCCATGCAACTCATTTTGATTATTACTTAGCCTTGAAGAGTTGAAGGATAGAATATCGTATTGTTTACAGTGAAAGAGTGAAAGATAAAGAGCAAAAGATTAATCAGAGACGGCGACCTTCCCAGTTCCCCACTAATAGTTTACTTAGTGTTGAAGAGCTTCTTTAGCAAGGCAACGTTGAAGAGCTTCTTTAGCAAAGGCCAAACAGCAAAAGGATCCAAGTAAGATATAGGATGCCTTCCTGGCTTCCACTACCAGGACAAGTACTTTAGCCGACGAAAAAGTTTCATCGGCCTGTTAGCTTAATTCGTTGGCTA
The DNA here is from genome assembly GCF_000184155.1 of Fragaria vesca subsp. vesca. Taxonomy (NCBI): domain Eukaryota; kingdom Viridiplantae; phylum Streptophyta; class Magnoliopsida; order Rosales; family Rosaceae; genus Fragaria; species Fragaria vesca. Next base: position 1,514,640 of record NC_020492.1, read on the forward strand.
AGATCTTAGCCGACGATTTCGTCGGAAAAAGGTGGTCGGCAATGACTTTAGCCGACGAAACAAGAAGGCGTCGTCGGCTATAGTCCTAGAGTTTAGCCGACGAAAAACATGTCGTCGGTTTTTTTCCCAGACTTTAGCCGACGAAAAATTTAAGATATTCGTTGGCTATAGTCTCAGAGTTTAGTACCGACAAAAAACATAGTCGTCGGTTTTTCTCAGACTTTAGCCGACGAATATCTTAAATTTTTCGTCGGCTAAAGTGTTTAATTAAAAATTAAAAATAACTAAAGCCGACGAAATATAGTCTATTTCGTCGGCTTTAGAAGGGTTTAGCCAACGAAACATGCCATAATTCGTCGGCTAAACCTTATTTAAAAAAAATTAAAATACTATAGCCGACGAGCTATTGCCTATTTCGTCGGTTATAAGTCCATTCCAGTAAAAAAAAAACCCGAAATTTCTAAATTACCATTCCAAGCAAGCTGCAAAATGTGAACAATTCCATATAACCAACAACAACAATAAGCACATAAAACAATATATAATTCATCAACTACATTAATATCCGCTTCTGGGGGCTGCTGCGGAGGTTGCGGCGACTGGGGTAGCGGTATAGCCGTAGGCATGGGTGGAGCCTGAAATCCCTGAAGCTGGACAGCTGTAAAGTCCTGCATGTACTAGAACATCTGCTGCTGCTGGGCCTGCTGGATGGCATATGTATCTCGGCAACATAGGCTGCATGCGAGGCATTATAGGCTGCATATATCTCGGCATTATAGGCTGCATGCGAGGCATTATAGGCTACCTGCGAGGCATTATAGGCAGCCTGAGCAGCTTGCTGTTCCCGTAGTCTCTGAAGTTCCGACTCTAGCTGAGTCGTCCTGGTGGTCGTGGTCGTGGTCGTGGTCGTGGTTCTTCTGCTGGTCGAGGCTGCCTTTCGTTGAAATCCTGGAGTGGTCTTTAGGACCCCCTCGCCCTTCTTTCCTAGACCCCGGCAGTAGAAGTTGTTTGCTCACGGTGGGAAGGCTTTGCCCGTAATCCTCGCCCCAACCGTCGGATCCGAAGTGTCGATCAGGGACATGGCTTCAGACATCTCTTCCTCCTGCGTGTCCGGCCATGTCTCTCTCAGTATAGCACTTATCACTTCGTCACTAGCCTCCCTCACCTTCGCCTAATTGGATAAGAAAAAAATTATTAATTAACATTTTGACATATATATAAGTAAAATTAAAAATTAAAAAACGTAAGATGACTTACAATATCCTCCTAGGCGTCAGGATATGCCTTCTCGTACGTATAGACGTACTGGTTGACTTCTAGATGTTCCCTGGCCGCCTCGTCCATGAAGACAGCGAATGGTCTAGAACCGGCACGATGGTTCCTTGTGTTGCGTTGCCGGTTCTGAGCGTTCGCCCGGGAAACGGCCTTCAAAGAAAAAACTAAACTATTAGTAAAATATTTAAAAACGCACGTATTTAATGACAAATTAACTAATTAATTTTTTTAAATACCTGTTTACGAGGGTTGTTGAATTCTGATGTCAGAAGCCAACGCCACTTGTACTCCCTGTACTGGAACTCAACAGGGGTACCAGAACGTGCGTTCCCGTGCGTAGTCTAGTGGGTCCGCAACTCGTTCTTCCACTCCTTGTACCTACAGATACAACAAAAATATTAGAAATATTATTAATATCACATACAATTTTGTTTTTTCATTAACTTCCCAATGTACCTTTCCCCATGCATAACGTCCGCCCAGCTGCTCTTCAGGTGCTCGGGAACCTCAAACCACACATGTATTTAACCGTTTATTAGTTTAGTTTTTCAAAAAATCAACAATGTAATACATAATATTATTGAGGCATTTTGTAAACTCACCGACATCGCGTTGTAGACCATATCCTTAACCTCCTGCGGGATCTCGCCCTAGTCTGACCACAACATAGGGACTATATCCCTAATGAGCGCTCCCACGCGGCCGGAGTACGTCCTCGACTTCCCGCCCAACTATGTCGCCATCCCCGTCAGTACGGATGACGATCCTCCCTGAGGTACCGACCATCTTCTCGAGAGCCTTCCCTGTGACGGGGCCTCTCTTCTTCTTTGCCGGCTTCGCTCCGACGGTACCTATCACATGATAAACCAAATTGATTATTAAAATCGGAGAATTATAAGAAAACAAATCATTCATCTTTCATTACCTGAGGGCGATGCGGCGGACGCGACAGATTCCGTCTCTGTCGCTAATGAAGATACCCTCGCGGAAATAAGAGGCGTATCAAAAAGCACGAACCGGTACGCCGCTGATGAAGCCACTGGCGGGGGCAGTGGATAAATCTTCGCCCCTGAGCCATCGACTGCAGGTATTGCCGGTATCATCCGCGGAAGAAACAGATGAGGCGGCGGCATCTGTACCCCAGATGACCCTCCATCCGAAGTAGTAGGACTCGGAGTAGGCGCCCGGTGTATCTCAGGCATACGGGGTGCAGACACCTCCCTCTGGGTCTGAGGCCACAACTGCCTTGAGGAATGAGGGACGCGCGGCTGCCTCTATGACTGGGGCCCCTCCGGCTGCCTCGATGAAGGGGGCACCTCCGGCGGCCTCTGCGTTGTCTCCAGATGGGCCAAACGTCTGGCTATCATGAGGCCCCAAAACGACGGTTGAGGGTTGCTAGAGGTTCCCTCAGACGATTCGGACCTTTGGCCCTTCGAACCCTTCGTCGATCTAAAATTACCGCTCATCCTATTTAAAATATTAATTTGAATCAAGGCTGAGAAAGAAAATCATGAAACTTAATAACGACACACCACATGTAGGTCATACACAAAATCAATTGGCATTGAAAATATCCACAATATTCCAACAAAACCAAATATTAAAACTTGCATAATCCAATATATTAAAACTTGCAAAATCAATCGGCGTCGATCATAGTTTTTTTATTTGGTCCTATCAAATTAATGCAAATTTTTGTCAAAACACCAACTCAATCATTCACACCAATAACATTCAATAGATGGATTAACACCAAAATTCTCAATATATTCATCATAAACCAATCCACAATATCAATAGCGCATAAAAATCCTAAATTCCTAAATTCGAAACCCGTAACGCACATATCGAAATAAAAATCAGAGAATTACACCACCTGGCGAGTGACGAGCAGGCGGAGCCCGAGCGAGCAGGAGAGGGAGAGGGCGAGCAGGAGAGGGAGAGGGAGACCGGGAGAGGGCTGGCGGCCGGGAGAGGGAGAGGGCAACCAGAGGGAGGGAGAGGGAGACCGGGAGAGAGAAAGGGCGACCGGGAGATGGCTCGAGGAGGCGGAGGAGGCTAGCTAGGGTTTGGAATTCGCGCGGTGGAGGCTGTTCTCGAGCTGGGGTTCGTCTATATACCATACCACTTTAGCCGACAAAATTTTTACTTCGTCGGCTAAGAGTCTAAATTCGTCGGCTAAACTTTGAAATTGGTCGGCTAAACCTTTGAAATTGGTCGGCTAAACTTTGAAATTCGTCGGCTTAAATACTTTATACATTCGACACATTGTGATTGTGACCGTCTAAATTACGTATTTTGGCCGGACCTTCAACTGAAGATAGTTTCAAAACGATAAAACGCAACAAGTTGTATAATAAAATAACCACCGAAGATAGGGCTACCCATAGGGAGAAAGAATAGAAAATTCCATTGACCGCAACTATCGGCCCCGAGACTTTACCGGAATACCATGATTTTTCAACCGTAGACGTATTTCACCATTCTGGTCATATCTTATTCACGACTTTTTTTCGTTTGAAGGTTCTACGTATAGTTTGTTTTTGAAACGAAACATTTACTTTAACACTTGTAAACAAGCTATACAACAATAGTAGGCATGTTGTGATTGTGATGATCAAACTTGAGACGGAAATCCGACCGTTAGATCTGACCATGATGACAAAATACATGTATGGGCAAAAATTCAACTTGATCCGACAAGGTTAAGGGCTCGATCCCGACGGTCAATCCCGTAAGTCAAACCCCTAAACGCACGGAAAAGGTCGTTGGACTGTCTAAATTTCGTATTTTGGCCAGACCTTAAACTGAAAATAGTTTGAAATCGATAAGACGCAACAATTCGTGTAAAAATTTTACGCAAAATAACCACCGAAGATAGGGCTACTCATAGGGAGAAATAATGAAAAATTGCATTGACCGCAACTATCGGCATCGAAACTTTACCGGAATACGGTAATTTTTCAACCGTAGACGTATTTCACCATTCTGATCATATCTTATTTCACGACTTTTTTCCGTTTGAAGGTTCTACGTATAGTTTGTTTTTGAAACGAAACATTTACTTAACACTTCGTAAACAAGTTATACAACATTAGTAGGCATGTTGTGATTGTGATGATCAAACTTGAGAAACGGAAATACGACCGTCAAATCTGACCATCATGACAAAATACATGTATGGGCAAAAATTCAACTTGATCCGACAAGGTTAAGGGCTCGATCCCGACGGTTAATCCCGTAAGTCAAACCCCTAAATGCACGCAAAAGGTCGTTGGACCGTCTAAATTTCGTATTTTCGTCGGACTTTCAACTAAAAATAGTTTCAAATCGATGAGACGCAACAAGTAATATAAAAATTTTACGAAAAATAACCACCGAAGATAGGGCTATAGTATGTAATAGAAAAATTTTAGGGTTTAGCCGACGAATACCCTAATATATTCGTCAGCTATAGTATATAATAAAAAATAAAATAATAAATACAGCTAACGAAATATTAGGGTATTCGTCGGCTAACCTGATCTTAACCGACGACTTAAAATATAATTCGTCGGCTAAGATTGTTTTAGCCGACGAAATATACTATAATTTGTCGGCTAAAACTATCTTAGCCGACGAATCATGGTGTATTTCGGGATCTTGATGTAACATATCTGCATGCATGGATCTTGATGCATGGATATACCGACGAAATATAGCATAAAATCTGCATGCATAGATCTTGATGTAGGAAAGCCCAAGATCTTTCAGGATACATTAGACCTTATGATGAGTGGTAGGAAGACGATGACCGTGAGGCATCATCGAAGCAGTGTACTGTAGATAATCATGAACAGCTTTCACAGTCGATTTTGTCTCAACTTTAATCTTCATTACGTCCATCACACTTTCAAGAACGGTCTTTTGACAACTGGGGTACACAGGGGTCTGTTGGAAAGCAAGCAGTTTGTTGTACTTGTCAATACCAGCAGTGTTGACAGCTCTAGGGAAGGGCTGCACCGGGTCAGGCATATACTGTCCTGAGCGCATACACCGCTCTCATAAGGAAACATGTCGTTGATGAAGGCCGTTGTTGGATCGTTGGATGTACTACCCGTCTCAGAAAATTGCCCATGATCATGCGGACCCCCTGATGATGTTTCACCGTGATATATAACCAACATGTGTACTTCTCCCAAAACCCGTTACTCTTTACGTGCTATCATATTTTGTCAATCCCAAATCGATGCATATCGCTGCGACACTGACATTTCGTGCACGGGCAATAGAAAATTGTATTCCCGTTAGCATTAGCCAGCGCATATTCCAGAAAACTCATAACTCCTTTACCATATCTTTTGTCCCATTTTGGGAGCGAAATCTAACTCTTATCCATATATATCCTGAAAATATAACAAAATATATATGTATAACGCTAGCTAATTATTAATTAAATTTCATGTCATATATAAAATCTCAATTCATTTAGTATATATATATTAATCAATTAACAAATTGATAACAAATTAATTAACACACACACATATATATACTTAATAATTACATAACA
>NC_020492.1:1520486-1521840 GCF_000184155.1 Fragaria vesca subsp. vesca
GTACTGATCGGTCTTCATGCTCTGCGGGCTAGTATCAAACCATCTACACTTGAAGAGGTGCACTGTCATGCCTTCACCATAAACGAGTTCCACCACTGAATCAAGAACACCGTAATAGTCAACTCCATTCCGCCCACCATGCACCATCACCCCAGAATTCTGTGTTCTCCGTCTGCTGTCTCTCTGTTCACACATAAATTGCACGCCATTCACCTTGCACATCGGATAAACTCTTAACATTATCGGCTTCATCGCTAAAAGTCTTAGTTTGTGCGACCAATTTGGGTGACCATCAAATTGAATATGGTTCATCTGCAACCAACAATTTAACATTGTAAATATAGATAATTATGCAATAAACATAAATACGTACATAAATATTGAATTACGTACCCAGCCGCCAAAATAATTTGCGAACTCCCTGTTGTGGTACTCGAGATCACCTTGAATGTCTGGACAATATAGATGGATGTCTTTCCAGTATTCAACTTCTGGACAGTTAATCAATACCCACCAGTGGGCAATGACTAGCTCATGTGGTTGCAACTTGTAGGAGTCTGGCAAAATTCCATAAACTTCAACATCACTGGAGAGTATGGAAAGATTGAACTTCGGTACATCTACCGGCATGGCTTCGTCTGTTTCCTTCAACGCTCCTAAATACAACTTCATGTAGGTGACGCACTTCATGTAGGTGACGCACTCGTGCGCAATATATGCTTCAGCTATACATCCTTCAGGCGCGGATTTATTAGCCATGTAATCTTTGTAATCTCCAAGTTGCCTATAAATCAAGTTGCAAAATGTTATGATTATTGAACATGTATATATATATATATATATATATATATATTGAGGAATACAAGTGTAAAAAACGTACATTTCCATGGGATACATCCAAGTGTAGTGTACTGGACCGGTAAGCAACAATTGCTCGGGAAGATGGATCATCAGGTGAGGCATGATGTCAAAAAAATTTGGAGGAAATATCCTCTCAAATTTACACATGATATAAATGATGTCCTCTTGCATTTCCCGGAGGTTAGATTTTTTCACTTCCCGTGTGCATAACTTCTGGAAGAATCTTGTCAACGCTACTAACGGCTCCACCACCTGACGGGGAAGGAACGGTCGAATGAAAACAGGGAAGAGACGTTGTAGCAGGATATGACAGTCATGACTCTTCAACCCGTACATCTTATTGTCCCGGAAGTTCACACACCGAGCTATATTTCCTGCATAGCCTGAAGGATACTTCACACAACTCATCCACCTGAAAATTATGTTCTTCTGGTCAGGCTTCACGGTGTAAGGAGCTTGAGGCATTTTTTCTTCCCTTCTTTCAACCACAGAT
>NC_020492.1:1521860-1527472 GCF_000184155.1 Fragaria vesca subsp. vesca
ACTCAAAATCGATCAACTCATAACAATATTATATATCAACGTCATCACAAAATCATCATTAACTCATCATATCATCAACAACTTCATACCATCAACACAGTAATATAAATTAATTAACATATATATATATATATCTACTACTTATTAACAACAACTTCATATATATTATCAAATCATCAACCAAATCGATCAACACATATATATACATCCAACGTACTCAAAATCTATCAATTCAATCGCACTCAAAATCGATCAACTCAAACTTAAAACTCAAAATCAACATATATACACATGTACGTACCTATATATAGCTCCACAAACTAATTATGGACAGATTTCAACAACACCCAAACTTTTTCTCCCGTTTTTTCTTCCCAGATGAGCTGCTATCCAGATCTGCAAATATAAAAAACTTTAGCCGACGAAATTAAATTTCGTCGGCCTGTTTTTTTATTTTCGTTGGCTAAAGCTTTTCTTCTGGTAGTGTTCCTTTATATATAGGATGCCTTCTTGGCACTCTGAAAGTATAGAATGGAACAGAATATGGAAGGATTGAATATGTAGATTCAATCATTTATCAAATTAAAAGTAACAGACACAAGAACACAAGATTTGTTAACAACAGTGTAAACCTCCCTCGAGGAAACGTCACTGCGAGACTTTTAAAGTAGTCCACACTAAATCAAATCCACTATAGAGTAAGAATGATTACAGATCTATCAAGTAGTGATATTTAACACTATCACTTTACTAGTATTCCAAACTAACTTGACCTTACAACTGATAACCCTATTCTAACTCTCCTTGAATCTGATACGGATATGAAGGACTGAACACGCCTTCTTTTCTTTTCAACTTCACTGATCTCAATCACTTATGCAAATGAATAATGAAGATTATATCAAACATATGAGAGAAATAGCATGAACACAATATCAACTCATAAGCAATGTATCAAAGCTTTTTTCTATTCTCCAAATCTCTACCTTTTCAGTTTCTCAAAAACCTATTTATAGAGAAGAGACTTCTCCCCCTCAGTTAATGCACATCAACACATATTGATTTGTTTAAGAGAATCACAACAATATGTCAACTATCACTTTGTTTTGATATGGAAAATATATCAATAAACTAATCTGCTATAATTTGGGAAAACACAATTTTTCCAATTTAAACCAAAGTCATTTTAGGCAGATAAGATATTTTCCAAAACAAATGCATCAGAGTTTAAAACAAATCAATCATAGACAAAGATATCTTTTATTTGAGAAACTCATTTAATGCAGCATGTAATCACATAGAATATAATTAGAAAATCATGAATGCTATATATAGTGAATTATCTTGATTGAGATCAGATCCGTGAATCTTCAATCATTGACAAATTCTTTATCACTTTGATTTTGCTATCTTCAATGCAATATCATGTCAAAAGAACACACAAGATAAATATAAATCTTGATATCACAATCTGATAGTAAATGAAGGAATTTCTAATCACTTTAGAACTTCTTTCCTTACTTATTAGCAAAGCAAAATATAGAGAATTTAAATCCAATATTAATACTAATCAAATTAGAATTAATAAGGAAGATCAATCAGATATTCATGCACATAAAACCTAATCACAATAGGTTTCCTTATTTTCCCACACATACAAGTCCTAATCAAAGTAAGACTTATTTCCAACGTAACAAGCTAGGTATATAAGATAATTCTAATCCAACTAAATCCGAATTAGTGATAGAAATTATCATATCCAACTAGGGAACACATGAATCATGTACATGCACGGCATCCTAGCATTTTGTATAAGAATGCCAACATAAATATATACTAACACACTCCATTCTGCCATAATTACGAGTGACTGCTCGATTTCAATTCCTTTCGTAAATCGAGACCATCGAAAGAAAGTGCATCAAAAGAAAAAAAAAGAAGCTAATTTATAGAAAATTTCTATTGAAAGCGAAAGACAGAGAGACCAATTAACAATATCCTAGCTGCTTATTCGGTAAGACCAAGAGTCCGAACACTTCATTTCCTACATTAATTTTGATTTATATATAATGGCCGCTTAGTTTTTTTTTTCTTTTCTTTTGAATCAAAGGAGCCAACTCTTTATTGAATATAAAAGATTAATGCATAGAGGTTTCAACTTCAACTGCAGCTTGAAGGAAAGAAGGAACTGAGAACTAGAGAACTAGCATAGACAGCTAACCAATGAGCAACAGCATTACCCATTCCTGCTGATATGGTTGATTTTCCAGCAACGTTGCACTTCAAATATGCATCGCAAGTCATCATATATTGGACCCAAAACAGAGGTGTTGAAGGAATAACTCGAGATCAGTTGCCTGCGCACCTCTTGCGCATCAATTTCCAGAATAACTTGACTAAAATCATGTTTCACAGCAAAATCAACTGCATGCCTGCAAGCTAACACCTCTGCATGTTCCGCTGAAAGTAATCCATCTAGTGGACAAGCTCCTCCAGCAGCCATCACCCCAAACTCATTCCGAAAAGCAAATCCAATGCCCCCCTTTCTAGTGATGTGGTTATAAGCCCGCCCAATTGCCGCTTACCTCTGCATTCCATCTAGTGTGAATGTGGGATAAAAATTATCGGAGCTTCATTTTAATAATAATGGTTGCTTAGCAATTTTTTATTTTTTTTTAAAAAAATTAGTAAAACTAGCTGTCAGTTCATTGATAATTTAATGACACTACGGGGTGTATTCAATTTAGATTTTAAATGATTATGTCTGATTTTTTATAATCTGTGGATTCTCGTTAATTATGCATAATTTATAGATTTTTTTATGGAAGAGCCTTTACGGCCAATTTCATTAATCAAAAGCCAGAATGACGCGGATACATGTCTTTCCTTGGCAAGCGTTAGGGCAAGTTAAGGACTTGGCATGCTAGTACCATTCATTATTACAAATCCTGTTCACTTATACGGTTTTGAGTACCACAACTGCAATTTGATGTCTTTTTTCTGAAGAAAAAGACTGTACTCTCACTTTCACAGTAATCATATATCGTTGCTACTACCACTGTCAGTTCCATGTTGATGTTGTCACTGTTATTTACCCTGCTACTGCCTATGTCATTTCCCTGTTAATGTTGTTGCTGTTATTTACCTGCTACTGCTTCTGCTATTTATTTACCTGCTACTGCCTTTTTCATTTCTCCGCTAATGTTGTCACTGTTATTTACCTACTATTGCCTTCTGTGTTATTATCTGCTACTGTCCTCTGCATTACTACTTGTTACTACCTCTACTGTTACTTAATTACCTGCTACTGCATCTACTGTTACTTACCTGTTACTGTCTCTGCTGTTCCTTGCTACTGCTACATAACAAGACATTTTAAAGAGTATCAAAACCAAACTGAACAACTCTCATTCATCTTCTCTTACACTTCTCCTTTCTAGATCAGCATCACAATCAAACCGATTTTAGCTTCTAGGCTCATGGTTAGAGAGGAATTAGAAAAGAGAGAAGCCAGATCTGATATTTTCTCTCTCCTCCATGGCTGGTCTTTTCGAACCCTATGCATCTCATCTCCATTACTATTGTACTCACCAACCTTCAGCGAGCCTCGTCAGACCTCCAATTCGTCCAACGACGACCAAAATTAGCCAGAAGCGTCGACACTGTGATGACTCAGATCTATAGTTCTGGGTTTATGACTAAGATACAAAGCGATAGGAGAGGATAAAGCCTTCTCAGCCTTAGACGACGCCTTATTAGAGTGTCGATGAGTCTCATGGCGGTGGTGGCCACGATCAGCCTTGTCTTCTTTGTTGGTTGCTGGTTTTCAGGTTATCTCATTGGCTTGGGGAAGAGAAGAGAGAAGAGAGAGATTAGAGAGAGAGAGAGAGAGAAGCTTTTATTGCTACAGTGGCAATCTTCGTAAATATTTCAATAACTAGTGCATTTTTGTCAATTTGCATTAAAATTCGGAGTCCAGCTGACATCACTTGGTTTTTGGGCTTGGACTCATGTCTTTATTTGTCTAAATTTTTTAAAATGTGGTTTTTGTGTGTTTTGCTACTGTTTGTGGTAATGAGATGTCATTCTCTCTTAAATGTATACATAAGAAAAGATGTCGATTGATTTGTTTTATATGAGGCCACATTTCATTTTTTTTGTCACCGCGCTGAAAGGGAGGTGCATGCAATAGCCCAAAAACCTTGAAGAAGAGAATGGATCAGGTAGAACCTCTTGTGTTGTCAGATCGATACCTCAGCTTCCTTCGGTACCTAGGCGAGTAGTCATGATGCTTGAATTCAAATTTTCAATTTTGGCTAGGTCATAGTCAATACATAATTATTTTTTTTTATCACATATTACAACTTTATGAGTCGAACTCACAACTTGCCACTTATTAAGAGAAGACTATGTCGTTGGACCAAATGGTTATGGGCAGTCAATACACAGTTGCAAACTAAATTAAAAGCGTGTGTACATGATTAATTTAAGATTGATAAACACAACATATTGGCTGGCTTTAGAATTTGTTTGAAATGAAACAAGCAGCTGCCTTCTGCAAAGTCAATTTACTATTTGGAAGCGCTAGTCTTGGTGCACATCTTCTGATAAAGACGCCAAAAATTTCCTGAGCTGCCTGTTATACATGAATGGTCGCTCCATTTGAACAAGGTGACCTGCCTTTTCTATAAGATCCACTGATGCGTTGTTGCCTAATTGCCTTCCAATTATCACATGCAATTCAAACCATAAACAATCGGAGAGCTACGAAAACCATATATATAATATGTGCACGTTATCATTTCCAACAACTCAGAATTTTAAAGTAATCAGTTAATCACGAATAATCAAAATCAAAATATATATAATATGTGCACCAAAAAGATCCCGATTGCATGCTATCAAAAAATTTGATGAATTGACCCGTTAATTGTTTTGTATAATTGTATATATTGGAATCAAGGTTAATGAAGTGTTGTGAATGAGGTAATGAATGAATTGAAGAAATTGAAATTTGGGTAGTGTTAGAGGGCCTTAATAAGGCCTAAGATTTATGGCCTTAATCCTATTTGGCATAACATGTCACATAGTTACATCATTAATTTAATAAATTATGTCATTTCACTCTTAAGTAAAAATACAATCTTAACTTTAATAAATGGATGCTACATGCTAATATGGAATATTTTCTTACCCTTTTAATATGGATGCGTATATATTTAGTTAATTTATTAATAATAATGACCAAGTTAATAATCTTACCAAATTAGACTTTTATACCATAAATCAATTTCGTAAATTTTTTAAAATTTTCTTCTATCTTTGTGAATCGAAATTTAGTTCCATTTTATTATTTTATTTTTGCAAATTATGATTTTTATATATAAGCCATATTCTTTATCAAATATTTAAAATAAAATAAAAATAGAAAAATCTCTATCGATTTTCTTTTAGATGATTACGTGTGTGTATACATATATACTTTATTTTGGACAAATATACATAAATGTTAAAAAAAAAAAAATTATGGACAAAATTGTTTTTTCTTGGACAAATTATATATGTATACACTACCAGAAGAAAGACATTAGCCGACGAAAAAAAAAAACCAA
>NC_020492.1:1527588-1563533 GCF_000184155.1 Fragaria vesca subsp. vesca
CCAGAAGTTATGCACACGGGAAGTGAAAAAATCTAACCTCCGGGAAATGTAAGAGGACATCATTTATATCATATGTAAATTTGAGAGGATATTTCCTCTAAATTTTTTTGACATCATGCCTCACCTGATGATCCATTTTCCCGAGCAATTGTTGTTTACCGGTCCAGTACACTACACTTAGATGTATCCCATTGAAAGGTACGTTTTTTACACCTGAATTCCTCAATATATATATACATGTTGAATAATCATAACACTTTGCAACTTGATTTATAGGCAACTTGGAGACTACAAAGATTATGTGGCTAATAAATCCGCGCCTGAAGGATGTATAGCTGAAGCATATATTGCGCACGAGTGCGTCATCTACATGAAGTTGTATTTAAGAGCGTTGAAGGAAACAGACGAAGCCATGCCGGTAAATGTACCGAAGTTCAATATTTCCATACTCTCTAGTGATGTTGAAGTTTATGGAATTTTGCCAGACTCTTACAAGTTGCAACCACATGAGCTAGTCATTGCCCACTGGTGGGTATTGATTAACTGTCCAGAAGTTGAATACTGGAAAGACATCCATCTATATTGTCCAGACATTCATGGTGATCTTGAGTACCACAACAGGGAGTTCACAAACTATTTTGGCGGCTGGGTACGTTATTCAATATTTATGTACGTATTTATGTTTATTGCATAATTATCCATATTTACAATGTTGAATGGTTGATTGCAGATGAACCATATTCAATTTGATGGTCACCCAAATTGGTCGCACGAGCTAAGACTTCTAGCGATGAAGCCGATAATGTCAAGAGTTTATCCGATATGCAAGGTTAATGGCGTGCAATTTATATGTGAACAGAGAGACAGCAGACGGAGAACACAAAATTCTAGGGTGATGGCGCATGGTGGGCGGAATGGAGTTGACTATTACGGTGTACTCCATTCAATGGTGGAACTCGTTTACGGTGAAGGCAAGACAGTGCACCTCTTCAAGTGTAGATGGTTTGATACTAGCCAGCAGAGCATGAAGACTGATCAGTATGGAATATTATCGGTGAACACTGCTACAAGTTCTTACGAAGATGACACGTTCGTTTTTGCCACATCGGTAAAACAAGTGTTTTATCTTGATGACCTTGCCAAAGGTGGCGCGTGGAAAGTAGTCAACCTTGTGCACCCTCGAAACATTTACCGAGCGGCTACACTTGGAGAGGCTAAAGACCAGGAAGAAGATGTTGCGCATCAAGAGCCCAACGCAATAGGTATTCCTAACTCCTCTACCGTTCGCCTTAATAATTTTAAAGCGGGTCGTTCGGTGCGAATTCGTGATGAAGAGCCAAGACTTATTGATGATGATCCAAATCAAGAAACCGACGAAGACTCTAGCGATGAGGAAAGACATATATTACCAGAAATTAATTCTGACATCGAAGAAGACTCATCAGATGATTCCGATTACGAGCCTTAGTTTTAATTTAGAGGCGTAATACATTAATTTGTAATAAAAAAGATTATATTACCATAATTTATAGTTTACATATGTTGAATTCATATTTCTGTTATTTTATATGAATTTTGGTGATATATGAATAGGAAATTAGTATGGTTTAAACCTTCTGTTTTAGGGTTTGTATTTTTTTACTTAAGCCGACGAAATACGCATTAATTCGTCGGGCTAAACCATCTTAGCCGACGAATTATAATAGAAGTCGTCGGCTAAAACCATATTAGCCGATGAATTGCAATATAAGTCGTCGGTTAAAACCATCTTAGCCGACGAGGTATATTAGAAGTCGTCGGCTAAAACTGTGTTAGCCGACGAAGTATATTAAAAGTCGTCGGCTAAAACCATCTTAGCCGACGAATACCCTACTATTTCGTCGGCTTTATTAATTTTTTTATTTTTTTATTACATACTATAGCCGACGAATGTATTAGGGTATTCGTCGGCTAAACCCAAACTTTTTTCTGTTACATACTGTAGCCCTATCTTCGGTGGTTATTTTGCGTAAAATTTTTATACGACTTGTTGCGTCTCATCGATTTGAAAATATTTTCAGTTGAAAGTCCGGCCAAAATACGAAATTTAGACGGTCCAACGACCTTTTCCGTGCATTTAGGGGTTTGACTTACGGGATTGACCGTCCGGATCGAGCACTTAACCTTGTCGGATCAAGTTGCATTTTTTCCCATACATGTATTTTATCATGATTGTCAGATTTGACCGTCGGATTTCCGTTTCTCAAGTTTGATCATCATAACCACAACATGTCTACTAATGTTGTATAACTTATTTATCTAGTGTTAAGTAAATGTTCCGTTTCAAAAACAAACTATACGTAAAACCTTCAAATGCAAAAAAGTCGTGAAATAAGATATGACCAGAATGGCGAAATACATTCACGGTTGAAAAATCACAGTATTCCGGTAAAGAAGAGAGGCCGATAGTTGCGGTCAATGGAATTTTTTATTCTTTCTCCCTATGAGTAGCCGTATCTTCGGTGGTTATTTTGCGTAAAATTTTTATACGCCTTGTTGCGTCTCATCGGTTTGAAACTATTTTCAGTTGAAGGTCCGGCCAAAATACGTAATTTAGACAGTCCAATGACCTTTTCCGTGCGTTTAGGGGTTTGACTTAATGGATTGACCGTCCGGATCGAGCCCTTCACCTTGTCGGATCAAGTTCAAGTGTTTTCCGATACATGTATTTTATCATGATGGTCAGATTTGACGGTCGGATTTTCGTTTCTCAAATATGATCATCACAATCATAAGCACAGTTTGACGAATGTATAAAAAGTACTATAGCCGACGAATTTCAAAGGTTTAGCCGACGAATTTATTGTTTAGCCGACAAATATCATATGTTTAGCCGACGAATTTCAAAGGTTTAGCCGACGAATTTTATCTTAGCCAACGAGATTATTATTTTAGCTGACGAAATTATTACCTTTAGCCGACGAAATAATAATTTCGTCGGCTAAAGTTTTCAGGTATAACCCAGCGCTCGACTGGTTGAAAGCCCTAGCCTCCGCCTCCTCTCCCTCTCTGAATTCCACTCCTCCGCCTCCGCTCCCTCTCCCGGTCGCCGCCCTCTCCCTCTCCCTCTCCCTCTCCCGGTCTCCGCCTCCTCTCCCTCTCCCTCTCCCGGTCTTCGCCTCCGCTCCCTCTCCCTCTCCGGCCGACCTCCTCCTCCTCCTGCTCCAACCGGCCGGCCTCCTCCTGCTGCTGCTCCGGCTTCCTCCTGCTGCTGCTCCGGTCCTCCCTCCTCCTCCTCGAGTACATTTCTGAGCTTTAGTTTTATTTTGTGTTTGCTTTTATTTTTCGGTCAATTACAATGTTGTGGTATTGTTAGGAAGTGTATATTTTTATTTAGGAAGTGTATATTTTTATTTAATAAGTGTATATTTGTATTTAGTATTTAGTATTTAGGAAATGTATATATTTGTTTTGTATTTTGTGTTTGTTTTGATTTTCCGGTCAATTGCAATGTTGTGGTGTTGTTAGGAAGTGTATATTTTTATTTATGAAGTGTATATTTAGGTAGTGTATATTTGTATTTAGGAAGTGGAAATTTGTATTTAGGAAGTGTATATATTTTTTTTTGACTAATTGAATGAGTTTACATTTTTTGATTTTGTGGCCTTGATTCAAATTAATATTTTAAACAGGATGAGTGGTAATATTAGATCGACGAAGGGTTCGAAGGGCCAAAGGTCTGAAAAAATCGTCTGAGGGAACCTTTAGCAACCCTCAGACGTCGTTTCAGGGCGTCATGACAGCTAGACATGCGAGCCTTCTGCAGACGGCGCAGAGGCAGCCGGAGGTGCCCCCTTCATTGAGGCAGCGGGGCTTCCCTCATTCCTCGAGGCAGTGTTTGCTCAGCCCCAGACGGAGGTGTCGTGCACCCCGTATGCCTGAGATACGCCGGGCACCCACTCCAGGTCCTACTTCTTCGGATAGTGGGTCATTTGGGGTACAGATGCCGCCGCCTCACCTATTCCTTCCGCGGATGATACCGGCCATACCTGCAGTCGATGACTCAGGGACGCCGATTTATCCACTACCCCCGCCAGTGGCTTCATCAGCGGCGTACCGGTTCGTGCCTTTTGATACGCCTCTTATTTCCGCGAGGGTATCATCATCGGAGACGGAATCCGTCGCGTCCGCCGCATCGCCCTCAGGTAATGAAAGATGAATGATTTGTTTTCTTATAATTCTTTGATTTTAATAATCAATTTGGTTTATCATGTGATAGGCACCGTCGGAGCGAAGCCGGCAAAAAAGAAGAGAGGCCCCGTCACAGGGAAGGCTCTCGAGAAGATCGTCGGTACCTCAGGGAGGATCGTCATCGATACTGATGGAGATGGCCACATAGTATCGGGCGGGAAGTCGAGGAAGTACTCCGGCCGCGTGGGAGCGCTCATTAGGGATAGAGTCCCTATGTTGTGGTCAGACTGGGGCGAGGTCCCGCAGGAGGTTAAGGACATGGTCCACAACACGATGTCGGTGAGTTTACAAAATGCCTCAATAATATTATGTATTACATTGTAGATTTCTCGAAAAACTAAACTAATAAACGGTTAAATACAGGTGTGGTTTGAGGTTCCCGAGCCCCTGAAGAGCAGCTGGGCGGACTTTGTGCATGGGGGAAGGTACGTCGGGAAGTTAATGAAAAAACAAAATTGTATGTGATATTAACAATATTTCTAATATTTTTGTTGTATCTGTAGGTACAAGGAGTGGAAGAACGAGTTGCGGACCCATTGGACTACGCACGGGAACGCACGTTCTGTTACCCCTGCTGAGTTCCAGTACAGGGAGTACGAGTGGCGTTGGCTGCTGACATCAGAATTCAACAACCCTCGTAAACAGGTATTTAAAAAATTAATTAGTTAATTTGTCATTAAGTACGTGCGTTTTTAAATATTTTACTAATAGTTTAGTTTTTCTTTGAAGGCCGTTTCCCGGGCGAACGCTCAGAACCGGCAACGCAACACAAGGAACCATCATGCCGGTTCTAGACCGTTCGCTGTCTTCATGGACGAGGCGGCCAGGGAACATCTAGAGGTCAACCAGTATGTCTATACGTAAGAGAAGGGATATCCTGACTCCTAGGAGGATATTGTAAGTCATCTTACGTTTTTAAATTTTTAATTTTACTTATATATATGTGAAAATGTTAATTAATTATTTTTTCCTATCCAATTAGGCGAAGGTGAGGGAGGCTAGTGACGAGGTGATGAGTGCTATAGTGAGGGAGACATGGCCGGACACGCAGGAGGAAAAGATGTCCGAAGCCATGTCCCGGATCGACACTTTGGATCCGACGGTTGGGGCGAGTATCATGGGCACAGCCTTCCCACCGCGAGCAAACAACTTCTACTGCCGGGGTCTAGGAAAGAAGGGCGAGGGGGTCCTGAAGACCACTCCAGGATTTCAACGAAAGGCAGCCTCGACCAGCAGCAGGACCACAACCACCAGGACGACTCAGCTGCTACAGTCGGAACTTTAGAGACTACGGGAACAGCAAGCTGCTCATGTTGCCTATAATGCAGCGCAGGCAACCTATAATGCCGCGCAGGCAGCCTATAATGCCGAGGTACATGCCATCCATCAGGCCCAGCAGTGGCAGATGTTCCAGTACATGCAGGACTTTACAGCTGCCCAGCTCTAGGGACTTTCGACTCCGCCCTTGCCTCCGCCCATATCGCTACCCCAGCCGCCGCAAGCTCCGCAGCAGCCCCCAGAACCGGATATTAATTTAGACGATCTAGATTTTGTGTAGTTGATGAATTATATACTTTTATGTGCTTGTTGTTGGTTATATGAAATTGTTTTTGTGTTTTTTGTAGCTTGCTTGGAATGGTAATTTAAAAATTTCGGGTTTTTTTTTTTTATACTGGAATGGACTACTTATAGCCGACGAAATATGCCATAATTCGTCGGCTATAGTATTTTTAATTATTTTTTAATAGGGTTTAGCAGACGAATAATGGAATGTTTTGTCGGCTAAACCCTTAAAAGCCGACGAAATACGGTCTGTTTCATCGGCTTTAGCTATTTTTATTTTTTTATTACATACTATAGCCAACGAATATATTAATCGTTTCGTCGGCTAAAGATAATAGAATAGCCGACGAAACAACTCGTCGGTTATAGTAAGAGACTAGCCGACGATTTATTTCGTCGACTAAAGTTAAGATACTAGCTGACGAAACAATCCGTCTTCGGCTAAAGTCTGAGAGACTAGCCGACGACGTCTTCTGTCGTCGGCTAGCTATATATGGGACAATAGCCGACGACAGGATATAGTTTCGTCGGCTAAAGTCATTGTCGACGAGCTTTTCCTGACGAAACTATAGCCGACGAAGTCTAGTCGGCTAAGATCACAGCTGACGAATTAAGCTAACAGGCCGACGAAAAATTTTTGTCGGCTAAAGTGTTTGTCCCGGTAGTGATATATATATATATATATATTTCATAAGAATTCGTGTTTTTGAACAAGTATATTCTCAGAAATATATGTATTTTCACACTATATGTTACGTTTAATCTAAACATGATAGTGATGAAAAGAAAAAGAGAAAGAAAATGCTAGAAATATATATTTAATAATTATAAAAGAAAGACAAATCAATTTTTTTCTCTTAATAAAAAGACAAAATAATATAGAGTAATTGGATTTAGAATGATAAGATTGTATTTCTGCTTAAGAACGACATAACATAATCTTTTTAATTAGTGATGTGTATAGATGACATAACATGTCACCTAATCTTAAGCCTTACCAAGACCAAAAATCATGTTCCTTAAAATTTCCCTGCTGAGGTCGCTTGCATTGTCTATGTCGAAGATCTTGTCATTCGCTCCCCACAAAAGATACACCCTCGCAAGAAGAGCTTATAAATTAACATTTCTATTGATATGCATCCATATATATTATAAACAAAGGGAGACGTGGAACGTGCTCGAATTAAGTAAGAGAGGGTCAACGTACCCCAACTTCAGGAACGATACTTAGTTTCCATTTGGATCATTATATATTAATTATTGAGGAAGTGTGTAGAGAATATAGAGTAGACTTGGAATTTAGTAAATTATGTAGAAGGAATTGGAATTATGTAAATTATTTAGTAAATTATAAAGTAGACTTGGAATTACGAATTGAAGATAACTAGAACTCTAGCTAGAAGTTAAAGATACATGTGTGTGTGTATATACTGTAGCACAATATAGGTTATCACTCATCAGTATGAAATTTTCGATCAGCCTATTATTAACTACGTACTATGACTAATTACTAGATATGCATGCATGATGATATTACAATTAAGGTTGAAGTTATAAACTCTAATAATGGGGAAATTCTAAGGAAATTTCTGCTGTGTGCCGTCCTGCATGTAGGATGTGTAACCATTGGATCGTTGAACCATTTTAAACTCAAGACGATTTGACAGTTTACGGCCTATATAACAGCCAAACACAAACTCTAATGACAATTCTAGATAGTTGGATGGTTAAGAAGTATAAAGCAACTTCTAAAACAAAAAAAAACAAAAAACTAGTATAAAGCAAGATCGATCAAACCTGTGGAAAGTTAGGCACGGTGAAATCTTCGTCACGGATGACCAAAGCCTCAAGAAGTTCTTCCCTCTCCTTGCGGTTGTCAAACATTACCTGCATGCCAGCACTCATCGATTGAATTTCAACGCATGAAAAATCAAAAATAGAGCTAGCTAGCTAGGTTAAACGTACAGATCGATCAAAAAGAAGCAGATGAAGAAAATATAGTCATACTTCCAAGTATTGTCTGTAGATCCAATCAGGAAGGTGAGGAAACTCGTAGGCAGCAATTTCAAAAATGTCTCAGACTCCTTTGACAGAGTCGGGAAGCAAGTAACCCGTCCACCGTGAGAACCCAATCCTCCCAAGTCCGGCGTCGCTAACGGACTTGGTCAAAGCCATAACGGAGCAAGTCAAGACAACGGCCTCAACCATATCAGGGTACAGCTCCGCCATCTTAAACCCCACCATGCCTCCGTAGCTCAACCCCACAAGGGTGCACCTCTTCACCCCAAGCTTCCTCAAACCCTTCGCCACACACTCGGCTTGGAACTCCGGCGACCGGTCGGGTTTATCCGTGATGGATCCACCGAAGAAGATAAGATCGGGTACGTAAACGGCGTAGTCTCTGGCGAGAGATAGGACTTGAAATTGCCATGTTATGATGCCGTCCACTGCAAACCCGTGAAGAAAGACCACGGCTGGCTTCGACTTTTTCGAGTTGGTTTCAGAAGGAACCCAGAAGTTCATTACAGTTCCTGGTTCGATCTCTAGGGTTTGGGGTCTCACCCCTGCTAGCTTCATTACTCCATGCAAGATGGGCTGGCATATTGCAAAAATGTTTCCCATCGATCTCTCTCTTTTTCCGTCTTCGAGTTTTGGCAGCAGTATCAGACTCTCTCGGATACAAATTGGCAAAGTTGCAGAAGCATAGGACCAGCAGCTATTTAAGGAGGGAGAAGATATTGAGACAAGTCAGACAACTAGTATGCTTGATGTCGACATTAGAATTCGACTATATAATTGCATAGCCTGTAATGGATCGATTATTGCTGTCCCGAGATGCATAATGTACACCTATCGATCTCTAATACATTATGCACATACACTGCATACGATAATATAATGATATATATGGTGGGTCTTACATATATACACATTTGGCTTGGAAAGGATCGGAGGCGTTAGACATGAAAATGCATAACAAACTGTTGCCTATTTGACCCATTCACTACGTCTGTTAATGTTGGACTTGGAAGAGACGTGCATTATCAAGTATGCCAACATATATTGCCTTCTATTCATAAAGGATTTGCGTGTAGAATCGAACTTAAAGGATTTGCGTGTGAACTTTCTAATTACAACAATTGTTCTTGCTAACAAGCAGTTGCATTTGGTCATTTTCCCATTATTCAATGAGTCCGAACTTAAAAAAATCTCACTCCATTCACTCATGAATTGAACACAGGATCACCGAATCAACCAATATATATATGATACTGGGCAACTTCAACAAGAAATTAGTTCTATCAAATAAATACTGCTCCGATCGCCAGGACATAGAAGCATTTGCTGAATGTTATCAAATGTTGTGTTTTCTCTCATTTATATGTTGTATTTTATTTTGATTAGACAACAGATTGGAGAAAGAAAAATTCATGGGTATTGTTAAATGTACCGAGCAAACTTCTAAGTAGACCCAACAAATATTTTAAATTTTTAACAATATCAAATTAAACCACTTTATTCTCAAACTGCCCTTATCTTGCACCTGCCAGTAAACATATACAAAAGCGATGAAAACTGTTCAATACCAATTGTTTGACCAATCGTAGAGTGCTCATCTCCTCCGGTACACATCATTCAAATATAAGACTCAATCTCATTTGATCAATGAAGAGAGAGAATTAAGAAGGGGACCAATTGGTTTGCGTCTTAGCGAATAAGGATTTACAAAAAAGTTTCCATCTAATGCTCCCCTTGTTGCCTCGTTAAAAACCTTGTCAGGTAATTAAAACCCTGTGGAAAAAATAAAAAAAACAACCCTGATAACATATCATTCATTGGTGTTGTAAAATATTATAATGTATGTGGCCGGCAAGGTAATAAAAACCTTGTGGGAAAAAAAACAACCCTGGTCGAATGAGAAAAAGAGTGCAACTCGCATATATATAAGATAACATACTTCTGGATGCCTCCTGATTAGAATCTCTGTTGCAAGCTTCATATACCGTAAATAACAGTTTGATTTGTCTATCACTGAAGTGAGATCTTGTTCGTTTTGCATACAAGGGCTCATCACAAAATTTTCTTACCTGGAAAGTTAAAGCAACACCAACAAAGCTATACAAATTTTAATAAGCCTTGCCTCATTTAGTACAATTAGAAACAACCTGATATACTCAAAATCATAGACTAAGTAATATATATGGTCCAAAACATTGGAAAATCATCATGGCATATCTAGCCATACACATCAATATCTTTGTGTACTAATAGGTTTTATATAAGCTCTTCAAGAGCTCCAAGTAATTTATAAATTCACCAAAGTTGTAATATGTTGCAACGTAATGATCATAATTCGAATTCGATTTTGTAGTCTTGCCATAGAACTCACTGAGGCAATTTCAGTCACGTTAACCATGACAAGATGAGTTTATATGAGCTAGCTTTAGACTATTGATTGAATGAATTAGCTTTAGTGTAACAGCCCATCCTCACGAGATATTCTCTGCATAATTTGGGCATCCCCCTCATGGTTTCCTTCTTGTGTTCCAACCTAAGACACGTCTCACTAATGAGATGTGTGTTTTCATGTATAAGGCACATTACGTCATTTCCCTTAGGCGATGAGGAATCTTACATTCAAACTCTCTCAAGTATTCATTGATCGACTACATTCGAATCATTCATGTACTTAGATCATTTGAGGATTTGATAAGTGATACACTTATAATAACGCTTTACTTTTGGGAATTTGCTTTTACCAAAGTCTTTTAAGATCATCATAATAAACGATGACAAATGTCGTAAGTCTCTCGTCAATAACTATATGTAACTCTATTCTTACAGAAAATTGTCATGTATAAAGAAAGATGTTTGTAATCCCCATGTCTCTTGTAGACATTGTGCCATAGTGATTTAATTTCATTGTGATTGATACTCTTTTGTATCATGTAGTTTTAAAGGTCTAAATATTTCATCACGTTTCATATATTCAATTTCATTGGAATTGTCTTTTTCCAATTTGGCCAATAATATGTTTTGTCGACATCCATAATAAAACATGGTATTGCATCATACAGTCCTTAATGGTGTTTGATAGCTACCATATGTAAGTTTATCATAGATGATCATCATTCATAGATCCCATGTACAAATTTTTATATGCATACATTAGCTACTATGAACTTATTGATATTGGGTACTCATGCCACTTCTAGGGCAAATATTGTCATTCTTAGCCTCCTAGAACAAACATCTCTTGTAGATGAATTATCTGGCAAATGTGGATCTTTTACTTTTAATATTATAGAACATTGTAGGACGTGTATAATTTTCTATTTTCAGGAGCTTAAAACTTTAGACCTGGTGGAAACATTTCACTCAAATTCACGCCGTTATTTAAATGACAGTAGTCTTTTCTCTCCCCCTAACGGTGGGAATACTGTCTTATTATTATCATGTGTAAAATTGCATTTAGAGATCTATCACTTTCTTCCGAGTGAAGATGTTCATTGGCTGGTGGCGAACCTAAACCAAGTTTAAGGTCAAAAATCTAAGGTTTATGAGTTTCAACCATATTGATGTTTTGTTGTATCACCAAGACATCATTCTCTAATGGCATACTTAAAAATTTGTATGTGCAACACTATAACCATATTAGGAACTCTATAATTCTGTAATGACATTCTCCACATGAGAAAACATATCATTTAGATACACATACCTCCACAAATCAAATGGGGGCTACATTGTTTTTGTTAATATGGTTGGTCTCAGGGATTTTAACCCAAGCAGATGCCTATGCATTTAGCATATACTTTTGTCAAGATATTTTACTAAATTACTAGCTGAGACATTTTTCAAAATCAAAATGAGATGGTGGATAAGTATCTAACACCAATACATATCGTTCTTCAGGAACAATATTTCTCACCCTCATTACATGAGGAGTGTCTCATTGAGGTGACAACTAGCAACTGTGCGGTAAGTACACAATTTCATTGGAAGTAAGCTTAGTAGTTATCGAACCTTATAAGTGATTCCACATATGGTAGACAAAAGATGATGTAAATTGTCATTACATAATAGTGTATTTAATGTAATGAACTTCTGGTTCATGACATTATATGCCTCAAATTCCTTGAGAATTTGACGTAGTATATAAAAGATACCGAAGATGCATTCTTGAACCACATTTGAGACACTCTATGTAAAGAGGGAATAATATGTGCTCTCCCGAAACCATCGAATACATGTGTAATCGAAGATTCAAGTTTGAATCTATTATGTCAGAACTATAAGTTCTCAGATTTCGTATGTTGAACTTCAACTTCAAATAAATTTGGTGCCAGAAACTTCAAGTTCCAGGTAACTAAAGTGAAACTTTAAATTCACTAATTTAATTTAGAATTAAATTCAGTTTACCCCCATAAGATTTGGGAGTAACTTTATGTTAATCCCTATACTTTCAATTTCATCAGTTTACCTCTCAAACTTTTGAATTTTCCTCAAGCGTGACCAATGTCCTATATTCTGTCCAAATCGAACGTTAACTGCTGATAATTTTAACCTTAACTGTGAGGCCCGTATCTAGAATTAACGGTCAATTCAAACGGAATATGACAATTTGGGCACGGCAGACAAAAATTGAAGAGTTCAAAGGGTAAACTGATGAAAATAAAAGTGTAACCTTAACTGTGAGGCCCGTATCTAGAATTAACGGTCAATTCAAACGGAATATGAGAATTTGGGCACGGCAGACAGAAATTGAAGAGTTCAAGGGGTAAACTGATGAAAATAAAAGTGTAAGAACTAACATGAAGTCACCCCCAAACCACAAGGGGGTAAACTGAATTTAATTCTTTAATTTTCATACTCAGCTTCAGGCTTGAGCTTTTTTTACCGTTAGAACTTCTAGTTCTATGATTCAGTTTTTTGAACTTCTGGTTCAAAAACATGGCATTCTAAAGTCATATGTTTGAGATAGATGGTTGTTGGCTTGTATGAATAACAATAAAAGTTAAACAATAAGTACTGTAATGAAAGTGCATAACAAAATATGAAAATTGTAAAGAGCGAAAATTAATAAATTTTACATTTGATACTTTTGGTTTCATGAATGAAGAAAATACACAACGATCTGATATGGTTAACTTCACCAAATATGATAAATCTTGTTTGTCTCCTTTAATTGTATATATAAGTACATGATATCAAAATAAGGTGAGGAGCTTCAAGCCCTCATATGATTAGAGATCACAAAAAAACCATATTGTATAATTCTGAGGAGCTTCTGGCCCTTGTTGATTGCATAAGTTTTGAGAAACTTCATGTCAATAATTTGATAATAACACTCTCAAGGAACTTCAGCCCTCCGTTAATTTGATTAAGAAATTTCAGGTTTCGATTTATTTTAATTACAAAACCGAATAACAATTAAGAAAAATAAATGAGCTTGACCATTATATGCTTCTTCAATATATGTGCACTGAAAAAGTCATATTCTCATGACTTGCACAATGAGTGCATTTGCAGTGGGTATGAGCACAGGAAATAATTACATGTTTCCTTCGATTATCATAAATATGCATAACGACCATCTTTCAACAAGATGAGTGATCAGAACAAACTTTTTCTATCAGAACCACTAATCATTCCACCCAAGTATAGGTGAGAAGTCTTAGCCTACAAAAGGACCGTGAAACATGGTCACGAGGGAACTCCTCTTATGTCCTTCCTCTATATCCATGTCATTACCATGACATACTACATTTCCCCACTTATCATATTACTCTTGAGGAACTTCGGGCCCTCTATAGTTGCATTAAGAGGCTTCAAGTCTCGATTATCGAGTTTACTATAATTCATAAAACGAAATATATCGTGAAATGAATAAATTAAATTGAAATAATGAAATGGACAAATACCTACCTGACTCCCTTCAATAATCTGATATTATGGAAACAATAAGATAGTATTTAATGAAAGATAAGTACCACAACCAATAGGCTGTAAGAAACCAATAGCTAGATCTGATTTGATCAGGATAAAACAATAAATAGAGGTTATAAAAAACCCTAAATCCAAAACTACTATGTATTATGGAAACCGCAAAGAAACAGATGCATTTCCATGTTATTAATATCTGAAATTTGGTATATATAAATGCTTGTAAATGGTGCACATACATGAAAAAATGGCTTTTGATTATCAGAATTATGACTTTGTAACAATAATGACCTTTGATTGTCAATAATAATCTTTGATTGTCAGAATTATGACTTTGTATCAATAATGACCTTTGATTTTGAACCAATATGTGATTAATATGATTAATGTAATATGTAATTACATGAAACATATTGTCATAAAATGGGTCACAAAATATAGGCTTAAAAATACTCGAAGTTAAACCTTGTTGATCATGTCATCTACATTTTTGTTCATTTTCCACACACTACCAGAAGAAAGGCTTTAGCTGACGAAAATAAAAAAACCAGGCCAACGAATTATTTTTTCGTCGGCTAATTTAAATTTTCGTCAGCTATGGTCAACTTTAGCCAACGAAATTAAAATTTCGTCGGCTAAAGAATTTTTTCATCGGCTATAGTCTGTGAACTTTAGCAGACGACTTTAAAAATTATTTAGCCGATGAAATTAAAATGTCGTCAGCTAAAATTCCTTATATTTGCAGATCTGGACAGCAGCTCATCTAGGAAAAAAAAACGGGAGAAAAAGTTTGGGTGTTGTCGAAATCTGTCCATAATTAGTTTGTGGAGCTATATATAGTTACGTATATGTGTATATATGTTGATTTTGAATTTTATTTGATTGATCGATTTTGAGTGTGATTGAGTTGATGATTTGATAATATATATGAAGTTGTTGTTAATAAGTAGTAGATATATATATATATATATATGTTAATTAATTTATAATATTGTGTTGATGTTATGAAGTTGTTGATGATATGAGTTGATGATGATTTTGTGATGATGTTGATATATAATATTGTTATGTAATTATTAAGTGTATATATATGTGTTAATTAATTTGTTATTAATTAGTTGTAGTACGTAGAATACTAAATGAATTGAGATTTTATATATGGAATTTAATTAATAATTAGCTAGAGTTATACATATATATTTTGTTATATTTTCAAGATATGGATAAGAGTTGGATTTCGCTTCCAAAATGGGACAAAAGATATGGTAAAGGAGTTATGAGTTTTCTGGAATATGCGCTGGCTAATGCTAACGGGAATACAATTTTCTATTGCCCGTGCACGAAATGTCAGTGTCGCAGCGATATGCATCGATTTGCGATTGACAAAGTATGGTAGCACCTGAAGAGTAACGGGTTTTGAGAGAAGTACACATGTTGGTTATATCACGGTGAAACATCATCAGGGGGCCCGCATGATCATGGGCAATTTTCTGAGACGGGCAGTACAACCAACGATCCAACAACGACCTTCAGCAACAATATGTTTCCTTATGAGAGCGGTGTATGCGCTCAAGGACAGTATATGCCTGAGCCGGTGCAGCCCTTCCTTAGAGCTATCAACACTGTTGGTATTGACAAGTACAACAAACTGCTTGCTTTCCAACAGACCCCTGTGTACCCCGGTTGTCAGAAGACCGTTCTTGAAAGTGTGATGGACGTAATGAAGATTAAAGTTGAGACAAAATCGACCGTGAAGGCTGTTGATGATTATCTACAGTACACTGTTTCGATGTTGCCCCACGGTCATCGTCTTCCTACTACTCATCATAAGATCCCATGTATCCTGAAAGATCTTGGGCTTTCCTACATCAAGATCCATGCATGCAGATATGACTGCGTTCTCTTCTGGGGTAAAGATCCAGAAGGGAATGACCTTGATGGCCTTGACGCATGTTCGGTATGTCACACTGACAGGTATAAGCTGACTCCTGCAGACAATAGGAAACCTGTGAAGGTACTTCGGTATTTCCCGTTGAGGGATAGGCTGGAGCGGTTGTACATGTCTTCACACACGGCCGAAGCTATGAGATGACACGCTGATAGGGAATTGCATGACGAAGATACCCTTATACACCCTGTTGACCGGGAGGCTTGGAATCATATAGACAGGGAGTTTCCTCATTTTGCGTCAAAGGTCTGAAATGTGAGACTCGGGCTCTCATCTGACGGGCTTTTTCAACATGAGTCTTCAATACAGTGTATGGCCGGTGATTTTGGTACCGTACAACCTTCCTCCATGGATATGCATGAAGAAGGAATACAATATGTTGAGTTTGTTGATTCCGGGGCTCGGTTATCCAGGGAAGTGTCTCGATGTGTATTTAAGACCTTTGATTGAAGAGCTTAAGTTTTTGTGGGACGTTGGTCATCCCACTTATGACAAGTACATGCATGAGATGTTCCAGATGTATGTCATGGTTGTTGGTACCATCAGTCATTTTCTTGCCCATGAGATGTTGTCGGGCAACGTTGTTAGGGGATACAAGGCTTGTCCAGAGTGCCTTAGCGATGAGGGGAGCAGCAGTCATTGCAACAAGATATGCAAATTGGGTCACCGTACTCTCCTTCCATATAATCACGAATGGCGGTTCGATGCACAGGCATTTGATGGGACCATAGAAAACGGTGTGCCTCCCAGAAGATGGACGGAGGAAGAAATTTTAGCAGTGCTTAATGAGTACGATTTTGGGCAGCTCAGCAATCATCCCAATATTGTGATGGTAATACCTGAAAGACCCGACAGGTACAAATTCTGGACACATAAGAGCATATTCTGGGAACTCCCATACTGGAGTAAGTTGTTGATCAGGCACTACCTAGATGTGATGCACATAGAAAAGAATGTTTGCGACAGTGTGGTGGGCACAGTGCTGAACTTAGAGAGGAAGACGAAAGACGGTCCTAAGGCACACATTGATCTAAAAAAAATGCTTATAAGAAGACATCTGTGGTTGAAAGAAGGGAAGAAAAAAATGCCTCAAGCTCCTTACACCGCGAAGCCTGGCCAGAAGAACGTAATTTTCAGGTGGATGAGTTGTGTGAAGTATCCTTCAGGCTATGCAGGAAATATAGCCCGGTGTGTGAACTTCCGGGACAATAAGATGTACGGGTTGAAGAGTCATGACTGTCATATCCTGCTACAACGTCTCTTCCCTGTTTTCATTCGACCGTTCCTTCCCCGTCAGATGGTGGAGCCGTTAGTAGCGTTGGCAAGATTCTTCTAGAAGTTATGCACACGAGAAGTGAAAAAATCTAACCTCCTGGAAATGCAAGAGGACATCATTTATATCATGTGTAAATTTGAGAGGATATTTCCTCCAAATTTTTTTGACATCATGCCTCACCTGATGATCCATCTTCCCGAGCAATTGTTGCTTACCGGTACGGTACAGTACACTACACTTAGATGTATCCCATGGAAAGGTACGTTTTTTACACCTGAATTCCTCAATATGCATGTTCAATAATCATAACACTTTGCAACTTGATTTATAGGCAACTTGGAGACTACAAGATTATGTGGCTAATAAATCCGCGCCTGAAGGATGTATAGCTGAAGCATATATTGCGCACGAGTGCGTCACCAACATGAAGTTGTATTTAGGAGCGTTGAAGGAAACTCTGCAAACCATACCGGTAGATGTACCGAAGTTCAATCTTTCCATACTCTCCAGTGATGTTGAAGTTTATGGAATTTTGCCAGACTTCTACAAGTTGCAACCACATGAGCTAGTCATTGCCCACTGGTGGGTATTGATTAACTATCTAGAAGTTGAATACTAGAAAGACATCCATTTATATTGTCCAAGCATTCAAGGTGATCTCGAGTACCATAACAAGGAGTTCGCAAACTATTTTGGCGGCTGGGTACGTAATTCAATATTTCTGTACGCATTTATGTTTATTGCATAATTATCCATATTTACAGTTGAATGATTGGTTGCAGATGAACAATATTTAATTTGATGGTCACCCAAATTGGTCGCACGAACTAAGACTTCTAGTGATGAAGCCGATAATCTCAAGAGTTTATCCGATGTGTAAGGTGAATGGCGTGCAATTTCTATGTGAACAGAGAGACAGCAGACGGAGAACACAGAATTCTGGGGTAATGGCGCATGGTGGGCGGAATGGAGTTGACTATTACGGTGTTCTTCATTCAGTGGTAGAACTCGTTTATGGGCAAGACATGACAGTGCACCTCTTCAAGTGTAGATGGTTTGATACTAGGCCGCAGAGCATGAAGACCGATCTGTACGGAATATTATCGGTGAACACTGCAACAAGTTGTTACGAAAATGATCCGTTCGTTTTTGTCACATCGGTAAAACAAGTGTTTTATCTTGATGACCTTGCTAAGGGTGACGTGTGGAAAGTAGTCAACCTTGTTCACCCTCGAAACATTTACCAGGCGGCTACACTTGGAGAGACCGAAGACAAGGAAGAAGATGTTGTGTATCAAGAGCCCAGCACAATAGGTATTCCTAACTCCTCTACCATTCGTCTTAATAATTTTAAAGCAGGTCGTTCGGTGCAAATTCGTGATGAAGAGCTAAGGCTTATTGATGTTGATCCAAATCAAGAAACAAACGAAGACTCTGGCGATAAGGAAAGACACAGATTACCAGAAATTAATTTTGACACCGAAGAAGACTCATCGGATGATTCCGATTACGAGCCTTAGTTTTAATTCCGATTACATTAATTTGTAATAAAAAAGAACGTATTATCTTTATAGTTTACATATGTTGAATTCATATTTCTGTTATTTTATATGAATTTTGGTGATATATGAACAAGAAGTTAGTATGGTTTACATTAAACCTTCTGTTTTTTTAATGTATTTTTTATACTTAAGCCGACGAAATATACCATAATTCGTCGGCTTAAACCATCTTAGCCGACGAAATATACATAATTTGTTGGCTAAGATGCGGTTAGCCGACGAATACCCTAATATTTCGTCGGCTAAACCCTAAACCCTAAACCTTAGCCAACGAATACCATAATATACGACTTGTTGCATCTCATCGATTTGAAACTATTTTCAGTTGAAGGTCCGGCCAAGATACGTAATTTAGACTGTCCAATGACCTTTTTCGTGCGTTTAGGGGTTTGACTTACGGGATTGACCGTCCGGATCGAGCCCTTAACCTTGTCGGATCAAGTTGAATTTTTTCCCATACATGTATTTTATCATGATGGTCCGATCTGACGGTGGGATTTTTGTTTCTCAAGTTTGATCATCACAATCACAACATGCCTACTAATGTTATATAACTTGTTTACCAAGTGTTTTAGTAAATGTTCCGTTTCAAAAACAAACAAACTATACGTAGAACCTTCAAACGCAAAAAAGTCGTGAAATAAGATATGACCAGAATGGTGAAATACGTCAATGGTTAAAAAGTCACGGTATTCTGGTAAAGTCTCGGTGCCGATAGTTGCGGTCAATGCAATTTTCCATTCTTTCTCCCTATGGGTAGCCCTATATTCGGTGGTTATTTTCTGTAAACTTTTTATACGACCTGTTGCGTCTCATCGGTTTGAAACTATTTTCAGTTGAAGGTCCGGCCAACATACGTAATTTAGACTGTCCAATGACCTTTTCCGTGCGTTTACGGGTTTGACTTAATGGATTGACCGTCTGGATCGAGCCCTTAACCTTGTCGGATCAAGTTGAATTTTTTCCCATACATGTATTTTATCATGATGGTCAGATCTGATGGTGGGATTTTCATTTCTCAAGTTTGATCATCACAATCACAATATGCCTACTAATGTTATATAACTTGTTTACAAGTGTTCAAGTAAATGTTCCGTTTCAAAAACAAACTATATGTAGAACCTTTAAACGCAAAAAAGTCGTGAAAGATGATATGACTAAAATAGTGAAATACATCTACGATTGAAAAATCACGGTATTCCGGTAAAGTCTCAGTGCTGATAGTTGCGGTCAATGCCATTTTCCATTCTTTCTACCTATGGGTAGCCCTATCTTCGGTGGTTATTTTCCATAAAATTTTTATACGACTTGTTGCGCGTCATCGGTTTGAAACTATTTTCAGTTGAAGGTCCAGCCAACATACGTAATTTAGACGGTCCAATGACCTTTTCCGTACGTTTAGGGGTTTGACTTAACGGATTGACCGTCCGGATCGAGCCCTTAACCTTGTCGGATCAAGTTGAATTTTTTCCATACATGTATTTTATCATGATGGTCAGATCTAACGGTTAGATTTTCGTTTCTCAAGTTTGATCATCACAATCACAATGTGCCGAATGTATAAAAAGTTAGCCGACGAATTTCAAGGGTTAGCCGATGAATTTCAAGGGTTAGCCGATGAATTTCAAGGGTTAGCCGACGAAAATCAAGATTAAGCCGACGAATTTCATAGATTTAGCCGATAAAATTCAAGGGTTAGCCGACGAATTTCAAAGGTTCAGCCGACGAATTTCAAATGTTATTCGACGAATTTCAAATTTTAGCCCGACGAATTTCAAATGTTAGTGACGAAGTAAGTATTTCGTCGGCTAAAGGTATCGGGACCGTAAAAAACCCAGCGCTCGACAGCCTCCACACAGCGACGAAAAAACCCTAAAGCCCGGTCCGCCTCCGCGAGCCATCACCGCGCTCCACAGCCTCCACCGCCTCCTAGGTTTGGCCCAATCTCCCTCTCCTCGTCACCCTCTCCCTCTCCCGGTCGCCCTCTCCCTCTCCTGCTCGCCTGCTCCGCCTGCTCGTCGCTCGCCAAGTGGTGTAATCCTCTGATTTTTATTTTCAATATGTCATTCTAGGGTTTCTAAATTTAGGGTAAGTTTAGGGTTTTTATTGCGGTATTGATATTGTGGATGGTTTATTGATGAATATATATATATATATACACACACACACACACACACGTTGTTTGTGTGACTTCGTTGTGGTTTGGATTATGCAAGTTTTAATATATGATTACTGAAATATTGTGGATATTTTCGATACCTATTGATTTTGTGTATGATTTACGTGTGGTGTGTCGTTATTAAGTTTCATGATTTTCTTCCTCAGCGTTGATTCAAATTAATATTTTAAACAGGATGAACGGTAATTTTAGATCGATGAAGGGGCCCTATGACAACTAGACGTGCGACCCTTCTAGAGACGGCACACAGGGAGCGGGAGGTGCCCCTTTCATCGAGGCAGCCGGACGTCCCTCATTTCTCGAGGCAGCTGTGGCCTCAGACCTAGACGGAGGTGTCTGCACCCCGTATGCCTGAGATACACCGGGCGCCCACTCAGGGTCCTACTTCTTCGGATAGTGGGTCATCTGGGGTATAGATGCCGCCGCCTCATCTGTTCCTTCCACAGATGACACCGGCCTTACCTGCAATCGATGGCTCAGGGACGGCGATTTATCCACTGCCCCCGCCAGTGGCTCCATCAGCGGCGTACTGGTTCGTACCAATATCATCATCGGCGACAGAGACGGAATCCGTCGCATCACCCTCAGGTAATGAAAGATGAATGATTTGTTTTCTTATAATTAATAATAAAGGGTCTCCGATTTTAATAATCAATTTGGTTTATCATGTGATAGGCACCATCGGAGCGAAGCCGACAAAGAAGAAGCGAGGCCTCGACACAGGAAAGGCTCTCGAGAAGACCGTCAGTACCTCAGGGACGATCGTCATCGATACTGAAGGGGATGGCCACATCGTATCGGGCGGGAAGTCGAGGACGTACTCCGGCCGCGTGGGAGCGCTCATTAGGGATAGAGTCCCTATGTTGTGGTCAGACTGGGGCGAGCTCCCGCAGGAGGTTAAGGACATGGTCCACAACGCGATGTCGGTGAGTTTACAAAATGTCTCAATAATATTATGTATTACATTGTTGATTTCTCGAAAAACTAAACTAATAAACAGTTAAATGCAGGTGTGGTTTTACGTTCCCGAGCACCTGAAGAACAGCTGGGCGGACGTTATGCATGGGGGAAGGTACGTTGGGAAGTTAATGAAAAAACAAAATTATATGTCATATTAATAATATTTCTAATATTTTTGTTGTATCTGTATGTACAAGGACTGGAAGAATGAGTTGTGGACCCACTGGACTACGGACGGGAACGCACGTTCTGGTACCCCTGCTGAGTTCCAGTATAGGGAGTACGAGTGGCGTTGGCTTCTGACATCAGAATTCAACAACCCTCGTAAACAGGTATTTAAAAAAATTAATTAGTTAATTTGTCATTAAGTACATCCGTTTTTAAATATTTTACTAATAGTTTTTTTTTTTCTTTGAAGGCCGTTTCCAGGGTGAATGCTCAGAACTGGCAACGCAACACAAGGAACCATCATGCCGGTTCTAGAGCGTTCGCTGTCTTCATGGACGAGGCGGCCAGGGAGCATCTAGAAGTCAACCGGTACATCTATACGTACGAGAATGCATATCCTGACGCCTAGGAGGATATTGTAAGTCATCTTACGTTTTTAAATTTTTAATTTTACTTATATATGTGTCAAAATGTTAATTAATCATTTTTTTCCTATCTAATTAGGCGAAGGTGAGGGAGGCTAGTGACGAGGTGATGAGTGCTATAGTGAGGGAGACATGGCCGGACACGCAGGAGGAAGAGATGTCCGAAGCCATGTCCCGAATCGACACTTCGGATCCGAGGGTTGGGGCGAGGATCATGGGCACAGCCTTCCCACTGCGAGCAAACAACTTCTACTGCCGAGGTCTAGGAAAGAAGGGCGAGGGGGTCCTAAAGACCACTCCAGGATTTCAACGAAATGCAGCCTCGACCAGCTGGACGACTCAGCTAGAGACTACGGGAACAACAAGCTGCTCAGGCTGCCTATACTGCCGCGTAGACAGCCTATACTGCCAAGGTATATGCCACCCAGCAGGCCCAGCAGCAACAGATGTTCTAGTACTTGCAGGAGTTTACAGCTGCCCGGCTTCAGGGACTTCCGGCTCCGCCCATGCCTATGCCTATACAGCTACCTCAGCCGCCGCAACCTCCGCAGCAGCCCCTAGAATCGGATATTGATTTAGACGATTTAGATTTTGTGTAGTAGATCAATTATATAGTTTTATGTGTTTGTTGTTGGTTATATGGAATTGTTTTTGTGTATTTTGTAGCTTACTTGGAATGGTAATTTAGAAATTTCGGGTTTTTTTTTTACTGGAATGGACTTATAGCCGACGAAACATGTAAGATATTCGTCGGCTATAGTATTTTAATCTTTTTTAATAAGGTTTAGCCGACGAATTATGGCATGTTTCGTCAGCTAAACCTTTCTAAAGCCGACGAAACAGACTATATTTCGTCGGCCTTAGTTATTTTTTAATTTTTATTACATATTATAACCGACGAATATATTAAAGGTTTCGTCGGCTAAAGTCTCAGACTACGGTCGACGAAACATTTAAGATATTCGTCGGCTAAATTTTGGGACCAAAGCCGACGACGTCGTTTTCATTAGCTAAACTCTAGGGCTATAGCCGACGACGTCTTCTTGTTTCGTCGGCTAAAGTCATCGCCAACGACCTTTTCCTGACCAAATCTTAGCCGACGAAGGCTCTTCAGCTAAGATCTTAGCCGACGAATTAAGCTAACAGGCCGACGAAACTTTTTCGTTGGCTAAAGTGCTTGTCCTGGTAATGACAAGACAATTTTTCGATTTCGAGTGGAGTGATATCTAATGGCTCAAATCAATTCAAAAGAGACAACTTTATATAATTTTTCAACTTTATTTATAGCCTTTGGGGAGGGGTTAGTAGCAAATACCAATGTATTAAAAAACGCGCCTCATGCAATATATGTGCATGGAGTCCAATGTCAGGACCCACCCTAAATTTCACCCTGAAACCCGAAGTAAATCATGCGGGGATCACATTCAAGGAAAATTTACCGAAAATTTGGCATAACCTCCCTTGAAAATGGACAACCCTTTCTAGAAATACCTGCATACACTTCAAAAGAATTCATCTATAATCCTCTACTTCTGGAGCCTTCGTGCTCCCCAAATCACAACACCACCCAAAATTTACTAATCTAAACAAATCTCATATCCAACCACTTATAGGTTCAGAGCAACTCTAATAGGAAGAAAGGAAACATAATAAATTAACAAGCGGAAGCTATATGATGACTATGCTTCATCTCCATGTACGCCCGATCTTAACTAAGCGAACCTGCAAGCTGGGCATTTTTAAAACGAAGGGCCCAGGGGAAAACATTTGAAACCGTTAGAATGAGTGGACAAAAAAATAAATTTAATGAAAATATTTATGCTTTCCCAATTTACATTTCCATAGAAAATATGCTGCATGCGACAGCTCAAAAACGCTTCACATAAAAACTGGCAATTTCATGACTAGCACCGGCCAGTCTCCAAAGCTCAATAAAATACAGCCTCTCAGGCTAAAGTAAAATATGTATGTATTACACTCGTCATATCTCTTGTATGAATTTTCTTGAAACAACAAAGACAAATAGAAATTCACACAAGGCTACGATCCTTGCGTCTAACGCTCACGTCGCACCAGAATAGAATTTTACCTCATTATGGTGGAAAAGACGGTGTATATATATACGCGCATATCCCTTATATAAATTCTTATATTTATATAAGGCTACGACGATTGCGTCTAACGCTCACATCGCACCATAATGGAATTTTATCTCATTATGGTGGAAAAGCACGTATAGCTAGCTAGCATTTCTTTATATACATACTATTCTCATAATCATCCATATACATATCCACCGAAAATCTCATTTTCGGTAACTCTCCAAATAACACGATAACCATTAAAAATGAGAACATTTACTTCAGAAAATGACTGCGTGAAAATAAACAATTTCACAAATTGATATTCAATAAAATCAATCATTTAATATAGAATCACCGCATGCATATATTTTAAAACAAAAGTCCACTCACAACTTTAGGTCTAAGCCTGACGTCAATCCGAGGTCTCTTCTGCTTGAGCCTCCTCACGTCCTATTTCCAAATGTAAAATTAATTTCCCAACTAAAAATCCAAGTATTAAACAAAATAAGCAAAATTAAGCGAGAGCCATAACCACGCTTATCATTGTCTAACTTCGATATTCCTAAATCGAAATGATCCAACTTTAATACCATAATCGGCAGCCGTAATTACAACCTCCCCCAGAATAACGACTTAAATCCTACGGCCGGATTCCACATTAATTAACCGCCAAAAATACCAAACTTCGGAAAATCACAAACCCATCCAAAACTCCTCCAAAAATTCCATAATTCACATCAATAAACTCCCCTTAATAATCCACATTTAAAACCATAATAATCTCCCAAACAGCAGCGGCCGGAGGCCGACTCCGGTGACCTCCAATGCCTATGAAATTTTGACAGCATCTTCCTCTCAATCCACTCTACAACTTTCCTAACTAGCACAAACACAAATTCCAAGCTTAACTAGGCCAATCGAACGAAAACACCCAAATAAGCCATAAAACTTCCACTCACCGGTTCTCCTTACCTAGACCAAGAGAGGATGAGCCCCTTGGAGGGATTGACGCACGGGAGGAGAGCTTCATTTTGAGCCAAGAAGCTCCGGCTATGGCGGCCGGAGGAGTGAGTTCCGGCGAGAGAACCACCAAGGCAGTCGGACCTTTCGGCTGCATTTTCTCTCCCATGGTGGCGCTAGGGAGGCTGCCACTGGTCCAGGACGGAAGCGGGGTTAAGGGCCGACTGATCGGGACCGGAGCGGCGGTCTCAGGCGGCTGGACGGCGACGGACGGCTAGAAAGAAAATCCGGCAAGGAGAGAGGGAGGGAATCGGGAGAGAGAGAGAGAGAGAAAAGAGGGAGAGAGTGTTGGGCTTTCTCCTCCCAACCGGTCCTAACCCACCAAATAAACCCAACTCTAATAAATAACACCCCAAAAATAAAACCTTAATAAAAATTACCTTTTACTAGCTAAAATTTACTATTTTTACCGTCGTCACAATTTCCTTATTGACGGAGACAGTAAAATTCTTATTAAATACCAAGCTAGTAAATAAGGTAAAAATTTACGGGTCGGGATGTGACATTCAATGCGTGCGTGACGAAGTCTGAGGAGTTGGACTAATTACATAGTCTACTTCTCAATCGATTTGTCATTAACATAGTCTACTTCTTAATCGATTTGTCATTAACATGGATGCTTATCTCCACGAAATATCATTCTCTAGGCAACATAACGATTGCCTAAGAATCGTCTACGTCCAGTACATCTCCATAATTATATCGCTAGGCAAAAGGCAACTAGTATTATTGCCTACGATATCTTAATGTTAAAGACTTCTAAGGGTCTTTGATTCGCTTTGGGCCAATACTTGTGGCCTTAAAATAAGTCTACATACGTAATTGGAACTGCGTCACCCAATTACGTGGTTGCCAAATAAAACGAAACCTTGTGCAACTCAACCGACGATGCAGCGAGGACCGAATCCTTATCAACAACTAGTGAATTCACCTTTATATAAGTGAGTTCGAGGATCTGGTCTAGGGCTACACACAATCTCTCATACAAACACAACAATTTGCAAACCTCTAGTCGAAACCTGACGCTAAAGCATTTTGCCTTAGCACCCTTTTACTTTTCAAGCTCTCTAAAGTCTTTGCCTTTACTTTCCAAGTTCCCCGGAGCCTTTGCACCTTTACTTTTCAAGCTTCCCAGAGTTTCTTGATCTCGTTTTCCTTTCCTTTGGTTGTTCTACTCGCTACAAACCGCGAATATCGATATTGGTGGCAAAGAAGCTACTGTAAATCCTCGTTCGCGAGGTGGCACTGGAGCCCTACTTTCGCTTGATTAGAAGCACATGTCAACGCACTACAACAACTCTACTACTTTCTGCGTCCGCGCGGTGGCACACCGGCATCCCTAGAAGTATTTGGTACAATTACTCCTCTCTCCCTACTGAGAAGAGTGGCCAAAACAAAAGGAAATCGATCTTCAGGTGGTGGTGCCGAAGGTGTTGTCTGTCCCGGTCATGTTTCATTCCACGGTAGTGGTTTAGGAGGCCGGAGCGTCTTTGTATACTCTATTACTCTGTATACTTCACACCAACCTGAAGAATCAAAATCAAAAGAAGTACCCACCAAGTTGATAGAGCATGGTTTCTCTTGTTCCTCTATGCGTCACATGATAGTTGGGTTTTGGCTAAGAGTTTGGGGGAGGAAATTAAGAAACTGAGTCCTTAATCTAGAGAGAGATAGAGTTCATGTAATCTGGGATTGAGAATTTGGGATTAACTCATTAGAGGAAGAAGATAAAGACAATAATTAAAAGAAGAGAAATAGGGATCAAAATAAAAGGAAGAGGAAAAAAGAAAATAAAAAATGCAAGGCTGAAGCGGACATAATTTTTAGACGTGTCGTGTTATGATTTGTTGGTTGCATATGTGACATGGTGGGGTTGTCGCACATAAGAATTTCTCACCTATGATATAAGTCTTCAGTAGCTTATGTTGTGGTAAATCCAATCAACTAGCCAATGAAATTATTAATCATAATAAGTGATAAGATATAGGTGTGTGAGAATGGTAAACATTAGGTTTAGTTACAATCTATTTTATATATACACACACACATTATTTGTTAAAGAAAAACCTTGAACCTATTAGCTATGATTTTGATTGTTTCAAAATGATGTACTCAAATATCAAGTTTTCAAGATATCGTTTAAGAATCTGTTGTTTAATCTCATTCTGGCTACCCCACTGTGGCAGCTACAGCTTCCTAGGTTCCGGCTTAACCGTTGGAAAAGGCATTATTAGGATCTTTTAAGATTACTTATATATGTGCCTGTACTAGAAGCGGTTCCAGTTCAAGTCCTTTCTTCAGCCTCATCTCAACCTAACAAATACTTCAACCTTCAGCAATTAGCTGAATTGCTTTTTACATTAGCAACCTCTGGATCTAAAATGTTAAGACTGAAAATCGTTTTTGGTTCCTGTGTCCCTTGGCTACTTGATACTAAATTCCAAAAATGTTGTGCTTCAACGATTTGGATCGGTGTGAGCAAAACAATTAAAAATAAAATCAGAGGAGACTGTAATCTAATCAGATGCGGCTGCCAAGAATAATGCTGAAATCAAAGCTATCCAAGATGGCAATGCGACGCCAGACCCTACTGCAATCAGTCAATCACCATCATGTGTTATACAAGCCTTGTTGCCACAAGACAGAGATGATCCCGGATTTAAACCCTAAAAACAGAACCCATGAAATGTTAGGTGATATCCTGGTCCAGTGTAATCAAGTAGCATGGTCACATACATCCAATCCAGACATTAAATTGAACAAATCTCACATGCATCATCGAAGATAAGTTCTTAAACAGCAAGAAATGTACCAGACACCAGATTTATCCGGTCAGCCGGACATGCACCCGGAGCAGCATCGCCATCATAGTTTCCAGAAAAAAAAAAAAACTGAGAAGTCACAAAATTAGCAATACAAGTGATCATTACCAACATGCAAAATAGAGAAGAGACATGTCTTGATTGATCAACTACCATATTGGAAGTTTTACTAGTGTTTCGTTTGCATACACTTCTAGAACTAAAAAAATATCTCAATGCCAACATTTCTTGCAATGGATTGTCTTTGAATGAAAGAATCATACATATACACTATGCTTTATATTGACCTCCAAGGGCCTGAAGAAATTCATAGTAATCAGTGGGCCTGCAGAAATTCATAATAATCACGGTGCTACTGCATTTGGCGTAAACATTTTCTGCTATATATCACAGAAATTAAGCCGCTCAATTAAATTGAGTAAAGTAAATGAGACATATCTTGACTTGAATTACCAGATAACATATAACATGCTTAATTGCTTAGTGAATCAAATTATAAAAAAGGGGAGAAAAATCTATTTCTATGGGGGCATAAAAATAACATTATGAATTGACAATGTATCAATGTTTCCTTCCTTTGAATCGAGTACTAAACCAAATTGTGGCTGAGCACAGCTAGAGTACAATCTGCACCGGATAGCTATCAATGCAATCTTCCCATGGACCACTGGGAGATGGTTTTACATTCTGGAGAGCCTCCCAGACAGCACTATTGCACTTGAAACCACTTCCAAATGCAATCTGCCAGACACGGTTCCCTTTTTGCATCCTCCCTTTTGCCTCAGTGTAAGCCAACTCATACCAAATCGAACTGGACGAGGTGTTACCAAACCTGTGGAGTGTCATCCGAGATGACTCAACATGAACTGGCAGAAGCTGCAAATTCTTCTCAAGCTCATCAATCACTGCCCTTCCACCAGCATGTATGCAGAAATGATCAAAAGCAAGCTTGAAATCCGGGATATAAGGTTTGACTTTGGCATTGAACAACTTCTTTGCAACCAAAGTAGCAAAGAAGAGAAGCTGCTCGCTCAGAGGCAGAACAAGGGGACCTAATGTTGTGATGTTAGTCTTAAGAGCTCCACCAGCAATTGCCATGAGTTCCTTAGACAAAGAAACCCCAGTTTTGCCAATATCATCCTGCTCCTGATAAACACACCTAAACGCCTTATCATCAGCTCCCTTATGAGTCCTCACAACATGAACAAGCTTATACTTAGCCCGACGCCTATCCAATGACTTATTCGATAGCAAAACCGCAGACCCACCAACACGAAACAGACAATTCGGTATCAACATGGACTTCTTGTTCCCAAAGTACCAATTCTGAGTGATATTCTCAGTGCTCACAACAACTGCATAAGTATTCCTATGAACTTGCAACATGTCCTTGGCAAGATCAATAGCTATAACTCCAGCACTACACCCCATTCCCCCCAAATTAAAACTCCTAATGTTACCCCTCAACTTATACTTATTAACAATCATAGCAGACAATGAAGGAGTTGGGTTAAACAAGCTACAATTCACAACAAGAATCCCAATGTCCTTAGGCTTAACATTTGTATTAGCAAACAGATTATCCAATGCACCAAAAATCACCTGTTCTGCCTCCTCACGCGCCGCCGCCATCGTCGGCCTGGGCGGAATGAAATGCATTGCTTCAGGGAGATAAGTCTCCTCTCCAAGGCCGGACCTCTCAAGAATCTTGCGCTGAAACTCTAGGGAGGACTCATCAAAGTCCCCAGTCAACCTTGAATGGTCCATAAACTTCTGGTATTTCACTTTCAAATGGTCTGGGGCCTTATAACAGGAATAGTCCACGAGATAAACGGATCTGGGTCGGGTCATAATGTAGACAGTGGATCCGAAAACGAGAACAGCAGAGAAAACGATGACACTGACCAGGTTGTACTGGAGTTGGAGCCAAAGCTGGTGAATGTCATCTGGGTTCATCTGAGAGGCTTCAATTACAATGAGCGCCATTAGAGGAATCAAGCAGAGCTTCAGAAGATTGGTTATCAAGTAATGGTAACCCAGCTTGACATACTTCAAGTTGACACTGTTCAAGAAATCTGGGAGTCTACGGCCCTGGTGGATCTGAATATTCTGAGCTCCACCATGGTCAACAGACTCAGAGCTCATGATTGGGTTTATGGAAAACTCAAGCAAAACTTCAAAGTATTGGATTCAGTGAAGTGGGTTTTGATCGGAGGGATTTATATAGGGAGCAGAGCGCAGTGTACATGAAGTAAACGGATCTGAATGGGTCGGGTCTGGGTTTTTTCAAGGTGTGGTTGATACAACAACTACGGCGAAAAAGACCCGTAGACGATTATAGACCACGTAGATTAGTAAAATAACAACACAATGGAGATGATGAAGATGAAGAGTGGAAGTCTGAGAGAGGTTTAAGAAGGGGTTGGTCTGCTTGCCATTGCTAACCCGTCTCTCTTAGGTCTAAGATTTAGG
The DNA here is from genome assembly GCF_000184155.1 of Fragaria vesca subsp. vesca. Classification (NCBI taxonomy): domain Eukaryota; kingdom Viridiplantae; phylum Streptophyta; class Magnoliopsida; order Rosales; family Rosaceae; genus Fragaria; species Fragaria vesca. Next base: position 1,558,245 of record NC_020492.1, read on the forward strand.
ATGAGGAAGAGAGGAAACCAGAAGAAAGTGAATAAAAAAAAAAATTAGGGACGAATGGGGGGTTTTGAATTGTTTTGAATATTTAGGGGTTTTGGGGGACTGGAAGCTTCAAAGCGATTTCCCCGCACGTCTTTACACTTCGGAACTGACAGCAGTGAAATAAGCGGCTCAATCCTCACCTCCCAAATATAGAGCAATAAGTTTGTGTGCTATGCTACAAGCCAACAAATATGTACATCTAGCAAATTTGAAGCCCCTCCCCCGTTTTGATCTTATTATAGGGGAAAGTTCATGGGGTTTTGTACACAAATTATCATAGTTATAATGGGATGGTGTAATTCTAAGATTGTGAATTGGTCGTATTATTGTATAATCTTTGAGTAATTCGTCTGCTAATCTTTGTATATCATCTATGTTAAAACTCTAACGTCAACTGTTAAATTCCATTAATTATGGTAGATAGTGTAAATGGGTTAATTTACTTACCAAATGCAATTCAGATCGGTTTACAGTATCCAAACTCAAGCTTAAGCTTTAATCCGTTCGGGAAGGATTTGTCTGCAAAGTGGATTCACCGCGAAATAGATCCTGCAATACACGAATAGAAGTTGAAGATGCGTTCGGACGGATCCGGAAAAACCCCTTCTGAAGCTCAAGTTAGCCATTTGCGGACAAATTGAGGAAAGAAAGAGAGGGAATGAGTTAAGTTACCTTAAGAGGTGAGGCTATGACTCTATTTAAAAGCGTGGCGAAGCATGGCTCGACGTAATAGTTGGTGATAGCTAGATCACACCTCGGCAGATGCGTGCGCAATCGAACTGCACTCGTGCGTCCACATGTACAGCCGAGAGGCGCTCAACGCTGGGCTGTAAGGATGAGAACGCATGCGTAGTGCGTCCACGTGTGCGGCCGAGAGGCACTCAGAGCTGGGTTGTGAGGATGAGAATGCATGTGTAAGGCTTAGCTAGAGTGTTTGGCATAGGTTCCCACAACAAGTCCCCTAAATCCCCAAGTAAGAAAAATGACTTGGTTGGGGAGTTCAAGTGCAAAGATGCATGTAGAAGCGCTCGTATGCTTAAGCATCTGCGTATGTGCGTTCGTGTTCGAAAACAACTTAGCTTCGTTCTTGCGAACGGGTCTCTTAGCTTCGTTCTTGCGAAAGACCCCTTGAGGAGTCCCTGAACTCCCTGATCAAGAAGTTGTTCTTGCTTGGTTTGGAATTCGTTCCTTCTGATGAGAGGGAAACATGTGCAAACACAAGATGGGTGATAGGGAACGATTTCAACTGACCAGATCACGGTGGGCATGATCTTAAACCCGCAGGTGTCATGTTTATCTCGTATTCGATGATTTAATGAATTTTGAGCTAGCTAGGATGTTCGCTCTTAGGAGTGATCTTTCAACCCTCGAGCGCCACTTTCTCTCGTCGTCGTGAGATTGTCAAAAGCCTAGGTTGTTCAAAGTTTGTTCGAGATCTCGAGTTCATTACTCAATTTTCGGTCCATTAATCGTCATAATTATGGTTCTTAACTTGTGGGACACGTGACATTCCCTTATTTGGTGAATAAGAGGTGTACGTGATGTGATGACGCTTGCATCCGTTCGTGTGTTTGCCATGATGAAGGTTTCGAAAACCGTTTTTTTCTTCGTGATTCGTGTGTGACATGTGGCGAGATCATATTGTATGATCAATTCTCAATCGATGGTGGTGATTTGTCTAAGAAATTATATACAAGCGACACATAGTGTTTGAGAAAAGAATGAATAGATAACATAATAATTACAACTAAAACCCTAGAGAGAGCGGTGGAGATCTCCTTCTATACACTGCAAGCTTGTGCCGATGATGCATGAGGTCGGATGGGCCTTCGTGCTTTGTCAGTTGCCTCGTGTCATTGTCGAACTGGTGTTCTAAAGGCGATCTAATGAAGACTCTCAGGGATGCAAGTTTGAGGATGGTGTACCCAACGTTTTGGTAGCTCTACGACATTCGTTTGTCGACTGCGGGGATTTTATTCTCACGTTGCGATGGTTGAATCGCTAGGTAATTTTGGGACCTTAAGGTTTTCCTATGCGTGGTATGGGTGCTTTGGATTCCACCGTAGTCGGATTGGTAGTCAAGAAGCTTGGTCTGCGAAGGCAATGGCAACGCCGAACGTATTATTGTGCGGTGACACGAACTGAAGATGATGACTTGGGTCGAGTCAGATTGATTGTTGGACTTGGGTGCTGATATCTCTGGGCTGCTTCTTTGGGCCTAAGAATTATTGGGTTTTTTCCTGGCTCAATCAATTTGTTTCTTCTAAGTTATTGGTTTTTCTAATAACAATAAACTCATTATATTAGGAATCTAAGCACACATAGCTAGTTTTAAGTTCTTTGCTGTAAAATCTGTTTAAAAATAAGTGATCAATGAACATGTAATGAGTGGTGCTAGCTAGCTTGCCATGTCCTTAATTTGTCCAAAATACGACAAGGAATAGTATGTATCTGTGTCAGTTCGGTTTGAGAAATGAATGGCTTTAAATAAAGCAATAAAAAATTTAAAAAAAACATAAAGAATGAATAGACAACATTTTTATAAAAGTAAACAATCTATGAAAATCTTGGTTAGGCTTTGCCAGTTGCCACCCTACCTAGTTATGGTCGGCTTTCAATTCAATTTCACATGTTTTCAATCGGCTACCTATGGAATTCAATTCAATTTCACATGTTTTCCCATTGGCTATTAATTTCATGGATTTTACGATTGTGTTGACCACCTTTTTATTTTATTAGAAAAGAAACATTTGTAATCATACTTTCAATCTATTTACACTTTTATCCTTGTCTTCTACGTTGTTCAAGCTTTATTAAGATTATTTTCTATCACATATACGGACCTATATATCGTAGAGAGTTAGAGCAATTGTTGATAAATAAATTTACCAACCATTTTTAATATGACCATTAAAGTGCCCACCATCTAAATTATTGCTACATGTCTCTTCAAATGGATTGATTTTGTTATTAACTTATTATTAAGAAAACAAATACGTGTCATTAATCTAATTGAGGTCATTGGGGTGCGCAAAATAAAAGTGATCGGCAAATTTAGATCCCTAATTATGAAGTAGTGACTTATGCAAAGTTTACTGCATCATCCTTTCCAGAAAATAAGTAAACAAAAAAATATCCATAAAGGCGACCTATGTAACACTCAAAAATAGAATGGGTTACCTCCGAGTCTCTCGAAGTAACCAGTGTTGGAAACCTAGGGTTTCATTTTAGCGGCGATGTTATTTTCTAGGCGTTAATCGTGCTCTGACAACGTGAGGATGCTTTATCGATGTCTTCCAGCGATAGCAAGCACGCTCTTTGATGGTGTTTGTTTGGCGTCCAACCTTGGAGTGGTTTGAATCAGGGTTGTGGCGTGCTCATGTTGAGAATATGGTTGTGTTGGCGGTTACGAAGGTATTGTTGGAACTGTTCAAGCATCGATGTGATCTGGGAGGGTGGCATCATCGCGTGGCCACATGTCGGCAGTTTACGGTCGTGGTTATGGGGATGTTATCATATTGCGTGGACAAGGGCGCCTCGAATTGCTAATCGTGGTCTGTTTATGTGGCTGGAGGAGGTGATGTAGTAGTAAAAATTATTGAAACTCTAGGTTTCGCAACGCATAGCAACGACGACTTGTGGTCAACGAATGACTACAAGAAATCATTGGCGTCGGTTCTCTTCTGCGAGCTGAGGAGGAGGGCAGTTCAGTGCCTTCTTAAAGTGGTAGAGGCTTTCACGTACGAATTTGGGCTTGGTGTAAGCCTTTGAGTTGAGTTTTTGGTTGGATTTAACTGGATCCACGATGATGTGAAGTTGCAGGGGCGACGCCTGACTTTGGTTCAGTTTGTGGCGACAACGTTTTAGAAGATTAGGATTCGGTTCTCTTCGTTGAATTAATCGTTGGTTGTAAATTATGGGTCGATCGTAGGCAAGGTCTTCTTCTCCAGCCATGTTGATGGTGGAGGACCGAGGTCGGCCGCCGGAAGGGTGACGACATTAGTCATCTTTACCTGAGGTTGTTTGGGCCTTGAGCTTAGTCTTCCTGGCTACAGTTGTAGTTTGGTAGGTTGGATCTTGTGTTCCCTTTGGGTTGGGCTTGTTTGAATCCTTTGGTGGTAGCATCTCCTGTCCTTGGACGGCTGGCTTGCCCTATGGGACTATGGTATTAGTTTCTTTAGTAGTATGCTTTACTTTCTTAGGTTAATCTAGTATTCCTGTTTTTCTTTTGTAAGTTTGGTGAAGTACACTTGTTTTGCTGTTCATAGTAATGGTAATCAACTTCTCTTCCAAAAAATTAAATAAAAATATCGTCTGCTACTACTCTTTTTTTTTTTTAGGAAAAAGGAGAAATACCCATTAATCAAAGATCATGACGACCAAAAGGTCAAGCATGAATAGTCCGAAGACCATACAAATGGATAGCGATGCTAAATCAAACTACTACTAGAAATTGCAAAAACAGCCTCAAAACTACGTCAAAAAAGTGAACATGAATACTAGAAAGCAATGAACTTACCACACCCAAACAGAAACTCCACTCGCAATGATTAGAGGCCTAAGACCCAATGGTGTACCTTTCATCAACGATTAGAGAGAGAATTTCTGTTAGGGTATAGTAGGGGTCTTAAACCCCAAAAGCCCTAACTAAAACCCAGCTGTAAGAAAAAGAGAGAAGAAGGTCCATATAGGCCCATCTCAAACAAGAGCCAGGCCCAAAGGCCCACCTTTCTCCCTTCGTTCATCCAGCCTCGGTGATAAGACGTATTTGCACACGCATCAATTAACCATGTCAACAAATCAATCATAGTATAAAGCAAGCATGGATCGTTCTAAACCGGGGATCCAACTACAGGGTAGATCCATCTAATCTAATAAAAATATCGAAATAAGCATATAGGGTTTAAAGGTTTTGATGATTTTGGAATAAACATTGAAAATAAATCCTAAATTACTTCTATACATATTTACATGTGATCAACCAACAATCATGCAAACTTAACCAAATAACCATGTAAGAACAAAGAAGACGATCTCTAATCTCATTTAAGTCTACACCGTGAGCAATTATACAACCTAAATTTGATATGCACATAAGTTCCTACGTGGTTCCTATGACATAGACCTACTTAGAATTAGACTACGGGTTTCATTCAACATCGTGACACAAACAAGCTCGGCTACGTGCTCTACTTATAGGTCACACACATAAACTAATCATGCAATTACGTATCACATAAAGATCGATGT
>NC_020492.1:1563667-1565028 GCF_000184155.1 Fragaria vesca subsp. vesca
AACTACTTGTATTAAATACACATGATAATGGAAGAATGCACCGAAAATCTTAAAGTATATAGACATAAAACTCACGGCATAAAACCTAAAATCATTGATTAAAAATTGAAAACTTTAATTCAAAACATGGTTCAAAAGTGTTTCTATCTCATAGACAAGAATCGAAACATACTTAAGCAAAAACCTAAAACAAACATCAAGAAGAACAAACACATACTAATCCGAAAGTAAAAGATGAAATACACTCTCAGAATATCCCTACTTGTTCTATTCTTCGAGTGAGCGGAATCCTAGGCTACGTGCTTTGGATCAAAGATGAAGGTGGAATCGGATTATGGTGTTTGGAGGTTGATGGAGTTTCGGCAAAGTTTTGGTGTAATTTTGCACGGGTTGATGATGATAAACTGCTGCCATGCCGTGCCCTATATATAGAGTAACAAGACTTGATCTCCAAGAATTCCTCACGCACAAGGAATCCTTATTAAATCGGTAAAACCAAGTCCAAGTTGGATTTAACTTCCTCTCTTGGTCTTCAAGTAATCCTTATGCATTAAGGAATGACAAAACCACACTACCACAAAAACGTTATCAGACAACACTCATCAGACAACCTTTTAGGGTTCCCTACTTGTCTTATGAGGTGAACTGTTATATACAACGCAAAGTTACAAAGTTTTGTTGTCTGATGACACGAAATTGTCAGGTTATATTTCAAGAGTTCAAAACACAACAATGATGCTAATTTTCTGTTGTATGATTTATGAAAATTTTGGCCGAAGGATTCCCCCCATCACCAAATTGAAAGTCGCACAAGATGCAAAATGTTTGGACAATAGACTTTTATTTCTTTGTTGTATGATGTTGTTACAATTTATACTAAGCAATACCTAGTGCAAGTTTAGAAAATATATACAACAGTTTAAAACATTTTGTTGTGTGACTAGAAAATCTAGTGGCATGACAAAGTTGTTTTGGCTCCAAAGTTTGCCTCCATTGATTTGGTGAGCTATGCCAAAATAGTTTTGGACTCTAAAGTTTCCCTCCGAGTATATATTCTGTTGTGTGAAAAAGTTAGACAAATTTATTAACGTACCCACCAACCCTAAACGCTGTCTCACACTCTCTCACTCTCTCGCATTCATATCGCTGTCTCTCTCTCTCTCGCATTCATTCACCCTAAACCCACCAATAGATCGACTCTCAACTCTCACTCTCAAACCAGATCGAGACTCTCGCCCTCTCACTCTCAACGGTAAGCCCTCTCTCTCTCTCAATGTTGTCTCAACTCTCACTCTCTCGCCCTCTCTCTCAACTCTGTCGCTCTCTCAGCTCTCTCACTCTTCTCTCAATCGATTGAATCT
>NC_020492.1:1577741-1581594 GCF_000184155.1 Fragaria vesca subsp. vesca
CTTAAACCGTGCTATTCTATTGATATTGTTGACTCTCTTGCACAGGAACTCCTAAATTCAATGATTGATGATAAATTGGAGTACACCATTGCTCAAGGAGTGGGATACAATGCGGATGGTACAAATGTGTCGAAGGCAGAATTAGAGGAAATATGGGATGATGTTGTGCTTGAAACCGTTGCTGCTCTTGAAAGCCTACCAGGTAGTTCTAATCTCATATTGTCTCTTCCCATTTCCACTAACAAAATGTTACCATCTGTAGAGCAGGCACCCAAGTTAGAATTGAAAGCATTACCTCATCACTTGAAGTATGTGTACTTGGGAGAAGGTGAGACTTTGCCAGCAATTGTGTCCTCCAAGCTAGATGAGGAACAAGAGAAGAGATTGGTGGAGGTATTGAAGAAGTACAAAACTGCTATTGAATGGACTTTAGCAGACATCAAGGGAATCAGCCTAACCACATGTGTCCATTGAATTTTGCTGGAAGATGGAGCAAAACTCACTAGAGAAGCCCAAAGACGTCTTCACCAACCAATGATGAAGGTGGTTCAAGATGAAGTCATCAAGTTGCTGGATTGTGGAGTGATCTACCCTATATCCGATAGTAAGTGGGTCTCTCATGTTCAAGTGGTTCCAAAGAAATCTGGAGTGACGGTTGTGAAGAATGCTGAGAATGAGCTAGCACCCCAACGAGTTGTGACTGGACATAGAGTCTGCATTGACTATAGAAAGCTCAACGCCACCACAAGAAAGGACCATTTCCCCCTACCATTCATTGATCAAATGCTTGAGAGGTTAGCTGGTCACGAATTTTATTGTTTCTTGGACGGATATAGTGGTTACAATCAGATCTGCATAGCCTAAGAAGACCAAGAGAAGACTACATTCACATGTCCTTTTGGCACTTTTGCCTATCGGCGCATGCCCTTCGGTTTGTGCAATGCACCAGGTACGTTTCAAAGATGCATGATGTCTATTTTCTCTGATTATATTGAAAATATAATTGAGGTCTTTATGGATGACTTTAGTGTCTTTGGTAAGGACTTTGATTCATGTTTGGGGAATTTAGAACTCATTTTGAAAAGATGTGTTGAAACTAATCTGGTTTTGAATTGGGAAAAATGTCATTTCATGGTGACACAAGGAATAGTTTTGGGACATATCATATCTGCTAGGGGAATTGAAGTTGATAAGGCCAAGATTGATCTTATTCGTTACTTACCATACCCCACAACTGTGAGGGAGATACGTTCGTTTCTTGGCCATGCAGGTTCTTATCGCAGGTTTATCAAGGATTTTTCCAAGATAGCTAGACCCCTAACCCGCCTCCTTCAAAAGGAAGTAGCCTTTGAATTTGACGAGGAATGCAAGAAGGCATTTGAGAAGTTGAAGGAATTATTAATAACAGCGCCGGTGATGCTACCCCCAAATTGGGATGAGCCCTTTGAATTGATGTGTGATGCATCTGATTTTGCTGTTGGAGCTGTGCTAGGGCAGAGGAAGGATAAGAAGCCCTATGCCATTTACTATGCCTCAAGAACGCTCAATGATGCACAATTGAATTACTCTACCACTGAAAAAGAGCTTCTTGCTGTTGTATTTGCTTTAGATAAATTCCGTTCTTATTTGCTTCAATCTAAAGTAATTGTTTATACTGATCATGCAGCATTGAGGTATTTGTTTACAAAGAAAGAGGCGAAGCCGAGGCTTATTCGATGGATGTTGTTACTCCAAGAATTCGACATTGAAATTAAAGACAAGAAGGGGAGTGACAACGTGGTTGCTGACCACTTGAGCAGATTAGTACGCGAAGAGGATGCTTTACCCTTGTGTGAGACGTTTCCCGATGAACAGCTCTTTGGAATTGAGGTAAGTGAACCTTGGTATGCTGATATTGTGAACTATCTTGTTACTAAAACTTTTCCGGACACTTTACCTCGTTTTCAAAAAGAAAAGCTTAAGAAATTGGCTAGGCAGTACATTTGGGATGAACCTTATTTGTGGAAACATTGTCAAGATCAAATAATTAGGAGGTGTGTCCCTGAAAATGAACATCATTCTATTCTTGCCTTTTGCCATTCTAAAGTTTGTGGAGGTCATTTTGGATCTCGTAGAACTGCCCTTAAAGTTTTGGATGCAGGTTTCTTTTGGCCTACAATTTTTAAAGATGCTTACTTGTTTTGCAAGACTTGTGATAGGTGTCAGAGATTAGGAAACCTAGGACCTAAGGATCAAATGCCTTTACACCATATCATAACGGTTGAAAGTTTTGATGTATGGGGTATTGATTTTATGGGACCTTTTCCCTCATCCAATGGTTATTTGTATATACTTGTGGCAGTTGATTATGTTTCGAAATGGGTGGAAGCGATAGCCACCAAAACTAATGATTCCAAAGTTGTTGCAGATTTCCTTCACTCTCACATCTTTTGCAGGTTTGGAATGGCGCGAGTTATCATAAGTGATGTAGGATCACATTTCTGCAACAAATCAATTGAGGCTCTGCTGAAGAAGTACAACGTTACACACAAGGTTTCTACACCTTACCATCCTCAAACAAGTGGACAAGCAGAGATTTCAAACCGGGAGATAAAGAGAATCTTGGAGAAGACTGTGAGCCCAAACCGAAAGGATTGGAGCCAAAAGTTGAATGATGCACTGTGGGCATATCGCACAGCTTACAAGACCCCCATTGGAACTTCTCCATTTCGGCTGATCTATGGGAAGGCATGTCACCTTCTAGTGGAGCTTGAACATAGAGCATGGTGGGCAGTAAAGAATTTCAACATGAACATTGATGATGCCGGCCTACATAGGAAGCTCCAATTGAATGAATTTGAGGAAATCAGAAATGATGCCTACGACAATGCATGGATCTACAAAGAGAGAACAAAAGCTTATCATGATAAAATGATCCGTGGCAAATCCTTTGTTGTTGGCCAGAAAGTGTTATTATTCCATTCTAGACTTAAACTTTTTCCTGGTAAGTTACGTTCTAGATGGATCGGTCCTTTCATAGTTACTTATGTTTTTCCACATGGTGCTGTGCAGATTAAGAGTGACAAGACCGGAGAAGAATTCAAGGTGAATGGACATAGATTGAAGCCCTACTACGAGGATTTCAAGGAATATAATGTGGAGGAAGTACCCCTTCTAGAGGCGCCATTCACACCGAGCTAAACTGGAGGTACAAATTCTAGGCTGATAGACTATACACATTAAGCTCTGCTTGGGAGGCAACCCAATTCAACCGAAGAAGTGGAGGAGCCATCAACGCAGATTTGTTTCTCTCCCTTTTTCTCTTTTACAATTCATTTTTTTTTCTGTTTCTGTTTGTTTGCTTTTGTTTGTGTGTCGTGATTTCTTACTCCATACTTTGATTCTACACATTATTTTGTGAACATTGAGGACAATGTAGAGTTTGAGTGTGGGGGAGGGATTTACATGTTTGTTGAATTTTTATTCGAAAAATTTGAAAAATCCAAAAACAGTTTTTGTTGCTTTTGCGTCTTTTGTTTTATTTTTGAGTCTTAAGAGCCCTTAACTATCTATGATGAGCATAATTCTCTAAATTTGTAAGGAAAGATCACAAGATTGAGATGATTTCCAACTGATATTCTGAAGTTAATTGCAATGAGTGGAAATCTATGAAATGTAGTGGATGTGGTTTTGAAACTTTGGTACAGAAATGAGCATGTTAAGTCAAATTTTGATTCATATGAACCCTAATGTGAGCTTTTGAGCCTTTATATGTGCCATTCTTTCTGAGTGCTTTTAGAAATATTCTGATTCGTTTTCTTGGCTACAATTGTTTGAAAACCTCATTATTCTTTCTAATTTGATTGATTGCTCA
>NC_020492.1:1581614-1641255 GCF_000184155.1 Fragaria vesca subsp. vesca
ACTATCAGGAAGCTGCAAGTAAGACTCAAACTATCAATTTATCATCAAGAAGCAAACTATCTGGAATATTGGAAGTTTCTCCCTGTTCAGCATTGCCTTGATGTCATGCATATCGAGAAAAATGTTTTTGAGAGCCTTATAGGAACTTTGTTGAATATTCTTGGAAAAACAAAGGATGGGGTGAAAACTCGCTTGAATATTCCTGGAAAAACAAAGGTATAATCAACTACTATTTGTGTTTGTGTTGGGAATCAGATATTCGGGATAATGTCATGTTCATGTCTAACTTTAACATTATGTTTTTCGGTAGGACAGGAGAAACAAACTTGTCTACACCCAAGATGATTTGGATGTGTTAAAGAATGAGTGGGCAAAGTTCATCATCAGCAAATACCTATAAGGTGCATGATCTGGTCTGTTTTGGTGAACTTGGTGCTTTCTATATGTATGTGGTAGTACTCTGCTTTTGAACTTGGTGTTTCTATATATTCAGAACAGTTATATGGTAGTACATACTTTGTGCATTTCTCATGTTGGAATGCTTTTGGACATGTAAGACTATCTAGGAGCTTAACTAGTTGTTTGTTTTCAGTTTATTATTCAGCTGTAATGTTGTTTGTGGAAGCTTGAATGATATATATGGAAGCTGAAATGCAATGTTTTATGGTATCAGTCCATTTGTGCAGCAGTTTCTTTTGTGATGCTTGTGTGTGTAAAACTTGGACAACAAAGTCTGTCCACATGAAAATGCAGCTGTTGTATAATTCTCATCAAACAAAAAAGCAGAATGCTATATCTATTGTGTGATACAACGGTCCAAATATTTCAGTTGTAGGTTATTCAACGTCACACAACAGTAAAGATAGGGAATAAACTGTTATAGCTTACTGAAAAACACACAACGGTAGAAATGAAAACCAACAGTTGTCTGAAAGGGTAAAAATACAACGAAAATGTTTTATTGTTTGTTATCTGAGTGGACTTGTCGATGCTGTGCATGCCACGCATGGCATTGATCTGCGCAGCGACTTATACAACGAAAGTATTAAACTGTTGAGCAAAATGTGATCACACAACGGTGATTTTCACACTTGTCTGAAGATTCAATCAGACAAGCCCGAGATATACAACAGAAAACCTATAGTCACACAACGATATAGTAGTGCCATCTTGAACTTGGAAAAATCTTCTCTCTTGGGCCGCACGGTTTCTCTCTCCTTGGTGACTTGGGAAATCTTCACGGCATCTCCATACATATCTCGGATTGTACTTCTCCTAGCTCAAGCAGGAATTCCTAGCTGCCGGCCACCTTTCTCTCATGAGTCAGGAAAACATTTTCCTAGTCAACACGGGTTTAGACTTTCCTGAAATAGAAATAAGAAAATTAGAAACTAGGAAAGAGGAAAGATGGAATCCTGATCAAGAAAAGAATCCTGAGTAAACAAGGATTTCCAACACTTAGCACAATTTCAACACCCAATTCTTCAATTCCGAAATTACTATGAATTCTAACACCAAAACCTACATATTTCTACATTAAGCAATTATTCTACACTAAACACAAATATAAAGCTAAAACAACTAAATAGGAGTTAACAAAGGGTAAATAAAGGGTATAAACATATTAAGAACGTCACACTTTGTGCTCCTATCACTCGGCCACTAAAGGCCTTCTAGGTTCCGCTGCCGTTCGGTCAATCCGGTGGCTTGCCTGGCCGTGATCTCATAGCGCCGCCGCGAGGAGGTCACAACACCCTAGAACAAGTCTAGAGCAACCTGGTAGCCGCTGCTCTTAGACGTCACCAATCACAGACAACCTCAACCTCACAAACTACCACCACCGTTGAGCCGCAGACCTTCCTCTGCCTTCTTTTACTACCCCTCAGCCATCGTTGATCAGAAACCTCTGTCCTAAAAAAGCCTTCCTCTCCTTCGCAACCCTCTGCTTGCCTTTCGCCTTCGCTTCCTTGCCAAAACAGATCCGGGAAGACCCAGCTTCACCTCTGTAAAAGCCAAAGAACTTATCAACTCCACTATCTCTTCCGCTCACCGATAAGAACACAACACCAAAGACGTCCTGTAGCATATGGATAACCCGTCGGGCCGCCGCTGCCGTGCTGCACAAAACCTAGGGAAACCTAGGCTTCGGTATAAGGCTGCGGGAAAAGTGGAGCGACTTCTTATGAATATAATTCGTGGACTACTAGCTTCGTCTACTACTACTCTTATTTTGTATGTCTTTGCTTAAATCATTTTTCCTCATTATTCTTCATGCCTCATCTTCTTTTTCCTTATATATGTACGCCTTCCAAACATCACGATCGGCATATTTATAGACCAACAAATTTGCAATATATACATAGCCATATTGTTTTGTTGTACGAATTATTACCTCTAGATTCTGGCATTCAAAATTCGACCGAAATCATCTGTTTATCTCAGTAAACCAAACTTTCAGTAACGAAAAAGCTCAATCTAGTTATATTCACATCGTTGGACAAGTGAAAATGTTTCGGATAAGGCAACAGTTTCGGTTTTCAAGCGAAGCCAACCTTAGTGTGAATTTCACTCTCAAAGAAAATAAAACATAACTTGTGTATAATTGTTTCTACTGTTGGATTTACTTCAAAATGTGACTAAACATCATGCCTTATTGTTTTCCTCAAAAAAAAAAAAGGAAATTAAATGTTTAGACCAAAAAAAAAAAAAAAACCTAAAGCCTCCAAGCGACTTCGGCCCACTCATCACCCACCTCTCCATTTTCCCCCCAAACCCTAGCTACCATGGCTTGGGCATCCAACCTTAGCGTTCAACACTAATAGCAGAGAGCTCATCGCCGATTCCAAGGCGCTTGTCACCAATTTTAGGACGCTCATCGCCAATACCAAGCTGGTTTTCCTCGTCCTCTGTTCATACAGCGGCGCTGAGTGGAAGCTTTCTTGCCACCAGATCTGTTGAGGGCAGCTTTCTTGCCACCAAAATTGAAGAGGGCTGCAAGATGGAGGCTTTTTGGCCACCTTATTTGTTGAAAGCGACAACCAAAGACCTGGTTTCTACTTGAGGAGGAACTGGTCGTGCTCTCACTGGTTTATATATGATGATGACGCCAATGAGATCAAGAGTGTTGACAGTGAAGCCGCCTTGGCTGCTGTCAACGCTGATGAAGAGTTTTGGTAGGAAATTATGTATATCTGCTAGTGAAGAGCGAAAAGCTAAATCAAGGAAGATGGTGATCTCTTGGATGCCGTCGGAATACATGCATGCGGCAAAGATCTACGAGATACCCAGTCGGGTTTGGGTTTGGGTTTGGTTTTGGGCTTGGGTCCTTGAACTTGGGTCCAGGCTCAAATTCAAGAAAGTTGAGCCTAACACTTCTCCAAGCCCTGACCCAATGAGTAAAATCAAAGTTTAATAAGTGTTAGTGCGGTGATAGCTTGACAGACTGTGCGAGCTAGCAGCAGCTAGATAAATACATAAGGCTTGGAGTACAGCAACTGAGCGTCTTGGTTTTTGTTTTATGTTTTTCTGGTATTTTATTTTTTATATAATTTAATTCTCTACTAAACTCACAGAAATAAATGAGCTAATTGTCTAAATGTAACGGTGTTATGATTTCATTCTTGTAAAGGTCCTGTTTTCGATTCTTACCGAAAGAGACTGGACCCGGTGACCCGGGTAATAAGAAGAGAGAACTAACGTGCAGGCCCAATCTGATTAATTCAAGGCCACGTGACCCTTCCAACTGCTTGACCTTCTTGGGGAACAAGGCGGCTGTCTACTTTGTCTTGGTGAACAAGCAGGGTTTCCTTTATAAACAGAAAGTCCCAACCAATTTTCTTCGCCAAAGCTACAAATTTCACTTGCTCTCCTTCTGGATTCTCAGGTACGTGTTTTCTGAAATTCCAATTCCTTTACTTTTTCATCAGCTAATGTGAATCGTCGTTTTACCTCTATCATTAATTTTCGCGTTGCATAATTTTTGTCTGTGCTTCCATATCAAGCTGCTGATTTAGTTTTTTCTTTTGGCGAAAATTGTTCGAGATTCTGTAATTGATCAAACGTATGATGCATTATTGCTTTAGATTTGGTTTGTTTGCTCTGAAAGGTAGTATTTTTTGTCTACGGCATTATGTCGAACACTTGGTGTGCAGTTCGATAGCACTTGTTTGTTAGCAAGTTTATGTAAACTATCATGCAATTATAATTGTGTGATGTTATATTGTGTTAATGGAACTTTAATTCTTGATGATAAGAGGCAAACAGTTGCATCGAATCAAATTGGTTCTTTTAAATTTTAATTAAATTTTGGGACCTAACTTGTACTGATGTGCTAATAGGGGTATGTAAGCTAACTAGCATGTAGATGAAATTTAGGATTTAAAGCAGAAAGCTACTTGTGATAATGTGGTAGCTCCGACTCGTATACCTTATTATTTTCTCTCGAACTTGCTTTTCTTGAGATTTGGTGTGGTTGCTCGATTGGTAGCGATATTTTGTCTGCTGCATTACTTAGAACACCTGGTGTGCAGTTCAATAAAACTTGTATTCCGAAAATCTTTGTAAAGTATCAATTTTTGGTGTTGTATTATGTTAACGAAACTTTCAAACTTGTTGCATCTGATCAGATTGTTCCTTTCCATGAAATCTTGAGAGAAATCAGTTTGCTTTTTTGTACGGATAAGGGCGCTTATCATAACAAACATGTAGATGGCATTTAGCAACTTGTGATAATGTCATAGCTCACTAGCTCAGGGCTCAAACAGCTTATTAATTTCTCTCAAACTTATGTTTCTTGCGTTGATGACCCTGAGATATTATCTAAACCAGCCGGTCACCAAGTTGGGCAAATAGAGTAACTGCCATTTTTGTTGATTCTTTTGATTCTTACTATTATATTCACTTGAAGAGTCTTGCTACCTGTGGTTTTGACTGGTGATGGTCGAATTTCGAATTAGTTGTTCTCTACTTTTTATGTTCTGTTTTTGAGATATTCTTTGATGATTGGTTGTACATTGTAATGATATGATCAAACTTCTTGCAGTGGCTTGTTTTTACCGATGCCTGTGAAGTTTAAAATGAGCAGTTTCATTTCGTTAAATTGTTAGACCATGGGTGACAACTTTTGTAATGAAAACTTGTTTCAGGTGTTGGTGAAGATGGAATCACAGAAAAGCCAAGTTGAAAATCAGCCTATTGAACCAACCACTACTGCACTTGCTGCTGGAACAACCCCTACTCCCCCTGCTGCTGCTGCAACCCCCACATCATGCCGAAAAAAGAAGAATGAACAAGCTACTTTCTTGGAAGATGTGAAGGATCACATTGATGAGTTTATCCACGCTTCTATGGATGAACATGTGTCTTGCTTCAAGAAGACCATTGACAAGGTTTGTTCTTGCTTCAACTTCAATGCTGTTGCTAAATACTGCTTACCCAACAAGCATGTCATTCTATAATTGGTCGCTGATTGGGTGACTTTTGCTTTCATTTCAGATGTTTAAAATGTCAAAGGTTGTTGCTGAGAAGAATGCTGCTGATGCCAAGGGAGTTGAGAGTTCTTTGCCGCTTCAAACAACTGTAGCAGACTGATTCCATCTCCTATTTTAGGTGGTTCTGTAACTCCAAGACTAATAACTTTGCTCCTTGACAACTGAATTTCCGTGTGTTTATGTTTATGGCACTCCGGTTTCATTTCAACTAGCTTGTAAACTTAAGCTTGTAAAGGACGACTGTCATGAAGTCGATTTCGTAGTTGATAATGGTAGGAATGCTCTGGTGATCCAAACATGTGTTATTTTAGCATGTAGCTAGTCACTGTTGGATTTGATCCAAAAGGTAAATCTTTTTCCACCCCGTGATTCTCACACCTTCAGCCAATTAAAGGTTAAAATTAGTATTAAATAGGCATTTTCTCAAAATAAAAATCGGTAAGATGAATTGCATCTCATATAATTGAAGCATTGGACTATCATGTTACAGGAAAACTATCAAAATCTGCCCAAGTGAAAATTGAAGATCGCATTGATAATTACGCTACGATCACCAATGGTTGGTATGAGATCATAAATTATGGTCCATTTTAGATGTTTCTGGTTCTCTTCTAGCTTAGCTACTGGTTGACCTATTGCTTTGCTCAAACTAGTGCCCAAGCAAGGGGGGCACATGCTTTCTCTCGTATACTGGAGGGGTTGGTGAACAAACCCGGACCCTTTGCAAACTTTGAATTGCTAACAAACCATCTAGTAGAACCTGGATCCACTCAAGGCAACGCAAATTTTGTATTGGGGGCAGTGTCGGATCATCTACCAACAATAGTCTTTCTTAAACAAGTATGTAAATACTTTTCTTTCTAAAAATGGGTGAGCTAGGATTGAGGGGATCAAAGTTACTGCTTAGGGTGGCTTCAACAATACATACTAACTTTGGACAATGCTCAGCGAGACATAAACCCGAGCAAAGAAATACGAGCAGCGACCGTGAAACACTCTTAATAACATGATGTATCAAAATTTAAAAATTCGCAAGGCGACCAAAGTGATGCAACCACCAAAATTCCATTGTAAACTTCTGAACACCAATCAAATCATCAACCGAGCCACAAAAATACAGAATTTGCTGATAAAATAGTCCGAGGTTCACATTCAAAACCAATTGGCAATGAATGGAGTGACCCAAACCCTTATAAACCCACAAGCAAAGTCTCAATTCCCGATGTGGGATATATATCTCAACACGCCCCCACATGTGTGACGAATTTTCAAGCCTAACACGTGGACAACATTTTAGGTGACGTGGAGTGCGTGTGGCCATTGGACTTCACACGTAGACGTGGGTAACCCGCCCTGATACCATGATAAAATAATCTGGAGTTCACATCCAAAACCAATTGGCGATAGAGTGACCCAAATTTTTATAAACCCACAGGTAAAGTCTCAATTTCCGATGTGGGATATATATCTCAATCTCAACATTTGCCTCCAAATTTCAATCCTAAAAGTCTAGGTGGTGACCAGAATCTTGATTCCCAATAAATTCTGATGGGTATTTGGCCATCTGGCAAAACCTCATCGCGGGAAACATGCTTATCAACTACTTCAAACCCAGTTTCCCGCCTTTTCTTCACCTTATAAATCTATCTATTTTCAAGTTTAAGCCTCAAAGCGATTAGGGATCCAAATCTAAACGTCAATGATTATTAGTTTCTTGTTAATTATTAATTCCATTTCTGTGGCTTCCCGTTTTGGATTTTAGTTCGAGTCTGATTGTGTGAAGCTTGTGTTGTCTCACTTATATGCATTGAATATGATCATGATGAAGAGTTGAAAACTAGTATTTGATACAAACTTATAAGATTCCATAGAGCAGCTTAAGCTGAATCTTACACTTGGAAATTCAGAGTACATAGCTATATTACATGCATATATAGGATTAATTGTTTATAGCAACAAATTAAGAAAGCGGCAATCTAATTAACAACACAGAAGAATCACGGGTTTGTGATAACTTCGATCAACTACTAGAAACTGTACTTAGTACTATACCACAGCGTCGTCATCGAATTAAACGAATCAGAAGATCCAGCTAGCGATGAGTCTTTATTCATTAACTAGTCGGTACATGGAGACATCTTGTGCTGCTGCATCAGTGGAGCTTCAGGTTCCTCATCCTGTAAATTTAGCAGACAAGGCTCAATGGGATTAGCTCTAGCTTTGGCTAAATATTAACTCTAATGTGCCACATTAACTCTAATGGGTTCATGTGGATGAAGGCTTGCAACTAGCTTTGTGTTGCTCGAGGTTAAAATAGGTTCAGTCTGAAGTTTGGAGATTACTTGTAGTTTTGTACACCCAATAGCTAGCAGCTTCTAATATATTGACCATTAGATATATATGTAAACGTAAGAGTAAGAAGTGGGTTAGCAGAGGTCAATGGTCCAGTGGATGGTCCTATTATAGCATAGAATAAGATGCAAAGAAAAAGCTTGCTGATGTTGAATGGTAGTAGAAGAATTTAAGCCCAGAAATTTCACATTGTGTTGTCAAAGAATCAGAAAGTAACATTAGTATATGTCATTGTGTAATTAGGTGGTGGAGGAGGACTTTGACAAATAGTATTAGTAAAGACTACCTCTTTTCCTCATCATGACCGATGTTCCCACTCCCACCAGAAGTCCTGTAATCCGGGAAAGGAACTTGGCCGGACTCGATATGCTTCACATCTTCCACAAGAAGGTCATAGTGCCTCTTGACTTCCTCGGGAGTCTTGTTTCCGACAGCCCTAGCAACATTGTACCAGCGGTCGGGGGTGTCCTTGTCGTAAAGGGCTAGAGCCTTCTCGAAGGCCTTGTTCTGCTTGGCGGTCCAAGAGGAGCCAGAGTTACGCGAAGACATTGAGCTTGATGCCATTGAGGAGCAGTATTGAAATGGTTTTCTAAAGGGGTGAAGGGAAAAGGAGAGAGTGAGGAGAGGGTGATTATGAGCAGGAGTGATCAAGACTTGAGTCAAGAGTTGTGTGATGTGTGCAGAGTGGTGGAAATGCTTGCCCTTTTATAAGCAAGGTTGAGGGGCTTGGGGTTGGGTAGTGCCAGTTGGCAAAGAGATCTTGCAAAAATGATGTGGAATTTGTATGATTTGTCTCCCTAGCTACCACAAAAACAAGAGGAAGACTAAACAGAAGTGAGAATCAGTATCTCCAGGAATTTTTGACACACAAATAATCCATAAAGTTTATTTAGTAAAGTCGTTTTCTTTCCTGCCCTTCTCTTATGTATATTTGTATCAGAAAGACGGTTTTCCTTGTTAAGAGCAAGGAGGTTTAGTAATAATGCAAGAGATACATACAGGTCGGATTTTCAATCATCTCCTTCTTTTGGCAAGACATGTTTTTTAATCTTTCTGCTTGTTTATTACAAGTTCAAAAGGTACCCACAAAACCTCAAAACTAATCTCTTGTTTGAGTTGCAAATTGACTTAACTGGCAATAATTATCAATATATTCAAGGGAATCGTTCTTATTCTGTACTTGGGTTAATGTAAAATGCATTAGAAGTTATGAAACCACTTCAACTGGTCAATTCAAGCTCAAAACCCTAGAAGATCTTATCTCCGGATTTGGTAAATTTGGAAGCTTGCCTGCTTATGCATAAAGGGGGGTAGTTTGGGAAGTTAGAGGCCTTGTGCATTAAGACATAAACATTCCAAATGAGGTAAAAACAAAGTTGAAATACTATCTAGGTGATCGAGCTTCTTCATCTGTTGAGATCTCATCCAGATTACCCTTCTGTTTTACTCTCTAACTTGCATGGTCACTCAGGTGGGGGTCCATATGATTCAAACATCAGATTGATCGTACAAAACTTTCACGAGAACATCGTAAACCCCATTTTTCATTTTCATCTTCTTCTGGTTTTTTTCGAAGAGCTTTGTAGTTAGCAAGAGGCCTCTGTGTACTGAGAATAAGTGATGATCTTGCTTTAGTGTACTGTGTCCTGAACAATCTTCCAAGCTAAGCCAGCTAGCTGGGTCCTTATAATGATGCATGGTTTGTACGTAGAGATATTTTTTATCACAACCTGAAATATCCCATCATCTGGTATAATCAGAGTTCTACTAATATTTCAGTTGCACTTAAACTCCTAGTAATTATGGAAAACCAACGTTTTTCTTGATTAAATTTGCTAACAAAGCAGAAAACCCTTGATTCTGGATATTTGAGTTCTGCTAGGAAATAATAATTGAGATCAATTATTTCATGCTCATTATTTTTGTTCCTTTCATGTGTCAAACAGTTGAAAAAAGCATTTGTAGAGAAATACAAATTTCAGTACTATCATACAGAACAAAGATATCCATACATGATCATTTTGCCTTGTCTTTAGCTGTTGCTCACTTGCTTCAGTATGGTGCATTGGACTGGAGTCGGAAAAACATTAGTTCATTACAACTGCCCACTTGTTTTTCATATTGTAGCTCATTTCAATCCAGAAATCATTGTTCTCAGTTTCTATATTTAGTTATCGGTAGGGTAAAAGAAAAAGGGGCTTAAAGCTTACCTCTCTCGGGGTGAACAAAGAATACTTTGAGTTTGGTTCTTATTCTGGTTTTTTGCTTCTATTATTCATGATGAACAGCTACAGCTATGTCTTAACTGATCATCCTAGTCAGGGACGCATGGGCAACCGACTTGCAATAATGTCAAAGAATCCTTCATAAGCCATTGTTCACTTGCCCGCCATGTGAACTTTTGAACTTATGAAAGCTGCAAATCTGCAATAGTGAACAGCATGCATAATGTTACTTATTGTTAAAGGTTTCTGTAATTTAGTGTTTGGTAGCAATTAGGACACAGTTGCTAGATATTATATTTTCTGATAAGAAGCGAGTAAAGATATAAATTGCTTTATTTCTTTGCATCATCCTGTATCGAGTACCTAGCTAGTTCTTTTAATTTGTGGACTGCAGCATTAACGTAAAGTCTGAAGAAAACAATAGATTAGAACATCATAACGTACCATTCTAGTTTCATGCAATTTTAATTATCTCCGCAGAAGCTATAAATATTATGTGACTTTTCTATTAGCTTTGCAGAATTGTAGTAGTCGGTTTAATTAGCATAACACAGAGTTAAGGGATATCCCAATCAAGAGAGAGTGACAGAATGTTTTCGGTGAAGAGCAGATATCAGATTGGAATAAAAGACTAAGTCGGAGGCATCAGATTTTAGAGGGCGGTGATGTGATGCCATGGCTTTACTATTGCAACTTGGTTAAGGTAGCCCCAAGCTATGTCTATAGTTGCCAAAATCCTGCAAGTATACCTCAGTTGAGTCAATTCAAAACCACTAAGGTTCCACAAAACTAGGTTTTATATCGATTGGGGTGTACAGAATTGGAATAGCTGAAAAAGGAGACTTCTGTGCCTGAGAAATGCAGGGTCCTGCAACTTTTGATGATGCTATAGTGATAGAACGGTTGGTGCTATTGGAGTTTATATTGATTCTCATATATTTTCATGGCACATGATTTCCAGAGGAGTATTGGACATGCTATATTTAACATTTAAATTGCACTTTTGTTTGCAAATGTAAATTTTATCTTAGGCATATTACTGATAGACTACTAGAATGCAAGCTTAAGGTTTAAGATAATATATCTACACGTGAAGAGGAACAGAAGTTGAGATATATATAGAGAGATGTTTTGGTGCAGCCCGAGCCTCTGCACCTTTCGAACCAGAAAGGAAGGGAGGAATGAGGATTGGAGGATTAAAACTCGAAATCTCCTACGACTAATAAAGCTCTCAAAGTATATTGCACAAGTGCACAACCATGGGACCGTAAGTACTTTTAAGATCAGGGAATGAGCCAACAAACTGTATTGAGCTCAAAGTTATCTACATTTGAATTCGAATATCATCAAAAGTTGATCTAAGAGACTACGATACCAGATTGCTCTCCACACATTTTTGTGTCAACTGTAGTTTCCGTCCATATGACTTCTCTACATTTCCCATAATTTTCATTAACCAACAGCTTGAGTTTTTCTTGTAATGTTACTGCAGCCGTCATCGAAACATCGAAAGCAAATGTGATGCCTCCATTGTCAAGTTGCAGCAATCAAATCATGGGATACCGACCACACGCTAATGGGGCTATCACTTATCATTAGTTGAAAATAACTTTGAGCAACTTTCTAGGAATGTATACTTAATAAAGATGCCTTGAGATACAGTCTCCTAGCAATATATGGAATCCTTATCATTCAGTCTATCTCTAACGGAAAGTTTAACCTCAGATTCCTCCTCTCTTTCAGGACTGCTATGCTTTTAGAACTGGTCCTTCCTTACAAGTTGGAAAGCTGCTTAACCTTGGGACTCTGTTGGTCCAAGAGTACGTACAGTATAAATTTCTGCTTAGTATTTTCTATGTATAGATTGGAAAGTTTTTATCTAAAATGTTGTTCACATAATTAAGGTCTTTAGTTTACATTGATGATGTTACAGAAGGATGGAATTAGGAATCTTCAACTAAATGGTGAGGGAAAACAGTCCACCCAGCCACACCTGTCTAGACTGGTCCAAATAAGCTGGACATAAGAGCATAAAATTCACAATTTGAATGGAATCTAGATTAAAAGGGGATATGTGGAATATATGGGGAAGGATTTTTATGAAATATATGTGTAGTACGTGGAGGATATATATGCATGGAAGTGAGATCAATGCGCTGTATGTCGGTTCAAATTTTCGGGTTTAGGGTTTGGCTCTCAATATGTGAAATCCAAGTACTTGTACTCGATCATAACGTCTTTTACCCTTCAAGTTAGAGCATTCGACTCAAAACTAACTAGTCATTGGAAGAAGAATAACAAATTGCAAGAATCATCTCATCCAAATGATTCTAAGGTTATTGCTTCTAAGTTCTTTATTCCACAACTAGTCATCCGTGAGTCGAATTCAGAACCATTCTGGATTGATAGCACTTCTGTGGCTTATATGAGGATAATAAGCATAAAGCATATCTGAGCACAACCAATCAGCAGCATTCCATCCATTTTGAGTGCATGCACCAAAGATTGTTATCATTTGTCAAGATCATATATGGTTGAAGAGGATTATGTTGTGGAAGAACTTGGCTGTTATAGAGGCAGCAAACTCATAATTTCATCTCTCGTATCAATGCTGCGTGAAGAACTGTACTGTGATTCTAGAGTAGAATACAATCAAAAGCAAGAGACCGAGATATTGTGGGACATGGATTCTCACATCCTCAAATTCTTACACAGTTACACACTTTCAAAACTTTTGTGGAGTATATATGGGTCGATTTCGATCTAGTACCTGATTTTCAAACTTTATTCAATGTCGGACACAAAATATGAAATTCTTTACAATTTTTTGGCTTCTAACAAAAAGCCCGGCATGAGTCACAAGGCATTAATTTTTTTCTGGGTGTGTTTAAGCCTGAAGTCTCTAAGTTTCTCAAGATCATGGAAACGTTAATGCGAGAGCGACTTTAGCTCATACCTAAGATGATCTTCGCGCTATGTGTACCTTGATGCATCAACTCATGAACGGGTTTACAGAAGCTTTCTATATTACTAAAGTGGTAGACGAGCTTCATGCATAATACACCACTCTGACCTCGATCATCAACTGCATGAAGGTACGTTGGTGAAAATATATGAAGAGTACGTACACATTAATGTATCTAAGAAAGTATGAATCAACGGTAAATGTGAGCTCATTTGTGCTGCTATGCATGTAATCTTTGATTTTCTGTTGAAAGTGATCGAGGGTGGCATTGCAATGATTTGCAAATGTAGGTCTGGAAGTTAAGAAGTTTGGCATCCGTATGGCGATACGTTAGGAATATGCGGAAGAGCTATTTGAGCTGAAATCGAAGGGGAGCAACTATAGGATTTCTGAAGAAGACAATAAGGAGTTTTATGATCGTGATTGTCATGAATATCATTTTCTGATTTTTCAGTTTGAGGATCTGGTCCAGGTGGAGAACCAAAAGGAGCTCAACCAAAACTCTTGAAACTGATCAGCCATTCCACTCTTGTCTAGCTTGGATCGCAATCCGACTCCCAAGCTGAATTCTTTGAACAAAATCCGAGTCAGCTGAGTTATTTTCTGTGTTTGTGCGTGCCTGTGTGTATGTGTGTTTTTAAGATGAAACTAGGGAAGATATTGTTGAAGGTGTAACATACAACCTAATAATATGAGCTATGAAGCATTTGAATTCACCTGTAAGCAGACTAAGAGAAACATTTGAATCAATAAGTTTCATCACTTTTGACAAAAATAGAAGAAAATATAGCAACATGCTCAATTTTGCTTGGGAAGTGGATGAATTGTGTAATTTGATGTCATGATGAAGTTATCGTATACAATCTAAAACCAACTATACTATGGAGCTATAAACTCCTGCAAATGAACGTATAGTATTTCACTCAAAAGAAGCTATGTAAAGTTTCATCTCTGTAGAAAAAAATAGATACTGATAAAATTACAAAGGTGCATGCGCTAGCCACCTACTGATCATATCAAAACATTCCTTTGGATTGTATTCTGGAGCTGTATGTCCTCCTCCCTACACAATTGCAAACCCAGAATAAGTTTTGAAATGTGGTTTCCACTTTGGACTGTATTAATGTAAGAGAGAAGAAACTCAGATGTTTTCTCATGCCTTGATAGTCGCATATGTCAAATTATACTCTTTATTTGAATAGTAAAGTGTGTATCTGCAAAATAAAATCAATCAAACAATGAATGAATTTAACCCTTCTTTTTCAGTTCTAAATCTTAAAAAGTCATAGAAACAATAAAACTGAGATATATACAAACCCTGCAACTTGATCATTAGAGAACCATGGTCTCCAATCCTCTTCAATTGTAAAGTTCATAGATTCTATCCATGCTAGTGTACTTATATATGGAACACTCATGTCATGATCACCACTACACAAGCCAAGCAAGAAAGCTATTAATTATGAGAAAATTAAAGACTGCCCATTATTGTCTATGGGATGTGAAGTGTTAACTAGTAGCAAACTCCAATACTGGCGCCAGTCGCCAATGTGACAATTGGAGCTGAGATTGAGAATTCAAAGACTTCACCTGTAGATTAGAGCACGAAGGGACTTTTGGCTAAGATTTCGATGATACTCAATATTACTTGCGATGTCAAAAGTATAGGGAGTAGTTTTATTGCATTTAGTCCATTGCCCCTTTGTTCCCTGAGTGTTATTGTAAAGTATACCATTCAGAGGTCAAATCAATGGCCACAATTTTCCATACAAATAAAGGTAGCAAACATACCTCCCGAATGTTAAGAGCATTGCGAACATTCATATCATTTTGCCAAAGAACAGAATACCGAATTTTATCTTCCTACAAAACCAGCAAAGCTAGTTTATCATGATTGCATGACAATTCTTCATGTGCTGAGTGATTTAAATTGATGAAATTCTTCTCTGCAAATATTATATAGTTTTCCATAACTAATCAAATAAAATATGAGATATAGAACTCTTTCAAGAAATAATTTATCATATACAGACGTGTGTGTGTGTGTGCGTGAGAGAGAGAGAGAGAGAGAGATTTACCCTACACATGTGTACCATAGGAAACGAAAAGTCTAAGAAACTGTCATCATTAGACTCCCAGTTCATCTCCAGAATAGAATTTTGGGGGTTTTCGTTGATATCTGGAAGGCAAAATGGTGCCAATATATGTTCATTATCAATTCTCCCAATGCACTGCAGATCCAAAAAACTATATCAAATCCAAAATGGAACATGTTCATTGGAATGAATGTTATCAAGAAATTTGAAATGAGTATACTTGTTATATCTAATTATTTCAAAAGCTGTTTCTGCAGTTTTGGTATCATACATTGCAAACAAGAAAAATGCTTTGATTATTCTGTTGTGGCAAGACATCACATAGAACATACATGTGAACAATAGAAATCCATGCATCTATATCAATTAACAGATAAAGAAGAAAACATTCATATGATCTACTAAAATAGATCACTACCGTCCACATAATGTGAATCATAGAGAACTTATGGCCCTCTTACCTCATCAATTGCTTGAAGGCTGTTCAGGCACAGTTTATTGTTTGGATCGAGATCCACAAATTCGCCCTTGCAATTCTTGTTAGCTGACTAGAGTAATAGAAAGAAGTCAAATTTATAACATCAAAAAGTTTAACATACACAAGCAGAACTCATCTCCACACACACACACACAGAGGGAGGTTTAACAGAGGACCTCCACAAAAAGAACAGAGATATATAGTTGGCCAAAGCCAGTCATGGCAGTGTACAGACTTGCAAAACTAGCATCTACCAAGATTAAGCTTCAAAAGAGAAAAAAGATAAGAAAAAGAAAAGTTCTGATATACATCAAAAGGTTTATATGATCAGACCTAGTTATTCTTAGAAGCCGAGTGGAAAACTTGACAACCAAGGGTGAAATACCTGATATATCCTATCTGATATAAGTCCCAGCTGATGAGCATACACAATTCTTGAATTAACATCCTGCTGTCCATTTGAAACTGGATTGCCAACTATGTATCCCTGAATACAATGTACAGAAGATAAATTTCAGCACAATTTCTTAAACCTTGAAACTTTTATAAGGTGTTGGGATGGCAATTGAAGTACCTTGAGATTCAAATTTGGCTTGATTCCAGCTTCAATACCTACAACATAACAAACAAACGAAAAGGTGTGCAGAATAACAGTATTAGAGTTGCAATTTAGTGAACTTCATGTATATGGATTTATATAGATAGATTCATTTTGTGTGTGTGATCAATTTCATGTGCAAGTTACCATCAGTTATCTGCAGGGCAATGATGGGAACGATTTTGCCAGAGTAAGAATCACCAGCAACATAGAACGAATTTGCAAGAAACTTGGGATGCGCTGTAATCCACTAAATAAGTTCAAGAATAAAAAGGAAAACTAGATCAGTATGAGAGAAATAAGTAATGCTACACACACCAACTCTGTTCCCAACACCAGTCTACATGGTTTTACATCATGTGAGAGAGTTGTGATGAAACATATATAAAGTTTATGTAGTACTAGTCTGGTGTATGTAGCATAATTTAATTATTCTGAAGTAACTAATGCTTTACTCTTAAATAAAACATAAAAGATTTAAGTAACTAATTCTTCACTGACTCTTGCAAATAATCACTCACCTTTAACAGAAACTCATAAATCCGGGTTGAATGTAACGTATCACTAGAGATTAACCCATGGGAAGTTGTAGAGTAGGAGTAACCAGTACCAGCAGGGGCATCTACGAATATTATGTTTGCTACCTACAAACCCAGAGGACCACTTTCAATAATACTAGTACAATAAAAGCCATCAAATAGTCGGTTACATTAATCATTAACAATTTAACAGGAAAGTGAAGGATTCAGAAAGAGAAATTCACCTTGTTCCATGAGTTTGGATTCAGAACTAGTGTTAATGGATCCGTCGATAAATTTGTAAGTTCAAAAGACATTGGACCTGTAATGATTGATTACAAAGTTATCAGTGCCATTTTCATATTAGACCAAGCATCCTGAAGTCGGGGTAATTCCCACTGTTACCTAATAAACATCAGATTAAAACCAAGTTTTCCCTTTAAAGAAGGTCTCTTTATTTCCATACTCATATGCTCTCTAGAAAAAGTAATTGTCTCTTCAGCTAGAGTTTCCATGCGCAAATATTCACAGTTCAACTTTCTATTTCACCTTATTACTTTGGTCAGTTTTTCAAGTAAGCAATGAAGTAAAGTTTTTTATAGACGTGTAACACTACTAAATTGGTTAGATGAAATCCCATCATCCATTACTTATTGATGCGATCTGTTCTATTATCTTGAAGGTCCATGAAACTGGCATATTGGAAACTAGTAAGGATCTCTCCCACCCCCCACCACCCCCCCCGGCATATTGTGCCTTCTGATAATGAGAATTAGAAAAGAAAAATGAAAATATATTACCAATTTCATAGATGAGGCCATAAAACGAAGAGCATCGAGGACCTCCTGTCAGCCAAATCAGCAGAGGATCATTTTCTGGACTCCTTTCTGACTCAACAAGGTAGTAGAACAGCTGCACCTCTTCCGAATCTCCCACGCCCACATACCTTGAAATCATTATACAATATACAGTAACACACCCAATAAACTTGTAAATATAGTGATCAAGATGAGTAACCCGCTGCTTACCCAGTTTCAAGCTTGAAAGGGAGGTCACCATGAAAGGCTGGCAAGTTCTTGATGATCGATTGTGCAAGAGCAAAGTTGGAAGTAAGCAGCAGTAGAACAGAAGCATGCCAGAGCCAGAATCCAACGTATATGATCATGTTGGAGGAACCCATACCCACTTTTCCCTGTATTCTTTTGCCTTGTGAATTGTGATTATGTGACTGATATAGGTGCCAAACAGTTCAAGGACATACCGTATCCCAAGTTTTTTGTTTTTGGTCAGAAACTGGATTTCATTAAAGCCAAACAGGCAAGCAAACAACAACAGAAAGCAAAAACATCTCAAGTCTAAAGACTAAAACATCCCAAGTTTAAAGAGTCAAACTACCGACCATAAAAAATTAAAAATAGTTTAAACTTTAAAGAGTCGAAGTAAAATGCATGTTGAGCTTTATAATGTAGGCAGGGGTCATCATGGCCGGGTCTATCTTAAAATTTAGGGCTTAGGGTAAAGTCGGGTAGGGCTTGGTCAAAGTCAATAAAATTTAAGATCGAGGCTTGAATATGTAAGCTTTTACCCGCCCTAGCGGACTATTTTGTTAGGGTTAAATCCGGCCCTTAAATAGGGCTAAATAGGACCGAGATGGGCTAATTCATTTTTTTCTTGTCTTTACTTTTTCTTACAACTTTGCTCAATCCTCAATGATTATATTACTTATATGTAATACACCCTATTTTGTAGTCATATTTAACATACATGCATATACATTATACTTAACTTAGGACATGTTATATATAAATATTAATCAAAGAGGTTATACTCATATATCTCATGAACTATCTCTCTAAAATCTAAATCATCAAAATACAATCATTATTCAACAAAGCAAAAGAAAATCAAAGAAATAAAGTTAGAAAATCAATTACAAATAAAGAAGATTAGTTGTATTATATCTAAAAAATAAGACACACATTAAAACAATAGAAAAAATAAGAAATTTTTAGGGCCTATAGGGCGGGCTTTTAGGGCCGGACCGGGCTTGGCCCTAAAGAGCTCAATAGGGTAGGGCCGGGTTTCATTTGCTTGACCATTACCCTACCCTATTTGAGAAGGGCGAGGGCCGGCCCGCCCTAATGGAGGGCCGGGTAGGGCTTCAACCCTAGAGGGTAGAGCAGGTTTTAGGATGATGAGGTCTAAATGTAGGTATCGGTCCAGCTTTAGATTCAATTTGCTGACTAAAATTTGCCAAAACATCCGTTACAAAATTCGCCTCTAGTCAGACATTAGCAGAAGTGATTGGAGCAAATTGAGTAGCCAAAACTCGAATATCATGAGCCAAAAAATGACTTCTCAGCGTTTCAAAAAATATATATATTATCCAAGGCGTCTTAATCTTGTTATCGATGCTTTCAATAAAAAGCTTAAAGTCAGCCTCAATTTGAATATGGGTAAACTTCTAAACCAACATAAAAGCAAAACCTTCAACACACAAATAATCAGAAACTCTAAATGTTTGAGGAGGCCACAACATGAGTACCTTAAGATGTGCACAGCGTGTTTGTTATGCAAGACAAACCATCAAAATTCAACTTAACAATGTTAGAAGGTAGAGGGTGCCACTCTAAACATTGAAGGTGTTGTAAAAGAAACATGTAGAGAATCTCTAGTTTCATTAGGAAAAATTAAATCATTTCTAGCATGCCAGATGTTATACAGATAAAGAAGATTTCAAAAAATTCAAAAGGTCTTGGAAGAGAAGCAAAATGAGAAATCCAGTCAATGAAACTATGATTTCAATCAATGGAATTGAAAGATATAAGAAGTGATCCAAATAGAACAGGAACGAGAACATAAAAGGAACAATTGATCACTGAAATGTAGATAAGAATGATAGAAAGAGCTGGAACGATTATTAATGGGGAGTGAAATTTCCACACCCTAAATCAATTCATACGGCGATTTGAGGACTTGCACGTTAATGGTGCAAGTGCATCATGGTATATAAAATCCGCTCCGCATATATACTTTTTGTTGGAAAAATGGTGTTTTTCACCATTTTATTTAATCAATTTAAATTGGAGAATTTAAATGGATTATAAGGTGAATAAGAAATAGTCACCCAAAGATGGCTACTTGAAACATTTTGGACTTTTCACTTGTGCCTAACCTTTAGAATTCTAGAATTTGTTACAACTACATAACCTTTTGAATTCTGTAACAACAAGTTCAATGATAGTTGAGTTTTGTAACTAAAGAATGTTAAGGCTTGGCATGTTAAAGGTTGTAACATATCAAAGAATGTCAAGGATTGACATGTGAAAGGTTGTAACTCATGAATTTAGATTCATGACATTCAAGTGGTGATCACATTCCTCTATGTATAAATAGGTGACACTTCCTTTGTTCTAGACACACATTCGAAACACAAACTCGATAGTCATCTCCTCTCAAAGAGTCTTCTTTTCTCTAGTTGTAGTTGTTTTGGTGATAGATAGAAGGTACTACAAGTTCGTCGGGTGTTCTTAGTAGCAGTGCAGCTCCAAAAGCACAAGCAGTTGTTATATCCTGGGAGACAAGTGTCATCAAACCTTTTACATCGGTAGAGGAGGCATAATTTGTCTTAAGGCACACGACTCAACTTCATCACTTTCCTCTGGTCCTACACCCTACTTGATAGCACAAAACGATATTTGTGTTCTTCATTCTAAGTATTCCAAAACACTCAATTCGCTTCCAAAAATTCCATTTATCCTTCAATCATGAATGGTAACCAAAATAGTTCATAGTAATTGGTTTCATGTTCATCATCTCATTATTTATAATTATTGTTTAATTATAAATTGGTTTTATGTGAATATATATTTGCAATATCTAACCCTTTTTTGCTACAATCTTAATACAAATTATAGGTATTGCATATATTGGTGAACAATTATATTGGTGGTTGCCTAAATGAAATTGTCATTGTACCTGTTTCAGCCTCATATGGAGGAAAACCTAAGAACTTCAATGGGCTTCACTTGAAGAATGAAGATGTCAATTAAGATGTCACTAAAATAGTGATAAGAGGTGTTAAGGCATGCACCACTTGAGCTAGAAAGCACATCGAGTTCCTTGGTTGCCAAGAAGGACAAGCCAAAGATTGTTGATGAAACATCTAAAAGCTTTGTTGAGGTGAGTGTCAATATCTATCCAATTCAGAAGGGAGAGACAAATGTCTTTGCAACACTAGTGAATGATGGCAATATCCTAGAGGCTAAGATACTATTGAAGCTCAAAGGAAACATTGAAGACTTCACCTTTAAGGAGGTAGAAGTAGCAGCAGCACACAAGGTTGTGACATATTGGACAAAGGTGTTGGTGGGTCATCCATTTGAGCTACACACTTTGATTTGGGAAAGTCCCAATGATGAGTCAAGATTTGCACCATTTGTTAACTATAGTGCAAGATATGTCTACTATATAAGGGCGTTGGATGTATATCGAGGCATGTGGGAGTCATATTCAGGACGACATTATGAAATGAAATTACAGCCTGACATACATCATGGAGTCGTCATGATTAATGATGATGAGGATGTAGCAGAGCATCCAGGTCTTGAAGCAACAATTGACTTCGAGAATGAGAGTATTGCAAGCTGTGAATGGCCTCCGCTTGATCAGAACATGTCCGACGGGCATGGCAGGGAAGGAGTCAAAGATTATGACTACGGAATAGGAGACCTTGAGTTGTGGTATGACCAAGCCAAGTTTAGAAAAGGAGGTTCAGGAAATGATCTCTGAAAGGAACTAGACTTTAAATCAAGAATTGTATGTTCACTACCAGAAGAAAGGCTTTAGCCGACGAAAATAAAAAAACCAGGCTGACGAACTATTTTTTCGTCGGCGGAATTTTCATTCGTTGGCTAATTTAAATTTTCGTCGGCTAAAGTGGACCATAGCCGACGAAATTAAATTTTCGCCGGCTAAAAGAATTTTTTCGTCGGCTATAGTCTGTGAACTTTAGCCGACGACTTTAAAATTATTTAGCCGACGAAATTAAAATGTCGTCGGCTAAAGTTCCTTATATTTGCAGATCTGGACAGCAGCTCATCTGGGAAAAAAAAACGGGAGAAAAAGTTTGGGTGTTGTCGAAATCTGTCCATAATTAGTTTGTGGAGCTATATATAGGTACGTACATGTGTATATATGTTGATTTTGAGTTTTATTTGGGTTAATCGATTTTAGGTGTGAATGAGTTGATCGATTTTGAGTACGTTGGATGTGTATAATAATATATATATATATATATATGTTGATCGATTTGGTTGATGATTTGATAATATATATGAAGTTGTTGTTAATAAGTAGTAAATATATATATATGTTAATTAATTTATAATATTGTGTTGATGGTATGAAGTTGTTGATGATATGAGTTGATGATGATTTTGTGATGATGTTGATATATAATATTGTTATGTAATTATTAAGTATATATATGTGTTAATTAATTTGTTATTAATTAGTTGTAGTACGTAGAATACTAAATGAATTGAGATTTTATATATGGAATTTAATTAATAATTAGCTAGAGTTATACATATATTGTAACACCCTGACCCAAGTGTTAAAAAAAAACGAAGAAAATAAATAAGGAAATCCTAAATCGAAATAAAATCAAACAAAACAACAAAGCAGTTTTGCTACATTTGGAACCTAAATTTTATTTTGTTAATTTGCGGCTGCACCCAAAACTTGATCGGGCTGCCTACATACCCTTTTAAAGGGATCAAGCCACTCGTAGTTCAACATTTTATACTAATTCTCCACCTTCAATAACAACTGTATCGATGATACTAATCTAACCATAGTTTCAACCCTTGGAGCATTATTTTGTTCTCCATGACAATACAAATCCATAGCTCATATAACTCATGAGACTATAGTTTCATGAATGATAACAATAAACTATAATCACTCAATTCCACCCCGGAGCTTGATGCTCATCCTAACCACAACCGTTCTCCCACTAGGATTATATTAGGGGTATCATACTCTTAATCATAGTTACTACGATACTAGCTTCGCTAATTTAACGATACGAAGAATCTTACGTATCATTAATGAATCTTCAAGCTCAAGTAACCATAATGATTCCATATCCAAATATATCATTACTCATTTGACTATCACATTATTATCAGCCACATGCTCAAACAAGTTACTCTAACATATGGAACACGCCCAAGTATTCTCAATTATAATTAATCTCAACCCTACCTGCAAAAGCTTACACTAATCATATCTACCATCCTCCATACCCGAAGATATAAATGGATGCGTATAGACATAATATATATATACCACAAGTCACATAGTAATTTCCAACTCCACCATTAACAACAGCTATCTCATAAACCCGACTTCTACTTTAAGATTCCATTATATCAATTACCGTGATAATGTCATCATCAAGACATCAATTAAATAACAAACAATCACTCAATCATCCACTACTAAATGCACAACCGCCAATTTAGCAAGTATAATTATCGTTCATCCTCACCCCACTCCTAAAATTAGTGGGAAACCAGACTTAAACCCCTTCGTTAGCATAAAAGTTCTTTTTAACAATGTTCTCATGTCTAACGGTAATACTCCAATAGCCGGTTATCAATTTTTAACCGTTAATATCTCTAATCTTCGGAGAATCCGAAACCTAACCAACATTACTCCAAAAATTGCTAACTTTCCACCAATGGGCTTCTCTCATTTTTAGTAATTTAATAAGCATGAAAAACTGTCCAAAAAATGGCAGCACCGCCGCCAGCTCCGCCGGCGGCGGCGGCCGGCCAGCGGCCAAACTCTGGCCACCTCCAATCATCACCAAAATTTGACAGAACTTTCTTCTCAACATTTCGAACAACTTTCATGAACAAAGCTAAGCTCAATTCTAGATCTAAATAGTTTAATCGAATCAAAACACAATAAAGAACCCTAGAACTTCAATTATACATTCCACCCTAATAAGTTCGAATTAGACCAATTCCTTTTGAGGGATTACTCACCTTGATGAGGGCTACAAGATGAGCCAAAAATTTCGACATATGGTGGCCGGAGGAGGAAACTCCGGCAAGAGAGCAATCGGCGTCTCCGGCGAGCTTCCTCTCGTACGGCGGCGTTACACGGCCGGTCACCGGCCCAGAAAGAGAGAGGGGACGGCGGGAGTCCGGACGGGACCAGTCCGGCGATCTATCGTGGCCGGACGGCGGCAGGTGATGGTGGTGAAGCCGGCCGGTCCCGGGGAAACTCGGGAGAAAGAAGAGAGGAAGGAAAGAGAGTGGGGGGTGTGTGTTGGGCTGCTCCACACACCCCGTCCAACTTTAATACCCACACCCAAAATAAAGCCTATCAAAAATTTACCCCCAACCAACATAGTAACTTTCGTTTTTAGACCATAACTTCTTTATACGAACTCCGATTTAAGTGTGCCACATGTCTACGAGCTCGTATTAACGTTATCTACGACTTCCATGAAGGAAGTTTTCCCAAATTATCAACTTAACGAAAAGTCAACTTTCTGGGTCATTTACGGTAAAACAGTTATAAAAAACAATAATTGAAAATTTACTGTAAACTTCATAAATTCACAGAACATAGCTCGTCGCTCCGGAAAATAATCCGGGCATACCGGTGAGCTCGTATAAAAGTGTACCACGACTTCGGAGTTTTAAATCCACTATTTACTGTTTTCAGAAAAACTCAAAAACAAACTCAAGTAGTCACTATTTAAATCCCCAAGCGCGAATAAAGAAAATCAACGGAAGTTCATAACCCCAAACAATAACCTTTTAGGTACGGAGTATTACATATATATTGTGTTATATTTTCAGGATATGGATAAGAGTTGGATTTCACTTCCAAAATGAGACAAAAGATATGGTAAATGAGTTATGAGTTTTTTAGAATATACGCTGGCTAATGTTAACGGGAATACAATTTTCTATTGCCCGTGCACGAAATGTCAGTGTCGTAGCGATATGCATCGATTTGCGATTGACAGAGTATGGCAGCACCTGAAGAGTAACTGGTTTTGGGAGAAGTTCACATGTTGGTTATATCACGGTGAAACATCATCAGGGGGTCCGCATGATCATGGGCAATTTTCTGAGACGGGCAGTACGTCCAACGATCCAACAACGGCCTTCATCAACGACATGTTTTCTTATGAGAGCGGTGTATTCCCTCAAGGACAGTATATGTCTGAGCCGGTGCAGTCCTTCCCTAGAGTTGTCAACACTGCTGGTATTGACAAGTACAACAAACTGCTTGTTTTCCGACAGACCCCTGTGTACCCCGGTTGTCAGAAGACCGTTCTTGAAAGTGTGATGGACGTAATGAAGATTAAAGTTGAGACAAAATCAACCGTGAAGGCTGTTGATGATTATTTACAGTACACTGCTTCGATGCTGCCCCACGGTCATCGTCTTCCTACCACTCATCATAAGGTCCAATGTATCCTGAAAGATCTTGGGCTTTCCTACATCAAGATCCATGCATGCAAATATGACTGCG
The DNA here is from genome assembly GCF_000184155.1 of Fragaria vesca subsp. vesca. Lineage (NCBI taxonomy): Eukaryota > Viridiplantae > Streptophyta > Magnoliopsida > Rosales > Rosaceae > Fragaria > Fragaria vesca. Next base: position 1,606,901 of record NC_020492.1, read on the forward strand.
TTCTCTTCTGGGGTAAAGATCTAGAAGGGAATGACCTTGGTGGCCTTGACGCATGTCTGGTATGTCACACTGACAGGTATAAGCTGACTCCTGCAGGCACTAGGAAACCTGTGAAGGTACTTCGGTATTTCCCGTTGAGGGATATGCTGGAGCGGTTGTACATGTCTTCACATATGGCCGAAGCTATGAGATGGCACGCTGATAGGGAATTGCATGACGAAGATACCCTTATACACCCTGCTGACGGAGAGGCTTGGAAGCATATAGATAGGGAGTTTCCTCATTTTGCGTCAGATGTCCAAAATGTGAGGCTCGGGCACTCATCCGACGGGTTCAACCCTTTTGACAACATGAGTCTCCAATACAGTGTATGGCCGGTGATTTTGGTACCGTACAACCTTCCTCCATGGATGTGCATGAAGAAGGAATACAATATGTTGAGTTTGTTGATTCCGGGGCCCGGTTATCCGAGGAAGTGTCTCGATGTGTATTTGAGACCTTTGATTGAAGAGCTTAAGTTTGAGGTTCCCGAGCACCTGAAGATTATGTATTACATTGTTGATTTCTCGAAAAACTAAACTAATAAACGGTTAAATGCAGGTGTGGTTTGAGGTTCCCGAGCACCTGAAGAACAGCTGGGCAGACGTTGTGCATGGGGGAAGGTACGTTGGGCAGTTAATGAAAAAACAAATTGTATGTGATATTAATAATATTTCTAATATTTTTGTTGTATCTGTAGGTACAAGGAGTGGAAGAACGAGTTGCGGACCCACTGGACTACGCACGGGAACGCACGTTCTGGTACCCCTGCTGAGTTCCAGTACAGGGAGTACGAGTGGCGTTGGCTTCTGACATCAGAATTCAACAACCCTCGTAAACAGGTATTTAAAAAATTAATTAGTTAATTTGTCATTAAGTACGTGCGTTTTTAAATATTTTACTAATAGTTTTTTTTTCTTTGAAGGCCGTTTCCCGGGCGAACGCTCAGAACCGGCAACGCAACACAAGGAACCATCGTGCCGGTTCTAGACCGTTCGCTGTCTTCATGGACGAGGCGGCCAGGGAACATTCAGAAGTCAACCGGTATGTCTATACGTACGAGAAGGCACATCCTGACGCCCAGGAGGATATTGTAAGTCATCTTACGTTTTTAAATTTTTAATTTTACTTATACATATGTCAAAATGTTTATACATATGTCAAAATGTTAATTAATCATTTTTTTCCTATCCAATTAGGCGAAAGTGAGGGAAGCTAGTGACGAGGTGATGAGTGCTATAGTGAGGGAGACATGGCTGGACACGCAAGAGGAAAAGATGTCCGAAGCCATGTCTCGGATCGACACTTCGGATCTGAGGGTTGGGGCGAGGATCATGGGCACAGCCTTCCCACCGCGAGAAAACAACTTCTACTGCCGGGGTCTAGGAAAGAAGGGCGATGGGGTCCTGAAGACCACTCCAGGATTTCAACTAAAGGCAGCCTCGGCCAGCAGCAGGACGACTCAGCTAGAGTCGGAAGTTGAGAGACTACGGGAACAGCAAGCTGCTCAGGCTGCTGCTCATGCCGCCTAAATCGCCGACCAGAAAGCCTATACTACCGCGGTATATGCCACCCAACAGGCCCAGCAGCAGCAAATGTTCCAGTACTTGCAGGAGTTTACAGCTGCCCAGCTTCAGGGACTTCCAGCTCTGCCCATGCCTACGCCTATACCGCTACCTCAGCCGCCTCAAACTCCTCAGCAGCAGCCCCCAGAATCGGATATTGATTTAGACCATCTAGATTTTTTGTAGTTGATCAATTATATAATTTTATGTGTTTGTTGTTGGTTATATGTATGGAATTGTTTTGGTGTATTTTGCAGCTTGCTTGGAATGGTAATTTAGAACTTTCGGGTATTTTTTTTTTACTAGAATGGACTTATAGCCGACGAAAAATGCCATAATTCGTCAGCTATAGTATTTTTAATTTTTTTTTAAATTAAGGTTTAGCCGACGAATTACGGCATGTTTCGTCGACTAAACCTTTCTAAAGCCGACGAAACATACTATATTTCGTCGGCTATAGTTATTTTTTAATTTTTTTATTATACACTTTAGCCAACAAATAATTTAATGTTTCGTCGGCTAAAGTATCAGACTATGGTCGACGAAACATTAAAGATATTCGTCAGCTAAATTCTGGGACAATAGCCGACGACGTCTTCTGTCGTCGGCTAAATACTAGGACAATAGCCGACGACGTTTTCTAGTTTTGTCGGCTAAAGTCATCGCCGACGACCCTTTCCCGACGAAACTATAGATCTTAGCAGACGAATTAAGCTAACAGGCTGACGAAACTTTTTCGTCGGCTAAAGTGCTTGTCCTGGTAGTGGTTCCTAAGGTCTGTATGAGTTTATTCAGTGATGACGATTTTTGTTTTGTCTAAAAATAAAATAGTCATGGGTGGTGGATTATTTATATGACAATTGTCAAGGAAATGAATAAAAGCTAGCTTTTTCACCTATGTGCTTGAGTCTTCCATTTTATGGCATGGTAGACTAGGATATGTTAATTATGTTGCTTTGCGAAAACTAATTAACATGGATCACTTATCAAACATAAGTGTGAAACTCGGTTTGAGACAAAACTAAGAAAGATCATCTTTTAAAGAAAGAACGTTGAAAACTCCTTGATCTAATTCATAGTGATATATGTGATTTAAGATCGACGCGAACAAGAAGTGATATTTTTCATCATCTTTGTCGATAGTAATACAAACTATTCTTGTGAGCATTTGCTAGAAAACAAAGATGAGAGAATAGAGAAATAGGTTCTTTATAAAAATGAGGTTGAAAATCAACTCAACAAAATGTGGCAGCCGAAATGTGGGGAGACGCCATTTTAACGGACGGTGACCTTTTAAATAAGGTGCCCAAAAGGAAAAAGGAAAGCTCCATATGAACTATGGAAAAAAAAGGTTATGAATCTTTCCAACTAGGCTTACTCAATTAGACATAATGTCTAGGCAAGAACTATTAAGGCAATGTACTTAAGCGAGCGACGCTCCACTAAAACCTCTCCATCTTACTTGGTCGTGCTTGATTGGAATTATCGAAAGGATTGAGTAGTAATCTTTAAACAATTGATTGCATTGTCATTGGATATGCACACAATAGTACGACTTATCGTTTCATTGTGCACAAATCAGAAATCTCTGATATACATAAGGACACAATAATGGAATCGAGAAATGCATCATTTTTTGAAAATGTGTTTCCACGTAAGTCTAGAGAAGAATCAAGTCCTTCGAAACGGACACGTGAGGCAAGTACTGGAACCAACCAGGCTGCTATGAAAACAGTCAACATCAAGAAACTGTGTCTAAGGTTGAACCTAGACGAAGCTGTTTTGGCCACACCAGTAAGTCTGGGCGAGCAAAGTCACTTTTAGTTGTTGCGGGCGTGCCACCGCGCGGACGCGGAATGTAGTGGTTGTAGTAGCGGGGTGCGCTTAGCCTTTTGCTTCTAATCAAGCGACTGAGGATGGAGAGAGCACCAACTCCACCGCAGGGTTCTTCAGATTCGCCTTGCGTACTGGGCAAGGACTTACAGTAGTCCGCCTGAGCGTCACAATATCGATACTCGACGTAGGATCAAGCAGAGCTTCAATTGGGAAGGAGAGGAAAAAAGAAAGAGAAAGCTCCGGAGAGCATACGGGGAAACGAAAGGAAAGCTCCGGGGAGCATCTGAGGTTCTACTAGGTCGAGAATTGTATTGTATTTTGTAGAGTTGAGTTATTGATTTGTTGTTGTGTGTAGTTGTCGTGCTCGAACTCCTTTATATAGAATTACTTAGGGCCACAGGTATTGGCCCAAAGCATGTCAAAGACTTGTAGGAGTCTTCAACGTTGAGATTGCATCGTAGGCAGTCCTTATCAACTCTTTGTCGTTGCTCTTCTTGAAGGTAATAGAGTTGGTTTAGAATACATTCTTCTCACGGACGTATGCATGGATCACACATAGCTTAGGATGGTTGCATCCTCACTTGATTACTTCCCTCCATGCACTAATAGCAAAGTGATATGTGCAGATATATACTCATCTATATGTATATAGATAGGATAATCCTTCATGTCCAGGACTCCTAGGCGAAGTCTCTGCTCCGCATATGTATGGACTTCTAGGGAAGCCTCCTCCACCAAGCAATTAAACAGTTGACCGGTCAACTTGGATAACCCCCTTTGCAATTAAACATGTCTAAACGTGAAGTCCTTCCAGCTCGCATGTATCTCGAGCTCGCCTCATTGTTTTGCATTCCAGGCGGGGTCCGCCTCTTTTCCTTCTTTCACGCGAATTCTCTTCTTATTTCCTGGCGAGCATCTCGCCCCGCCTTATACTTCGCATGCAAATAGACTCCTTGTTGAATGCAATTAAGGATGCAGCTAGCTAGCCTTCTTATCCTTCTGTTCCGCAAACTTGATAATGAGTAATTATCAAATGAGTAAAGCTGGCTACTTGATAACTATCACGTCCAATATATATACATCCCCTGCAAACTTTGTCTGTAGCATGCGAACTCCGCACTTCCACATGCGAGCCGTATCTTATGCAATTAGAGAATCATGCAGAGCCAATGTTGTTCAGTTCTACATTTGTATGCGAACTCTCTTCCTTTGTTTCTTGGCGAAGGCATCTCGCTTCGCGGAACCGAACACAACTCAAGGAGAAGACTCCTTAATTATACATGCTTCCTTGTATCACACATCTTCTCATACATCCAACTCGCGTGATATTGCAAGCGAGGCAACCCGCTTTTAAACCCAACATTATTCGGGCTCGCCGGTGTGGACCATGAATTTAATTAACATTCACATAGACAATTACTATCCAGTAAAATATTAATTTGGGTGTAAACAGAAGCAAGAGATCGAGCAAGGACAGAAAAATCTTTTGGGTCAGATTTTTTGACCTATATGCTTGAAGGTGAACCTCGTACCTTTAAAAAGGCGGTGAACTCTATTGATAGTCGTTTGTGGAAAGAAGCTATCAAGAGTGAAATTGACTCCATTTTGCAAAATCACACTCAGGAACTAGTGGATCTTCCACCAGGTTGTAAACCTTTAAGCTCCAAGTGGATTTTCAAAAGGAAATTGAAAGCATATGGGTCAATAGACATGCACCAAAGCAGTGGCATGAGAAATTTGACGACGCTAAGATCCCCAATGGATTCAAGATCAATGAATGTGATAAATGTGTGTATGTTAAAGACACGGAAAATGGATATGTCATCTTGTGTTTGTATGACATGCTTATCGTTGGAAGCAATGAAAAGATGATCAAATCGACTAAGGATATGTTAAATTCCAGATTTAACATGAAAGATATGGGTCATGTTGATGTCATATTAGGGATTAAAATCACAAGAACATCAAATGGACTTGTATTAAGTCAATCACATTATGTGGACAATATCCTTGGAAAATTTGATAAGGATAAATTTTGAGTTGTCAGACTCTGGTAGATATGACTCTACATCTCTCAAAGGATAAAGGAGAGAGTGTTTCTCAGTTAGAGTACTCTAGAGTCATTGGAAGTCTAATGTACTTAACGAGCTGTACAAGACTAGACATACTCTGTGAACAAGCTAAGCAGATACACGAGTACTCTGTGAACAAGCTAAGCAGATACACGAGTACTCTTAGAGCTATGCATTGGCAAGCGATTGTGAGGGACTCAAGTACTTAAGGTACCCTCGAATTTATGGACTGCACTATACAAATATCCAGTTGTCCTAGAAGAATATAGTGATGCAAAATGAATATCTAACAAGATTCAAAGTACACCAGTGTTTATGTGTTTTACACTGGGAGGTGTAACAGTTTCCTAGAAATCCTCTAAACGAACAATTATAACCAGATCCACGATGGAGTATGAGTTTGTCGCATTGGACAAATGTGGGGAAGAGGCAGAATGGTTACACTAATTAATAGAGGATATTCCAAGATGGACGAAAACTTGTGCCTGTAATCATGGTTGACCTTGAGGCAAGATCAACTAGGCTGGTGTCTAGGGCCTCTAGATTTGAAACTTTCATAAATATTTTCATTAAAATTCATTAATTGGTTTGCTTTTTAGCTGCTTTTTACTATAAATAAAAATATACATTAATTATCAGAATTTATCTCCAATTGTATATACTTCTTTATATTTTTGTGAGTTCAATTTGACATTCAATTAACTTGTTAACATAAAAATGATCAACTTCCTTTCATTATGAATGTTTGGCTCTTGAATTTCAATTAATTGGTTAATAAAACTTTTCATGAAAATTAATTTTTAACTTTTACATCTAGGGCCTCGACTAATATAGGGCTGGCCCTGCCTGCAATTTGTATTCATTGTGATAATCAATCTACAATTGGCAGGGCACAGAGTAAGGTGTATAATGGTAAGTCAAGACACATTTGTCAAAGACATAATACTATCAAACAACTACTCTCTATTGGAGTTATCTCTATTGACTATGTGAAGTCTAAGGATAATATTGCGGATCTGCTAAAAAAAAGAAAAAAGAGTTAGTTGATAAATCATCGAGGGGAATGGGACTAAAACCCATGAATAAAAATCTTTATAGTGGACACCCAACCTAGTTGACTGGAGATCCCAAGATCTAGGTTCAAAAGGGACAACCAAACTGTAGAGACCATGTCGGATCACTGTGGGGATTCTCCCCATGTCCATTCCTATGATGAAAACAATGATGCCCGTAAGGAATGAGGTTAAGCGACAGCTTTTAATGATTCTTATGCGTCGGAAATCCGAGCGAAGTAATGCAGGTTACTCTTAATTAATAAGTCCGCTTCTAATGGAATTGTTTAGGGAGCAATTCTTATCAAACTCTTATAGAACCAGGCGTGTGTCCAGGGCCAAAATGGACACAAAAATGAGAACTGTAAAGTATTAGGAAGACTCCTGTGTGAGAGATGTTATCATTTACACAAATGACGAACTGTTCAAAGACATCGCGTCTACTGTCTAGTTAGTAAAGTCAGCATACTTTCACAAGGGAAGGTTCAAACGGTAAAACCTACCTATCTTAAATAGGTTTCAACTGTAGAAATCTATCACCAAGTCTATCGAGTCTTTGGTTGCCAATTTCATTCATGTGGGGAATTGTTAGAAAAATTGTGTTTTTCACCATTTTATTTAATCAATTTAAATGGATTATAAGGTGAATAAGAAATAGTTACCCAAAGATGGCTACTTGAAACATTTTGGACTTTTCACTTGTGCCTAACCTTTAGAATTCCAGAATTTGTTACAACTACATAACCCTTTGAATTCTGCAACAACAAGTTCAATGATGGTTGAGTTTTGTAACTAAAGAATGTTAAAGCTTGGCATGTTAAAGGTTGTAACATATCAAATAATGTCAAGAGTTGGCATGTGAAAGGTTGTAATTCATGACATTCAAGTGGTGATCACATTCCTCCATGTATAAATAGGTGACACTTCCTTTGTTCTAGACACACATTCGAAACACAAACTCGATAGTCATCTCCTCCTCTCAAAGAGTCATCTTTTCTCTAGTTGTAGTTATTCTGGTGATAAATAGAAGGTACTACAAGTTCGTCGGGTGTTCTTGGTAGCAGTGCAGCTCCAAAAGCACGAGCAGTCGTTGTATCCTGAGAGACAAGTGCCATCAAACCTTTTGCACCGGTAGAGGAGGCATAATTTATCTTAAGGAAAGTGTGTGAGACACACGACTCGACTTCATCACTTTCCTCTCCGAGTTGATAGCACAAAACGATATTTGTGTTCTTCGTTTTAAGTGTTTCAAAACACTCGATTCGCTTCCACAAATTCCATTTATCCTTCAATCATGAGTGGTAACCAAAATAGTTCATAGTAATTGGTTTCATGTTCATCATCTCATTATTTATAATTATTGTTTAATTATAAATTGAATTTATGTGAATATATATTTGCAATATCTAACCCCTTTTTGCTACACTTTTACCTGCCAAAACATTTAATTGTGACATAAATGAAAACATAAAACCGGTACTCCGTTCTATTGGTTCAATCACATCCACTATTCTTTCTATGATACAAAAATAATAAATGTATTGTATGGAATTTCTGTATGAAATGCCAACTTACATTAATTTTGATCGAACAAACATTTTCAAAAGTTGTATATAAAATTACCGGATTTTTCTTTAAATTTCCATCATTTTTATCGAGTATCGAAATTTCTATTTTTGGACCGTCAATACATCCTCAATATATGTTTTAGTCCTTGGTATAGAGCACACATCTCTACATAAGCGACATTTGGTATTACCCATGGACATGTATTTTAGGGAAAATATTGATACAAACAATAGAGCACGATCAACGGCGTCCAAGTGAGATTCAAGAGCTTTTTTCTTGTTTCTGGAGGTGGAAGTGGAACACCTTGTACATACTAGTTGCTAGTTACTAGTTATTGCTTTTTAGGGTTTTTTACTACTTGGCACACGAAGTTTTATTTTCTTCGTGTACATGAAGTTTATGCGGAGCGAATTCTACGTATTAAGGTGCACTTGCATCATTAACGTGCAAGTCCTCAAATCGCCGTATGCGAAGATCCAACAAAGACTAGAAACCATAAATTCCTTCCTTTTATTTTTATTTTTGATCTGATCAAATTAAACGCTCATAGTAAGAGTACCACTTATTCGACCTCATGTCCTCACATTCTGTGTTAGAAATATTTAAGACTATTTTTTTAGATTTTTATTTTGTCAACGGTATTAGAATACATACATAATAATAAGACGTGGATCATTGTATATTAGTTGCTCAATTTAGTAACATACGTTGAAGAATTTTAAGTTACGCTAGTTTTTGGCTATATAATCCTATACAATAAAATAAAGCCTTGGGAATGATCACATAAATAAAAGTAGATTAGGTTTAGAGCACTAGTTCTGCACTCGACAGCAGATTTGGAGCACAACTAGGGCACTTGGATGAGATCATCATACAATACGATAAAAGCCTTGGGAATTCAAATTTCAATATCATATCTCTATTCAATTAGAACTCTGAGTCCTCCCCTGACCCAATAATACAGATCTTGAATTATTTTAGGAAACCAACCACCGAGCCAAATTATAATCATCCAAAAAACAAAGGAAGATACAAAACAGATTCGGCCATTATTGCCAAAAGATATTTTCTAATATTTATCTTCAAGTTGCCTTTGTATGTGTGTGCAGACCAAAACCTAACAGCACGGCTGCAAATGAACCTAATGGCAAATTCCACTGTGACACGGCGTAGGCTTCCGGATTGGCATTGTTCAATCCACGAATCTGTGGCGAATTGGATTTCAATCTTGTATCAGATCAGATTTCCGATTAGGCATTGGATGAATTTAAAGCAATAAAAAACAAGGTAAATAACACAAATTTTGCAAACGAAGAGTCTATACTTCATTTCTCAAACACCATTTTTTTTCTCAGGACTGAGTACATGAAAGTAACATAGAGTGACCATTTTCATAGATCAAAATTAGAGAACCGAACCAAGAGCACACAAACCATAACCACCATAACCAAAGAGAACCAGACCCACTAACCCTAAACATAACGCATAACAACTAAACCAGTCCCTGAGCACCTATCCATCTAACTCCTCCAGCTGCCACCGTCAGAACCACGGTCACGGCCACCACCTCCATATCCACCACCACCACCACTTCCATAGCTACCACCTCCCCGGCTGTAGCCCCCACCACCACCTTCACGGCGGCCACCACCGCCATATCCTCCTCCGCCACTTCCGTAGCCTCCACCTCCACCCTCACGACGGGCACCACCGCCATATCCTCCTCCGCCTCCATAGCCACCGCCTCCCCGGCTTCCACCATAACCGCCACCGCCGCCGCCTCCACCGCTTCCGCGAGACTGAGCCTCATTGACGGTGATGTTACGGCCGTCTAGATCCTGGCCGTTCATGCCCTCAATCGCATCCCTCATGGCCTTCTCGTTGCTGAAGGTGACGAATCCAAAACCCCTGGACCTTCCGGTCTCACGGTCGTTGATGATCTGAATACAAACAAGCCAAAATCGAATCAGATCTGAGCATAAACACAAATCACGGAAATCAAAACAACAAATAATAAATCGAAAAGAAAAGGAACCGATCGATCTTCAATCTAGAAAGATGAAGATGAACGTACCCGATTTTGAGAGATAGCAAAAACACAAGAATCATAGTGACATATAGTAACAGAGAGTAGTATCATAGATCAAGTAACATAGAAACACAGATCACAGAGAGAAACACAGATCCGATCCATCCGATCTCTGCGACTAACGGACCTTCGATTCGATGATCTCGCCAAAGGGAGCGAAGGCCCTTTCGAGCGCATCGTTGTCGGTGGCCCAGGCGAGCCCTCCGACGAAGCAACGGAACTCGATCTCGGCAGAGGCCATTGCGGAATGAAACGAAAAGCTAGAGAACAGATAAGAGACTTTGAGAGGAGGAGAGTAAGAAACTGAGAGAGCACGAAGGACTGGGATCCCCGGACCCTGTTTATATAGGGGACTCAGCCTCTCAACTAGGGTTAGTTTTGGGTTTAAAATATCAAGGCTCATTGGGCCTCTTTGGTTTGGGTTGCGTTGACACGTCAGCTTGTGTTGGCTTTCGGTGCGGCGCGGGGTTAAACTCTGGTTAAGTTTTGGGGGAGGAGAGAGAGAAAAAGGAAAATGAGTGGGGATGGGTTTTTAGGTGGGGTCCGCCGATCACGTGATGGGTGCTAGGATATTTACGACCTCGAAAATATCTAAGGTGGAGTGACGGTTTTGCCCTGAGGGGGTTGTTGCCGTATCTCTCACGGGCGTCGCCGAGTTGTTGTAGAGGATAATACCGAAGGATATTTTAAAAGATGGTGACGCGATTGTACGACTGGTTAGGTTAAAGATATTCATTCGGTGATGCGTTCAAACCCATGAGCGGGCGCCACGTGGCATAGTGAAGGAGTAGTGGTGGGAATGGCAGGCGCCCTGATACCGGATCTTCATGAAATTTCTTTTCTTTTTCCTTTTTCTTTTTCTTTTTAGTAATAACAAAAATCTTTCATTCCTAGGTCAAATTATAATGCTCATGGTCGAATTCGAGCATATAAAAGAGACTAGAGCTCACGTTAAAAAAATGATAAATCAAATATAACATAGAAGTGGATGGATTATATATAATTATATATCAAGATCTTTTTGTGATTACAATCCAACACATTTCAGGTAGATAAGCTGAACGATATTAGTATAATGATAGACACAAACATAGCTATTCCCTGCTCGTCCATCTTTAATTGTGTATCCAATCGTGATGGGCCCAAATTTGGGTTCCTCGAATGGTTTCGAATGGTTTCTTACAAAATGTTTGTAGTGGTTCCTGGATCCTATGTATCGATTTCTAAAATAAAGTGGACTGATTAATGTATCAATTTCTTATGTCAGAATGAGATTGAGAGAATTTCACTTGCAAACATAAAAAATTAGTTAGGTTACACGTGAGGAGACATGTTAGAGAGAAAAGATCCCACATATGCAAGTAACAAATAAAATAAACAAAATATCACTTATAAGTATATGGATCGTACTCAACTGACCGAGATATTTTTGTGATTAAAACTCAACACCTTATTGATTGTTAAGTTGAGACTATCGGTGCAATGGTGAATCACGTGTCACGCATGTCCTCGTTAGAGATTGTGAATATATGATAGATGAGTTTCCAACTTAGTATGGCTGTATTGTGATTTAAACCTATACTAGCTGTAACATCCTGGAATTTCGGTTTTCTATTTTTAAAAGAAAAATTATTTTTCGAGTTATTTTTATTTTGATTTCTATTATTCTTCAAATTCTTTGTGGCTTTTGAAAAATTATTCAAATTTTTGGTTTGTTAAATTTTGTTTTTCGAGCTTATAGGATTAACCTAGACGTCGTTACGAGTTTGTAGGATTTTTCGGAGCATCGTTTGGACATCGGATCTATTTTTAATAATTTTTGAAAATTTAGTATTATCCGAAAATTTAATTAAAAATACAAAACCAAAGTCGGTGAGAGCTGGACCGTCCATTTGAGATCATATATTGATGCGGATCAACTTGGACTTCATTTGATCGAGCCCACTGACTTCGTCTCCACTCTCCAGTTTCTCTACATCGACGGAGCGTCGATCGTTCTCCGACGTCCGGCCGTCTCCCTGCGCAAGGCTGGTGTCCACGCCTTCGTCTCGCCGTCCCCGACCTCAAGATGCCCTTCGTTATCGATGAGGAGGTCCACTGACAGAGAATCGATGGAGAGAAACTTTTCTGGGTTCGCCGGCGAGTTCTTGATTCCGGCCACGGCGGTGAGCAAGACTGATGCTGGTAACTTGGACTTGGTCTCGTCGACGTCCCTGTGCCTTCAGCTTGCAGAGATGAGGTCCGGTGAGAGAGAATCAAAGGGAGGAAGATTTCTGAGTTTCCCGACGTTGTTCTTGGTTTTCCGGCGAGCTTCGAATTCGGTTCAGGTATCAAAGCTGGTCCATTCTTCAAGCTCTACGTGTTTATATAATTGAAATTGAGTTTTTTTGAGTTTGGAGGAAGTTGGATTTTTGGCAGTGGGTGACTGCCGTACGTGCCGCCATGCACGGCGGTGGTGGAGGTGTTTGATTCATTTCTGGTTTCGGATTTCATGTTCTCTGTATATCTGATATTCAGTTTTGATTAAGAATCGAAGGTTAGGGATTTTGGGAATTTTGAAGGTTACTGTGTTTGGTGGTTGGTGTTAGCAGTGGTGATAGCTGATGGTTGACGATTCTGGGTTTAGTTTCTATGTTTTGGATGGATTTTAACTACTGAATTGTTGTTGAAGAAAGATGTTGGATGATTGAATTATGTTGCTGGGAATTAAGGACAGTAGTGTTAGAATCATTTTGGTGTTTATACTTGTAGTTGGTTTGATAAATGGAACTAGGTACCTTGCAGTACTGTCAAAATGGAGTGGTCAATTTGATGGAAACTCCGAACTGATGGTGATGTATTGGTATTGGCAGACAAAGTGAATTGTGAAGTGCAGGAGGTTTAGTATGTTAGTTTCTTAAGTAAAAAGAAATTAATGTATTGGACTTGAAGAAGAATGTGTGCGCATGACATTTGAGAGGAAACGCAGATTAAGGCTTTGGGTGTCTATAGCAATTTGAAGGATGGAATGGAAGAATTGGACACTTGTTTTTGGGTGTCCATAATTTCAGAATTTGACTACGAAGGTCAATGGAATCGGAGGATGGTGATTTGGGTGTTCAGAGTAAATCCAGAGTTTATATTGGTGCATATATAGTTGGGATACAACTTAATGCAGTGGCATGTGATTTGGTAATTGCCAGAAAAAGTGAGCGGAATTGGAAATAAGGCAATATGGGTGTCCTTAACAATTTCGGCATAAATGTTGGCTACTTCAAAGTAAGGGTGTACGAGGATGGAATGAGAGACACGAGCTTGCAGAAGTAGAAGGATAAGGATTCCAGAAACAAGTCGCCGAGTTACTAATTTCGTTTAGCGTCAAGAACTAGCGCTCGGATTTCAGGTAGGGTCTTTCTCGGGGAACCTTTCTTTAATTTGATAATTAGAGTAAAAAATGAAATGTGTGTTTTGTGTGCCATTGAGTGATTAACTCTTGGATGTTATTGTTTTTGTTAAACGCATGTGATATCGTTGAAATATATGATCGATGTTTTCGCTTATCAGAAAAGCATGTATTGTTGATTGCATACATAATGCATTGTGAGAAATTGTTAGAAGTGAGATTGGTGATTCTGGAGATGAGAAAGAGATTGATAGAATAGATACATTTTGTGTAGTTGAGTTTCCTTATGGGGACTTCCAGTAGTTATGATCAGCCCACATGCGTAAATGAGTAGGGAATCTATGCCTTTTCGACGTATGAGTCGATAAAATGATATTATCGGGTTTCGGGACTAGGGACCATGAGGTTAACAAAAGACTAACAAAAGAGATACTGAAGTTTATATGTTACTGATTTGTTAGGTCGTATATTCGAGACATCTACACGGTATGAGACGTGTATGGACTAATTAGCCAGTAATAGAGTGGAGAGAGTGCATTAGCATTTATGCATCGATTTGATGTTATATATGGCATTAGTTGATAATTTGATTGTGCGACGTAGTTAAGTATAACCTAAGAAGGTTTAGCCCTACTGAGCGTAAGCTCACCCTTATAGATTCTTGTTTAGGTTCGTACGAGAACAAGTGTTTCTAGAAGACTAACGGTGATGTTAGTTGACGTGTACGAGAGTAAAAAAGAGTTACGGAATATTAGAAGTCAGATAGATCGTAAGGGCTCATCATTTTTATCTTTGTAATTGATTTTTGTTATTATAAATGTTTTATTTTCAATATTTTGAGAAAAGTATTTGAAATTGTTTTAGTTTCTTTTACTTTTCCCGCTCAAGCTTCGAGTTCGGCGTCAGGTGCTTAGAAACCACCAACATCAGGTCCGGGGTGTGACACTAGCCAATCTGAGGACTACTACAAACGTATGTATCCATGTCTTATTGCGATTGGACTATTGAACAGATTGGATTGGAAAAAATCACAATCTTATCCAGTGTTTGGAACAACGGCATACAAGTTGGATTAGAAATTGGATCAGTTAAAGATTTTTAGAAAAACCAGAAGCTCAACACTGTCATATATGAAAACATAAAATTATTGTTCCATATTGAATCCACCATTGACGAATAGGCCCTTCAGCAAATTCTTGAAGAACCTAGGGGTGACAACACAACCATTAAATCTGGCGACCGAATTACAATGCGATGCAATGACAATTCAAGATTTAATTTTTCATATCATTCCAACAAGATTTGTTATCTTTGTATGTAGAAGATAAAATTCCAAGGAAAACATGTCTAGCCCAAAACATAACGAGTAGTCAAATTTTATCTTCTTTTTTTGTCCACAAACTCGCTCTCTAATTTGATACTTCTAATGCAATTAACTAGCAATAATAGCACGGTCATCAAAGAACAACAAGATTTGTTATCTTTGTATGATAAGACATAAAATTCCAAGCAAAACATGTCTAGCCCAAAACATGACGAGTAGTCAGATTTTATCTTCTTCTTTTTTGTCCACAAACTCGCCCCCTGATTTGATGTTTTTAATGCAACTAACGAGCAATAATAGCATGGTCATCAAAGAAGACCACGTGGATTATTTAGACCTAAAGTATCGTACCACGTGGATTAGTGGATAACCACAATCCTTGGGTAATCAGCAATAAGTCATTAATGCAAACAAAGAAAAAGAAAAATAAAATTAAGGGAAATGCTACTCTAAGGCACCAAGCCTTAACAATGCTCTGTCTCAGTTTGCACCAAAACATAATCAATACTACATGTTTAGTAATGACTGTTTACAATGAGTAGAATTTGTCATCGAGATTAGTATTTGATACCTAATTAACTGAAATAAAAATGCAACAACTAATTATAAATAAAATATAGGAAATGAAAACAACTAAATGGGAATTTCGGGAGCAAAGGTGGTTCCTTCACCCGAATCTTATGTGCTGGAAGCTATCTAATGTATATGCTAATTTCGTATTTTGGTGGCCGGTAGTCGTATCCAAGGCAGTTCAAGGCTCAAGAACCATATATTTATGTGCCGGTTCAAGGGTCACACTAACTCAATTAGAGAGAGAGAGAGAGAGAGAGAGAGAGAGAGAGAGAGAGAGAGCACGTAAGAAGAACCCCTTTTAACTCTTCGGATAAATCTTTTCTAGCCAAAAATAAGTTCTGAACCCTCCCACTCTTCTTTCAAGCCACGAATCTCGCTAACTTCTAATTTGATAATTTTCAAAATAAAATTTGAAATTAGTAACAAATACTCGGGCTATTACACTAGGTCCCAAACACAATCAGTCTAAGTCAAGGACATAAGGGAAAGTGACATGGACCAAAAAGCCCTAAGGCCTAATCCATCCTCACAATCTTGTTCCATGAACCTAGTCTAATTCTTACTGGAACCCTAATGAAGCCGCTGGAGTCAGTACCTCACCAACCTTAGTTTGGTGGCCTTCCCGGGTGTGACCTTTCACTGATCAAATCGAGGACCAAGTCCACCTTTCGCCGCAAAATGACCTGCATCGACAAAGTACCACCTTCACAGCGGCTAGGCCGGTGTCGTGCCTCCGAAAGCTGCTGTCTCCTCAACTAACACCACCTGGAATCCTAACCACAACTCTGATCACAGGCTATCCAAGGACAGAACACCACTCGAATTTGACAAACCCACTCCTAACCAGAAAGAAGTCACCACACCCGATCGCCTTACCGAGATGAGACGCCGCCTGAGTAGCAATGCCGGCCCTATATCAGCGGAGGCCCTAGACGTAAAAATAAAAATGAATTTTTATAGAATTTTTTATTAGCCAATCAATTAAAATTTAAAACCTAAGCATTTATAATGGAAGGAATAACACACATGGAAAGGGTTCGAGTCATGTCCTCGTGAACAAAATCAATGTATGTGTACACTGTACTGTGTAGACACACTGTCACACATGATAATGGGGATCATGAAGACATATGATGCATATCATGTATGCGGGTACATTGGTGAATATGGAGTTATGATGACTGTATGCAGGGCCGATCCTGTATCAGTGGAGGCCCTAGACGTAAAAATAAAAAATAAATTTTTATAGAATTTTTTATTAGCCAATAAATTAAAATTTAAAACCTAAGCATTTCTAATTGAAGGAAGTTAATCATTTTATGCTAACAAGTTAATTAGGAAAATCAAATATCAAATTGAATTTGACAAAATAGAAAGAAATATATATCTAAATTGTAATTTGAACTTGTCAAATCTGATACTTGAAGTATTTTCATAAATAATTGAAAAAATTAGTAAAAACAATTGAAAATGAATCTTATAATTAATTTTAACAAAAATGATATGGAAAGAATAAAGTTTTAGAGGCCCCTCAATTACTAGAGGCCCTAGACACAAGCCTAGCAGCTCTTGCCTCAAGGCCGGCCATGCTGAGTAGCCCGACAGTCAGATCGAACCGCCGCCCTGCACCAAAACCTGATGCGCGGCTCCGTCTTTTGTGGAGCGCCTTAAAAAAACTACTGAAAACTTGTTGGTACATTTTAAAAAAAATTCATTCATTCATAATTTATCATTTAATTGCAGATTGTAATTTCTTTGTTATTACTTTTTCTTTTTTTTAATTTGTCCTTTCATAAGAAAAAATATACATAAATGACTAAACTAAGGCAGTTTCCTCAAAAAAAAAAAAAAAATGAGGCAGTGGTATGAGGCCAGTAACGTCTCTCTATTTCTCTCGTTTCAATTTTGAATTCTAACTTTCTAAGATTGGCTCTCTCTTTCTCTCTCTCTCTGATTCAATTTTTGAAATGCAAAATTGTTTGGGTCATCTAGATCCGCTCCCAGATGCGGCCAACCACCACCGCTGTTGTTCACCGCCACAAGGTAAAATCCTCAAGCGTTCCCTTTTCTTTTCTCTTTCGTTTGATTCTTCTCAGTTTCGGTAATCGTCTTTTTCAATTCAATTGAATCTCACAATAAGGATCTGTGAATCTCTTCGGTTTCGCTTCTTGGTTTTTGATTCTGTTTCTCCTTGTTTCAGTTTCAGATATACTCGCGGCGGCTGCGGCGGGTTTGGGATGTTCAATGGACCCGATTTGGCCCTTCTATTTGTGTCGGTGGATATACAAGGTATGATGAAAAAGAAAAAACCCTAGATTAATATGAGATTGGCAAGCGTGAAATTTCAATTCAAAATATTGGTGCTCCCTCTTTTCTTTGGGGTTGAGGAACCATTTTTGGTGGGTTTCATGCTGGAATTCTGAGGGGTTTCTTCTTTTTCATCATTCCCATGATTATTGTTACAAAGTAAGAATTGGGTCGAGGTTGCCATTTGATTATTTTGATCCCACTGAAATAAGGGTATCTGAAAGTTTCAGAAAGACTAGTCGGAATTGGTCCCTAAAAAGGATAAGGATGCCTAGCTCTGAGATAAAAGCATTGTTGGGGGATACTATTGAAATTGTTGCCTTGTCGGTTTATGATGCGAAGCTTGAGGTTCCAACAAACAAGCCAGTGAGGCAATACTGTTGGAGAGACTTATGAGATTTGTTGCCTTGTGAGGATTTGCTAATACGATTGTTGCCACTTTCAATTGATTTTGCCCTGCTTGCTGTTTCAATAAGTAACTCATTGTTGCCTTACAAAATTGGACTCAGTGGCATTTACTGTTGGTCTTAGTGCTTCTTCCCACTTTTGAGCCATTAAGTTATGGAAGGATATGCATGGTTCTGCAATAAGTTGTGTGTCCAGTGATATATTTATTTCAGTTGCATTACGTTCTCTGAATTATTTCTATTGGGTCATTGACTGATGCAAAGAAGGGAATTGTGGTCAGCATGCTTTGTCACATCTTTTATGGTTTATTTGGAGTTCAAGGAACAAGATTAAATATGATGGCTTTAGGTTGGATATGGCACATGCATGTTCTCTCATTTCAGGCCATACTATTTCATCAAGTTAGCTATCCATTGAGGAGACTCTTTGATACAAAATCGGTGTTAACAGTCAAATGTATGTATCTGGTCTCTTTGTTGGTTTAGTAATTGGTGACCCTTATCTCCTTTCTCAGTGCCCATTGTTTAATTGCTGGATGATCTCCTGAGTAAATTTGATGATTGGCAGACATATACTTAGCTTGTGATCAGTGATCACAAATGTCGGATATTTACTTGGTGAGTCTGAGTGAACTCTAGTATGAAGCAATTTCAGCTCTGCTAATTTGTTGAGAAAAGAGGGATTTATTAGATAGATTGTATTGACTATTGAGTACACATTCTATTGGTCTCGTCAATCACGAGTTCTTTGAATTAATGTTTGCAGAACTCTGCAAGTCTGCATTTTGGATCCACTATGTTAAACTTAGCGAGGTCTTTCTTGGGGTCAAACAATGAAGAATTTGTAACCATGAAGGTGGAGTGGATGGGATTCCACTGTGAGAAGATTGGTATCTTGCGTCACCAACTCAGCAACTCTACTGTAGAATTAAAGGCAATCTTGCTTAGCCGAGTTCCTAGTTTAGTTCCGAGGTTGGCAGTGAGTGGTGCAACTGTGTAATTGAACTGTGTTGGCTGGCTGTCAGGAAAATCGGTAGAAAATACCCCCGTGATGTTGAAGTAATGAGCTTGAAGCAGTCCAACTTGGGGCATCATGAAAGTGATGTTGTTCAAAGAAGCAGCGAGATGTGTTAAGATGTCTATCCACTTCAAGAGGTACATTTTCCGGGTACTTTACTGTGTCTAGTCTTCTCAGCTTCCCGTTGTAACTCAGCACAAATGCTGTGGCATTGAGTGCTGGAAGTTGGGAAGGACTGGCAGAACAGAATTGGGTGCCTTTATATTGTAGGATTGCAGTGGCAGTTTTGTTGTTTATGGAAAGAGGTGCATCCATGAATGACCTTGTAGCCATGAAATATCTACTGGGGACTTGGTTTGCCTGCACATGAAGGTGTGGCCTGGTGCTATTAGTATTGCCTGAGACGTAAATGGTTTGGTATATACTGCATCAATCTCTACCACTGTCAAGTTGTGGCCAGCTATGTCAAAGAATAGCTCGTCATTGACTGCAGCACTGACGATCAGTAGCAGGTATGTCTTTCCCTTTTCAACCTCCATTGCAAAAATATCTGAGATGCTAAAATAGAGAAATAAGATTGGAAGATTGCTGGTCTAAATTACAGTTGCGCTTTAAAAAAGATAAAAGTGATAGCCAAATTAGCAGTTTGACTCATTGAAATGTCATCTTGTCACAAATCTCATATTTTATATTCATTGCGGTACTATTTTCCGTAATTATATGCGTTGGCCTAGATTTGCAAGGGTAAGAAAACATGAATGGCCTGACCTATGTTTTTCAGAACATGGGAAGAGAGGCCATGGCTTATATCAAATATACGATTGTTGCCTTGTGAGTTTATGCATGTTAATACGATTGTTGCCTCTCAAGTGATTTTTCCTAGTTTAAGGTTTCAACAGGAAAAAAAAAAAAAACTCATTGGTGCCTTGTAAGAAAGACTAGACAAATGCTTGTGAGATTGTGATCAGAGGTTTCAGTTTCCTGAAGCAAGGGATTTTCATCTCGCAAAGATGTCCTCTGACTTTTGTCCTCTCCTGATCAATCTCTTTACTTATGTACCTCACTTGAGAACTAAACCTCTTTTCAATTTCAGGCTATGTGGATGCACCACAATACTTACAATGTATTTGTTACCGAGAACTAGAAAAATATTCATGGAAATGTGATGATAAAATCTAAAGTACTCTATCTGTCAAGGAATTCAGATGTTATAGATACTGAGATACACCTTTTTTCCAACTGCACTGTTAGAGCTTGTGGTCGGGCTGGTGGTATAAATAAGATGGGTGAATTGTTTTTTTATCACGGAAGAGAAAAAATGGGTTCTTGATCATATCAGCTTTGTTATAATGATCCAAGCCTGCACTGCACTAGGCAATGACTACAGTGCCAAAGATTTAGAAAACATGATAGTTACCAGTTACCACCAATGCGGCAATGCCTACAGTTCAAGTGCCAAGATTTAAACATGCTTTTTTCCTCTCTTGACTTCGGTTGCTTTGCAACTAGTTATTTTCTAATGATGTGAAGTTGATATGAGGTTGGAGTACATCCTCAGATGAGGTTGGAGTAATACAATTCTACTATTGCTATAATGTGTAAACTTGATTGGTGCCTACTCAGCTAGCATTTATATTTGTGAATATGAATCAAAGCATGCTTGCTAAAGTGGGTTGGAGGTTGTTTATACATGATCCAGGGTTACGGAGTTCTCTTTCAAAAATGTTGAGAAGGTTTTTCTCTTTCAACCTCAATATAAGTATTCCTCTGGTAGTTTAATAACCTGACGCTGATCACGGAGTGTAGCTCTTCGAGAATTGGTGATGGTTGTTCTATCGATTCTTGGAATGATACATGGTCCATTGGTCCCCTGCGTCAATATGCCTCTAATAGCTGGATAGTAGTTCCTAGATTGTAGTTTGTTTACTAGCAACCAGACTTCAGTAACACTTGAGCTCGAAAATTCAGATATGAAAGAACTATTCAAGTTTGGTCATATGGAGGCTGCCTCTTAAGTATGAGCTGGATAATGTGCAACTCTCACATCCCATGTCCTTAACCTCAGTAAAGGTCGGATCTATTTTAATTCTTGGTATGACGCCAAGGCTATCTAGTTTGTGTTTTCGGAAAGTTCATTTTGTTTGATACTGCTTCCCATATTGAATGCTCCATGAAGCATTGTGTTCCCGGGCACAAGGTTGATTGGATTCTAGTGTCTTTGTAATGTTGAAGAACTATCTTCAAATAAGGAATTGCGAACTACTATGCTTCCTTTACCGGCTTCCCAAATTCTACAAGCCCCAATGCAGAGGCTTGCATCTTCTCAAGTTTCCATCTTTTAGTTCATCCTACATTTAATTTTTAACCCACAAAGTTCCAACTTTGCCTTCACAAAAGGTGTAAAGTAGGAGTCTTTTGGTGTTGATATCAGTTCTGATGGTATTTTCAGAGACCAATCGATACTTGGTATTTGGATTTTCTGCTATGGGATCTGTTTAGTTCCTGTCTGTTGCTATCTGTCCTGAACAAATTTGAAATTGTCGTATAAATTAAATGTTTAGAAGCTAAATGTGATTCCCCAATGTGTGGTTGTGTAACTGCATAGCCTATTTGTAATAGACATCGATCTTCTCAGTTGTTTGCTCTTTAGAGCTTGGAACTTAGCATCATGCACCATGTGCTTTATAAAGTCATGAACTCAGTTCGTAAGAAGCAATTTTAATGCACAAAACTGCAGGTAAGATTCTAGGAAATTTACATAGCGCCGGTACTATTGACATTTTAGTTGCAAATGAGAGACCACATGCCTTGTAAGAAACTGATAGTACTTTAGAGGCAATACATTGGAGTGTTACCTTTACTCTGCAAATTTACGAGTCTAGATTAAGGCAGAGTTGTCACTTGGTCCAGATGGTCGTATTACTCAAAGCTTATAAATTATTATATCTGCATAGTGCATAGTGCCTTAATGCACAGTAGATTACCATATTACTTGTTATAATTTGTTCAGTAAGTTTTCTTAGCCAGCAAGACAATAATCCTCTTTACCATGTTCACCACTATTAGCTTTGATTTTGTTAGTCTTAATGATACATTTGCACAACTCAAGCAAGATAGATAGCTAATTTTTTTTTTTTTTTTTTAAAAGTAAAAAAAAAGAAAAAAAGAAAAGATAGATAGCTTATTGCTATAGCAAAAATTAGATTCTCAATTAGCAAGCTACATAATTTTGTATTTTGTTAATAGGAACTGTAAATGACGAGAGATCGATTCTTCTTCTCTCTTTGATGTTGTGATCCGTTCACCATTAGAGAAGGACAGGCCCGGTCCTGGGGCAAGATGGACCAGACAAGGGTCTTGGGCCTCAAAATTGGGGCCTCAACTTTTTTATTTATGTATAAACATATAATTAAAAAAAAAAAAAAAAAAAAAAAGAGATAGAAGAAGACATGTGCGTCTCTCCTTTACGCACAGTCCAAAACAATTACGTCTTCTCTTCTACTCATAGAAGAAACTGAAGAGATCGAAAAAACAAGAAAAGAAGGGAGTAGCAAACCCGATCGAAAGAGCAACACAACTCAATTATATCAATCTAAAAGGGCATGATTTTTTATTCTTTCTTCTTTGAAGATATTTCTTTTCTACTTTGAAGAAATTGTGATTTTCCCTTAGTGTGTTCTTGATTTGATTTGCTAAACATTGAATATGAATATATGATGATTTTGAAGTTGAGTTTGAATTGTTTGTCGATTTCACATAACCACATCCTCTTTTAATTATTTGTAGATGCTATGCTATGTTTAGATTATGAAGAACACATACTCTTTGATTTCGTATTGATGTCAAAAATTTTGAAAAACACATTAATTTTTTTATTGATAAATTGTTTTGGGGCCTCAAAAATTTTCTCGCCTTGAGCCTTTCTCGACACAGGGCCGGCCCTGGAGAAGGATACAAGTCGAAACTGCTGATCAGCAATCCGACAATCCATCACAAAGGGATGAAGCAGTTAGATCATATGCGAGAAATCCTAATTCGAAAATTGGCACGATTGGTTGCCCATGGGCAATGTCCTAGCAAAATGCTATATGGGACTGTGCTACAGCAAGAGAAGTTGCAGTTAAAAAAGAGATGTTGAGAGAAAAAGCTTACTTGCTTAAAGTAAAATATCATAGTACGTTGTCTGCAAACACAAACTGATTTTGCCAAACTGGGTTTCGTATTTGACACTTGATCATCTTTGCATATTATGGTATGGAAATTTGATTTTCTGAAAGCATTCCTATTCATTACCATAATTCTACTAATAAATACAAAGATTGCATGTAGTGAGGAAGGCCGTGGAGACACATTTGATAATTCTTCTCACCAATCACGTACCATGCATAGATATATTATCCTTCATGTTCTGTTCAGCCAAAAAGATACTCGATTACTTGCTAAACTTGGTGCGACAAACACACTAACTAAGACAAGTGAACCACCTTAATTCCACAAGTACAACTAATTCTACCACGTTTACCAGCTGGAACGAGTTCTAGACTGTAATGATGACTTGCATTGCATATGGGGATTGTAGAGAGAATACATCGGTCAGAATTTCTCTTGAAAGTTTTAAGTTGTAGAAAATATACAATATGTATGAAACATTACAACCCAGAACAGAGAAGTAGGGATGGATGAAATAAATTACCAAACCCCATGTTTACAAGGTCCTGCATCTGCATGTCCTCGATCAGAAAGCAATTTGGTATGGGACGGACTTCAAAATAGCAATGGCAAAAGCGACCTAACATACCTTAAGCAACTGGAGTGGCCTGAGTCAGTCAGTTGACACATTAAGAAGTGAGCACCCGTACGGGGAACAAGCTTAAGCAACAACTTACAACTTTATAACTTCATCTGTTGATGTTCTGCCCCAAAGGGATAGTTTTTAGTTTTTTACAAGCTAGTGCATCGCCCTCGACGTATCTTATGATTGGTCATTTGAACCGTCCAATAGCTCTTATGTATAACTTCAAATTAACTACATATCGGACAACATCTATTCGTTGGTGTGATTAAATTAAGTCCACCCCAACACTTTTTTATTTGTTCAACTAATATTCGAATAATTTTATATTTAGTCTTTGGTAAGGTATTTCGAATGACGGGAGACAACCCTTTAACCCATGCACATTATGAACCGATTGTCGCTCGTAAGAACTTAATTAACTAACATTTGTGTCCAAGACAATTACCACATGAGAGCTGTCAGACTCTGTTAGTCTTAGATTTTCCACCTTGTAAACTCACACGCATCCGCATTAGTGCTTCAAGATGATCTAGACTCTGGTGGAAACTGACATTTTTTACTAACGTTATATGGGTATTGTAAGTCCCAAATATTTAACAATTTACCAATATAAAGGACTTGTTATTGTTGGGGTTTGAACTTGACTACGTGGGGTTCTACTCAACCAAGTGTCATCCTAATCTTGTCCACCTTCATTGAGGAATAATTTTATATTTAGTTGATATAAATATCAAATTTTAATGTAGTCGAAAATCTTTAGGCTTTCTACCTATGACTAATGAGTCTAATCAAACTTTTAGAATTAATCAAGGTCGAACTTGTAATTTGATTCCTTAACCAATTGTTGACCACATGGATCAAGAGATTTGAGACAATGACACATTTTTTGCAATTCTTCATTGATCTTCAGTTCAAATTTTAATTTATTTGCATTTCTCTTCAACTAAAATTCTGCATACGTTTCAGTCAGGAAAAGATGCAAACACCAATTATATTGAACTATTAGTGGTTGGGTCAAACACGTGTGATAAATGATGTTTGCGTATAGTTTAATAAGAGCTGACCCTCTAGTTAGTGTGTATCTACATGATGTAGTCTGATCCATTCCATCATCATATTAGGACATCTTATCGAAAGGGAGCCCTTCTAGTGAGGACCCTTAAGTTGAGGACTTAGTAAGGACTTAGTGAGGACTTTTCGGCTTATCCCGATCTTATATCTACATCTTGACCGTTCAGTTTATAGGTATTTATGAGTAGATCATTTATTCAAATTTTCAGCTATATTGAAAATTGTTAAGACATTCATAAGTGTGATTTATCAATTATGAACTTGAACGGTTCATATTTAACAGATTTGGTTCGTCCATTAATTTGATCTAGTTTGTTATCTTAACGAACACCAATTTGGGTGAAAATTTGTAGAAATGATCTACTCATATAAACCTAAAAACTGAACGGATAAGATGTCAAAATGTGATCGAAAATTGGGTCTTTTAAACCATAAACCGAAAAATCCTCACAAAGTTCTCAACTTAAGGGTCCTCACTAGAAGGGCTTCCCTTATCGAAAATCTACACATGTTAACTGAATATAAATAAAAGAATCTAAAAAGGAGAAAAAGAATATATATGGACAAGGGGTACCCATGGACAAATTAGGCTAAAGCTTCAATTAAAAGGAGAGTCTTCTTAGGGGTTATGTGTTGTAGTTTTCTATTAGACTCTTTCATCATAAGAAGAAAAATATCATAAATGACAAACTTTATTCAAGAAAAAAGTGACGAGTTCAGATGTAATTAGTTAAAGACCTTGAACTTAGAATTTGAGATTTTCTATATCATAATCTTAAAAAAAAAATAGAGGCTTGAAAAACCTTAATCTTAAGGGCAAGGAGGATGCTTGGGTCAATTCTTTAATGTGGTTTTGAGTCAGCAGACATTAGTTCTAATGAGCTAGGTAAATGGTTGGCGTTTTTTCCTCCATTTATCATAACGGAGCGCATTGACATTTAAGAGCATTAACATGGTATTTTTCTTTAATTCAATAGTTTTTAACTCTACTAGGCTCAAAATAAGAGAGTGAATTGTCTAATGTATTGGTCATGTTGTTTTGGCCACGGGGCTAAACACATGCCATTATGGATTTTCCCCTATCAATGAATACTTTCATTTTGTTAGAGGCTTTGTTGTAGTTTGATTTATGAGACTACACTGGGTTTCGTAATTGGCACATGATCATCTTTGCATATTATGGTATGGAGATTTGATTTTCTGAAAGCATTCCTATTCATTACCCTAATTCTACTAATTAATAAATACAAAGATTGCATGTAGTGAGGAAGGCCGTGGAGACACATTTGATAATTCTTCTCACCAATCACGTACCATGCATAGATATATTATCCTTCATGTTCTGTTTAGCAAAAAAGATACTCGATTACTTGCTAAACTTGGTGCGACAAACAAACTAACTAAGACAAGTGAACCACCTTAATTCCACAAGTACAACTAATTCTACCACGTTTACCAGCTGGTACGAGTTCTAGACTGGGAATTGTAAAGAGAATAAATCGGATTAAACATAACTATTATCATTCAGAATTCATCTTGAAAGTTTAAGTTTATAGAAAATATACAGTATGTATGAAACATTACAACCCAGATCACTGAGAAGTGAGAACAGAGAAGTAGGGGCGGATGAAATAAATTATCTAACCCCATGTTTACCGAAATTTTTTGCATCTGCGCGCATGTCCTCGATCATAAAGCAATTTGGGATGGGGCGGAACTCAAAATAGCAATGGCGAAAGCGACCTAACCATAAGCAACTGGATTGCCCTCAGTCAGTCAGTTGACACATTAGAAGGGAGCACCGGTACCGGGAACGGGAAGAAGCTTCGAGCAACAACTTACAACTTTATAATTTGGATTAATTTCAGTTTACCTCCCTGAGGTTTGAGTTTAACATTATTTCACTCCCAATACTTTTAATTTTGAAAATTTACATTTCTAAAATTTCCAATTTTTATAAATCATACCTAATTGCTAAAATTCTGTTCAATTGGGAGGTTAAATGCTAGCATGAAATCTTAGAAAAAAAAAGTTCTAAAAAGCGATTTATGTTGTTATATGACTATTTTAGCACTTTTAGTGAGTTATGAAGTCAAAATTAACGTCTGAATTAGACGACATTTCAACAATAGGGCATTATTTATAAAAATTAGAAATTTAAGAGGTAAATTTTTAAAATTAAAAATATGGGGAGTGAAATGATTTTAACCCCAAACCTCGCCGGGGGGAGGGTGTGTGTAATGATCGGTCATTGGAACCGTCCAATAGCTCTTATATATAGCTCTTATATGTAACTTCAAATTAACAAAAATTTACAACATCAATTTGAACCTTCCAATAGCTCTTATATGTAACTTCAAATTAACTAAAATTTGACAACATCTATTCGTTAGTGTGATTAAATAATTACACCCCAACACAAATTTTTTCAACTCATATATATTCCAATAATTTTATATTAAGTTTTTGGTAAAATGTATTTAGATTGAGGGGGCATCCCACTAACTCATGCACATTATGAACCGATTAAGCCCGCAAGAACTTAACTACTAACATTTGTGTCCAAACCGATTACCACCTGAGAGTTGTCGGACTCCGTTAACGTTATGTTTTCCACCTTCTAAACCCACTGGCATCAGGATACGAGCCTTAAGAACTCTGGTAAAAACTGACACAATTTACCAGTGTTATATAGGTCTCGTAGGTCCCCAGTACTTAGAAGCCCTACCGATATAAATGACTTGTCATTGTTGGGGTTTGAGCTTGAGTGGGGGTTCTACTTAGGGCTGTCACTCGGTCGGTTCGAATCGGTAATGGGTGTTACAAACTTCAAAACCAAAGCTTTCGGTAATGAAATATGACTTTCAATTACCAAACCAAAAACTTCGGTATGAGATAAATCTTACAAACTTCGGATGTCGGTTTTTCGGTATTACCAAACTTCACAACAAATATATTTTCAAAATATAACAAAACAATAAAAAACTATAAAATTTAAATATCACTTGAGTTTCTAGAGTCTGATAATACATATACAAAAGATAGTCATTTCAGTACACATTATCGAGTATGGTTTAATTTTCTACCGAAATAGTCAGGATGTAAATGTTTCCAAATTTTTATATGAACAAGTTATGTGTCATCTATGTGAAAGTATGTGTGTGGAAGAGTCGACCAAAATAAGTCACATAAGGGCAGTGAAACCTTTTTCGTGTAATAAGTGACGTTAAATTATGGTTGACCGCTTTGATCAAGACCCAAGCATTATTGAGTACAATTGAATTTTCTATCATAATTGTATTATACTATAATGATCACATCAGACGATCGAATTTTAATTTTGTGAATTGTAATCATTGGAAGCACAACATGCCTGGTAATGTGATATAACTTATTTAGAAAGTTATATGCATATGTACATCTTTGTAAACCAACTACAAAGAGGAAGCAAGATTTTCAAAAACCTTGTGAACAATGATGTGATCAATATAGTGAAATACGACTATGGTAGAAAAATTAGGTATTTTTGATAATGTTTTGGCCTTGATCAAGACGGCTAACCCTATTTACGCTTGTGCTTTTTATGGGGAGCCCTATCATCAAGAGAGGTAAAAATATTCCTAAATTTTTACATGGGCGGTTACATGTCATCTAAGTGGGTTTGTCTATGTGTGTGTGTAATGAATCGACTAAGACGGGTACGTAAGAGCGTTTTTATATAACAAGTAACATTGAATTAAAGTTTATCGCTTTAATTGAGACCCGAATGCTACCAAGTATAGTTGAATTTTTCTATTCATTGTCTTGTTTTTTACTAAATGGTATATACAATTGAAAACGTGAGATAAGATTATTAGTCTGTATGTTTTTAGAAATATAAGTCTTTAAATAATTAGAATTTCGGTAAATTCGGTATTTACCAAAAACCAAACCAACTTTTTCGGTATTTCTCGGTTTCGGTTTTTTTGATTTCGATTACCAAAATTCGGTTTACCAAATCATAAATTTTCGGTCGGTTTTCGATCGGTTTGGTATTTACCAAACCAAGTGGCAGCCCTAGTTCTACTCAAGCAAACTGTCATGATAATCTAGTCAATTGGCGAATAATTTTATATTTGGTTGACAATCATATAAATATCAAATTTTAATGTAGTCGAGAATTTTTACGCCTTTAACTCGTGACTCTATTCAAACTTTTAGAATTAATCAAGGTCGACCGTGTAATTTGATTCCTTAATTAACCAATAGTTGACCACATCAATCAAGAGACTTAAGACAATGACACATTTGTTGCAATTCTTTTGATCTTCAGTTCAAATTTTAATTTATTTGCAATTTTTCAACTAATATTCTGCGTACGTTTCAATCAAAAAAGATACAAAGATCAATGATATTGAACTATTAGTGGTTAGGTCAAACACGTACATGTGATACTGGTTTTCCCGTCAGCTTTGTGATTAAGGTATTCGCCTTTCTCACAAGCTGGCGGGGCTGGTATGGTGGTGGCGGTGGCGGTTGTTGTAGAGGACATCGATCTGGTCGGAGTCTAGCAACTGGTGACCAGACTTCGATGAGATTCCAGCCAAGTCTTCTGTCTATTCCATTTTCTCTCTTTATGAATGTTAAGGGGTGAGGCCTTCAAATAATTTTGTTTGTTAAGATTTTAGATAAAACTAGTTGGAATGAGTACAAATTATGTCATCTTATAGACAATTTCCTATGTTGTGTTTGGATGCGGAGAATTTCTCTGGAACTTAATTGAAAATAAAGATTTCATAATTCCTAAAAGTCAATTCCCTTATTTAACATTATCAGTTGGAATGAGAAGTGAGATGCTAAAAATTGTATCAAATGGACATTAACTATAAAAATGACTATGATTTCGTTATTTATGTCATCATTTAGCTTCTAAAAAAGGAAACATAGAAACATTGATGCATCCAATTTTTAATATCATTGGATGAAATTTAACTCATAACCTAGTATGTAATGCCTAGTATTATTTAGTCTAGCGACATAGTTTTCCCTTAGTAAGTGTGAGGTTGTGAATTTGACTCATAAAGTTGTAATATTGTTTACCTGATAAAAAAAAAAAAAAAAAAAACCTAAAGCATGTAATCGTAGCTCTCTTCTTTTCTTCTCTCACTACTTGGGCTAAACCTAATTCTTTATCACTCTCTAACTCACGATGAGAAAGTGACATAGTTCTGTTATACATGATATCAACATAAAAGCGATGCCATAAGTTTCATCTAGTTTGAGGCGGGAAGCATAGTGCCTTCACTAGCTAGAGGAAGCTAAGAACCTCCCATTCAAGAAAGAAAAATATAGTTGCCATTATTGTTGTTGTTGGGTGTTGGCATATCACATTGAATTTTTGTAGGTGTACCGTAACTAATTGAATCGATGGTCTCCTTGATATCTAGAAGTGAATAGCTTGTCATACCCATTTTATAATGCAAACCCCACTTCTAAAATTCAAGGACAAATGTAATCATTATGATTGGAAATGTCACCAACTGAGGAATGTTGTACATTCCTTTCCTTTCGGAAGAGGCAAAAGAGGAAAGAAGTGGAAGCATTTGGAACAAATAAGACCACATTTTAAATATGTGATGCCTATTAACTAATAATGTGTCCGGCCCTTTCTTTTCCTCTTTCTCCTTCTCCACCTCGGCCTTCCCGCTCATCAGCTTCTGATGCTTCTTCGCCTTCTCCTCCTCTGTCAGCGACTCATTCGTCATTATCGCCTAGATCTTTGCAGTGAAGTCTCCGGACTTGTCGGAGCGTCTCCCAGAGATAGAGGTGTGATCATGGCACTCCCGCTGGGCCGTGGAGGCTAGGGTTTCTAAGCGGGAGGAGGGAGCGAGGCAGGCGGCATATAGTCAACAATCCTTGAAGAGATCCATCTCACTAGCTTGCAAAACAAATATCCATACATTTAGACATTTAGTATGATCGGAGCCTCTGCTCGTCGTCGAGGGAGTTGTCATCGAGGGTGTCGTCGGGCGTCATCATCGAGGATGTGAGAGAGAGTAAAGAGTGAGAGAGAGAGAAAAAAAAAGTATCGGTATCGGATGGGATGGGTGACGATTTATTAATTATGTTAAGAACAATATCGCCTTGTTCTTGTTCTTAAGGGCATCTTTAACAATTGGTCTAAAACCTAAACCTATATTTAAATTTTAGGTTACCCAAACTTATAATTATTCGTATAAGTTTTGCATCTCCAACCCATAAAGGCAAAACTCAAATCTATTTAATCATTTTATATCATCATTTAATCACACATGAAATGAAACTTTAATCATATCATATCATATATAACTATTTTAAATTAATAAAATCTGACACTGGCCTACACTCACTCACCCTCATAAATTACATGTTTGGTCCTATCTGGTTGAGTCAAAATTATGGCTGCATATTTGGTCCGATCCAAGTCGATCCAATCCGAATAAGGCTGTTCAGAATGGATCGTAATTATTAAAAATGCAGTTTTTTGTGGATCCGGTCTGTTTAAGGAAGATCAAATCCTAAAAAAAATGCAAAAATCCGAATAACCATTAGATTGAACTAGATCTATTATAAGTCGTTAGATTTAGGGTAATGAAAAGATAAAACACAAAAAGTAGTTTGCTTCTTGTTTTTTTTGTCAAGACTTTGTTAAGTTTGAAACTTTAAATTGCTTAATGCTTAATATTATTTTGTGTCAAAGTTGGTTTGAACTTTTGGAAACCTGAAATATCTTTGCTTTCATGGAAATATGTCTTAAATTCCAGGCTTTCCGGATCCGAAAAAAAACCGAGATCCGAACCGATTTTTTTTGGATCTGGATCGATTCAGATCTTTTATTTAAAAATGCAAATCCGATCCAAAATAATTAAACAGTTCAGATCGCGGATCCTATTTTTAAAAATGGATTTGATCCAAAAGCAGCCCTAGTAAAAATATGACACATTTTAGGTATCATATTTTAGCTTAACTTGCAAAGTAAGTTAAAGAGAAGATGCGATTTTACAAATCCTAAGAATTGATGAATGTGCTACGGAAAACTTGTCATTTGAACTAGACTTTGAAAATTCTGTTATGCACAAAAAAAAAAAGAAGAAGAAGAAGAAGAAATGCAACACTTTATCTAGATGTCGATCTTCTCCATCACATAACAAGAACAGATAAGGATGCAATCAATTTTGTTTCGATTGGTCATAATTGTAACTCCCGTTTGCTTTGGCAGGGTTCTACCCTTGCTGAAGCATCTACTGCTTTCCATTTGGATTGCAGTACTCGTTGCCTTAACACATGTTTGGTGTAGCTTCGCTTTTAAAAAAATCAGGTTCTAACTGAACTTTTAGATTTAATGGTGTTTGGTAAACTGAACAAAAACAGTTTTTTTTCTCAAAAATTACAGGTCACTGACAGTAGCTTCTAGAAGCGAACTCAAGGTTGCTTTTAAAAGTTGTTGTCATCGAAAAAAATTACATTAATAAATTTTGTCTTTGCAGCACTTTTAAAACTAATATCTACCAAACACAAAACTATTTTAATTTACAGCTGATTATTTTTGAAGTACAACAACAATAGTTTTTTTAAAAAAAAAATTAGAGCAATACTAAACTAGCACTTAGTTGCCTTGGAGGCTATTCTGTATGAGTTATTTTGTTTAAAAACAAAATATAAGGGACACACTGTTGTGATACTGTTGCGCATGCAAATGCAATGCGTGAACACCACTATGAGTCAAACTAGTGCAACTCACCTGAATATCATTACCGACATGCTCTACATTATACTCTTGTTTTTCTGTTTGAGAAAATTACATAGTAGCACACGACCAAATTTAAAAACACAAAAACTCATTTCTGATAATTTTTGTATAAATTAGGACAAAAGCCCGAGGCCCATAATCTATGGTACCAAGCCTGATCTGATTTTTCTCTGCTAAATGACCAAAATACCCAACTTCACAACAGAATTACAATTAATACCATATAATATCTCTCCATTCTCCACTCTCTCTCTCTCTCTCTCTCTCTCTCTCTCTCTCTCTCTCTCCAACCGCTAGAACGACAGTAGCCGTCTCGACGATGGCGCAAGGAACCCATGGTCTCCGACCTCCGACCTCCGACTCCGACTCTCGGATCTCATCTCCGATGACGACGTGAATGAAGTCGTTGTTGCTCCCATCCCTGGAATAGAGGCGACGACGACTCATCTCGATCTCTCACCGATTAATCTCTACCACTCCTCCTCTCTCTCCGTCACGACCGACGACGCCCTCATAAGTCCCACGTACGACATGTTGACATTGCCACCACAAGAGCCGTAGAGTCGTTGTTCTCTTCCCAAGAAACGACATGGTCACCAATTCGATTCCATTACTTATGTTTGGGTTTGCTGGGAGTGGTGGGGGTGGGATTGCTATTGTGCAAAGATGAAGCTCAGATCAACTTGCTTTGATTTGTTTTGGCTTTCATTAGTGGTAGTTGGTTTGTGATTTGAAGACTACGACGACAATCTCATTCTCTCATCTTTAGGCTTATAAGGTAAGCTATTGTGCTTGTGACATTTTTCAATTTTCTTTTGTTTTGTTTTGTTTTTTTCCTATTTTGAACAAATCTCTTATTACTCTAAATCACGATTGTTAAAGAGGAAATTGAATCTGTTGCTAAATGCTTTGAATTTGCAGGAATATATTGTCATCGGTGATTTATTAGGATTGTGGCTCGGTTAGTATAATTATGTATGGGAAATAGGAGCTTTCGAGTCAATAGTAGCAGCTTTAGAGTTGACAATAGTAGATTCTTTAATCGACAGTAGCAGTTTCGTTTGGTTCCGGAGAAACGCCAGAAAAAATTGCAATATAGCACCGGTAGTAGTACACTGCTCTATCGACAGTAGCACACTTTTCTATCAATAGTAGGCAGTAGCAGGCAGATTGGTAGTAGAAGTCGACATTAGCAGTTAGATTCGCGGTAGTAATAGCCATTTCGTCGTCAGTAGCAGAAAGTTTCTAATAGCAACAGTAGCAGCTTTATGAAGGTCTCATATCGCAACAGTAGCAACTTTGTTTGATTCTGGAGAATTGCCTAAAATAACACATTTTTATCGGATGCTACTGTGCTACTCGGCAGTGTGCTACTGTGCTATCATCGACAGTAGCAGTTGATATGTAGTGAAAGGTATTATGATAAAATTATTGTGATAGATGACATGTGGATATTAGTTTGTCCTAATTTGTTAATTTGTTCTTAAA
>NC_020492.1:1641275-1644180 GCF_000184155.1 Fragaria vesca subsp. vesca
CATATATATATATATATATATATATATATATATATATTTTCGTTCATTGTGCTAAATAACTATTACAAAGCGAAATCTCTAAAACAACCTGTTATGAATAGATCAAAAGTGATAACTGAACCTACAACAAGGGGAAAGTTTGAATCATAGAAGCTAGGTCTCGCACAATGATGACCGAGGTTGGCAAGAGCATTGGCAGCAAAGTTGGCTTCATAGAAATTATGCTGGAAGTGAATGCGATGGAAAGAGCATGCAATCTTC
The DNA here is from genome assembly GCF_000184155.1 of Fragaria vesca subsp. vesca. NCBI lineage: Eukaryota > Viridiplantae > Streptophyta > Magnoliopsida > Rosales > Rosaceae > Fragaria > Fragaria vesca. The sequence continues at coordinate 1,641,537 of NC_020492.1, forward strand.
TTAATGTCTAGGAGCCTCCAAGGACATTTAAACTTCCCAACCACATTCCATATGTTACTAATTTAGCGTTCATGTCGATCAGTTGCTAAACTCAAACATTACCGTAGTCTTCCCGACCTTAATTTTCTTGAAGAAGTGATCAGTACGTCTCCAAAACCTTAAAATATTGAGATATTGATTTGTGATTTGGGGTAACTAGTTGCATATCCAAATTTGCTATATGTACCTCAATTATTTAGTACACCTCTATTTTATTTTTTAATATAAACCTAAATAGACCTTATGAATATGATTATATTTTAACTAATTCACATGCATATTCTGTTTGCAATTGCCAACAAAGTAGTATATAACATTAATTGTGAGGAAGTTTTACGATTCATGAATGTCCATTCAAAATCGGTATATATCAAGTTAACTTATTATTATATTTTTTTGAAACAGGACGCAAAGTCATTTAATTGATAACATGAACATAATCTGCTCTTGTGGACTACCTAAAAATTGAACTATGCAAAACCTAAAAAGCTTAAGCTATTTTAACACTATAAACCATAGAATCAACACCGTGATCAATAATCAGTAACTGTTAGAATCATCTGACTTATATAAAGATATTTGACACCACCGCGAGAGAACTTTGACATTCCGCCATCGACATACCCACCGACGACCACCTCGGAATACATCACACACACTCAGGACAAGAAGAGATCAACAAACCCAATCCTTGATGAGATCCAACCCCCTTATTGGTGGTTCTCAGATCGAGCCCCAAATTGACGTCGACTATGTTTGTTCCTCAGTGAGTTGCCAGAGAGACGGACCTCCAGACCATGTACGATCAAACCCTAATTGCGGCAGCAAACTCGTGCTGCCACCCAGGGTTTCACCCATCAAAACAACCCAAGGAAACATGGGATCGATCAACCCCTCTGCAACCACATAAGGATGAGAAGAAGAGGGGATAAGCCACAACCCATCTGATTCTTGAAATTAGCCGTCTCTGCCCTCACAAAGCTTACCACCATCACCATCCAACCACACACCACCGCCAAGGGATAGGATAAGTACGAGAGAGAGAGGAGACGAGCCATTTTTAAGTTAATTTTTTTTTTAATAATAATTTACACATACCTATATATGTTTAGTAATGTTTGAACCCATGACCTTAAAATTGTTAGTTAAATACCTTAACTAACCAAACCATGACTGACCGATATTTTTAAGTTAATTTATTTGATATGAAAATAGAGTAGTCCTAGTTCAAATACATAAAACAATAGTCGGTCTCCCTTGTAGCATAATGAATAGTGCTATATGCAACATCTGCTGGCTCATGGGTTTGACTGGCATCAAAATATTTCTAACAACAAATACATAAAACAGTATATGTGGTCTAAAAAGTCAAAAGTCTATCTTTGAATCAAACTAATAATATATTTAGGTATCATAATTCTAACATTGATGATCAGCATCTCTCAAGTTGGATAACAAGTAGCTATTTAATTGATCTGCTGATAATTAATCAGGGTAAGTAAGTTGGTGTATTATTTGGAGCTAGCTTCGGTGATGGAGTGTTCTTAATTATTCATCAGTGAGTCGATCCTTCTGTGTCCAGTATTATTTAAAGCTGCAATCCAAACTGTCTAAGTAATATGCAGTACGTGCGTAAGACCCTAGCACAGACTGGGGAGATCTGAATTAAGGCCACTAACTAATTAAGTAGTTAATTAGCTAGCTAGTTTATCCCCTCTGGGATTATATATAACAATCTGCCATATGACTAGTTGGTACGTTCATGCGCGCTTGCTCACTCGGTCACATTGTAACCTAATAATTCTTTTAAGCTTCTATCAGTAGGATCCATAATTTTGTCAAATTAACTTAATATAAATGCTGCTTTACAAAACTGAATATTATAACCAAATGGAACTAAGGGAAATGAACATAATTATGAGATTATTATTATTTAACACAACTAAATTACCAACATTAGGTTAATGTATTATATCTCTAGACGAGCGAGTAAAACTCTGAGGGGATTTGTCGTAAAAGCACATACACAACTTTCTTGTCTTTACTCGTTACCATTTGGTCTAGTGGTATCAGTCTCCCCTAAGCAAGTGAGAGTTAATATGTGAGTTCAACTTACGATAGACTCGTTGTAACATTTCAGTTATTTGTTTGAATAAAAAAAAAAAAACATTCTTGTCTTTAACATCGAAGATTGAGTGTTATTATTAATAATGTGTAATCTAATATAATGGAGGGATTGTTTGAGTTGAAGATGTTGAAATGGAAGGCCGTATATATGTATACTGTTCTCAAGTCAGCCAACAGTTTAACATCGAAGCACAAGCACCAAATCATCAAGGATCTTCTCTCAATCTCTCTATTCTCTCATCATCGCTATCATCACTGAAAGCATATATATAACGGAAAATTCTAGTACGAGTTAATGCATAACATACATCAAGTTTTCTGAATATTCTTAACCATTAGATATAATAAAACCATGAATATATCTAATGGCGTAGATTATTCAATATTGGTAACTTGTTTATCCAATAGCAAGTAAATTTCTTCTTCTTCTTCTTCTTCTTCTTCTTCTTCTTCTTCTTCTTTCTTTTTTTTTATTTTT
>NC_020492.1:1644200-1716462 GCF_000184155.1 Fragaria vesca subsp. vesca
ATTAAGACAATAACACATATCCATTCCTGATGGATCTAGATGTCGATATATAGAATTGGGGAAGATGATCGAGTTGCAGAGATATATATGCAATTGATTTTTTCTTTAAAAAACAGAAAAAGAAAAGAAAAGTATATATGCAATAATATTATTACGATAATAAAAAGTGTTCAAACTTCATTGTTACAAGTGTAGAGAACATGTATACCAATAAAACAATTGATGCGTTGTTATACAAGTAAAATATTAATAATATGGAGTAAATTGTTATGGTGTAATGAGGATCTTTATATTGTAATTACTATCCTTTAAGAAGTTTTTAGTTATGTGACGACGTTTCTACATAGTTTATCGATAATTGAGGTGAAAAGTAATAATCAAGGTCGATTTCATGGTAATTCTTTGTATGAAAACCATTTGCCTCATAAGCGACAAATAGTTGAAAAAGTAGTAATCAAGCTTGTATTTGTAGTAATTTTTCCAATTACAAGTTTGAAAATTATTTTACCAATCTGACAACAAATTGTCGTAATAATGGTAAAACTGATATACATATGATAAATAAATTGTTTGTGTAATAAAGTCCTTTAGCTAGTAATCAATACCTTACTTTATGTAAAATTTGTTGTGATTGAGATAATTACTTATAATACAACGTGTTTACTATAAAGTACAACAACTAAGGTATAACTGATAAATATAGTCGTATTATTGATATTACTTGGAATACGTATTTTTTAACGATAATTTTATCTCTATTGACAACGAATATTGTAAATATTAATAATCAGACATAAATTATCTGAAGTCGTTAATCTTGTAAAATAGTTCTTTTTTATGTAATTATGGTCATTTTTTAAGTAAATTACAACATTCATAATATTTTTACTACAAATACCACATTTAACGTATTTAGTGGTAATTACAGTGGTAAACTAAGTAATTACAACATTGACGACCCTCATTACACGTTTTTGAACAATTCACGTATAACATAATTAAAAGGTCCTTAAAATTGTAATTTTTTTACACATGTCATCATATTACTGGATGACATGTTCACCTGTACAACAGGTTGTTCATTTTTATATATTATTTTTAAATAGTTGATGCATGCTATGCATCAACTCACCCTATCCTTCCCCATATATAACAAAGGATCGAGAAGCAAATATAGTCTGGGTCCCGCTAATAGCCCCTTTATACATGCTCCACAACTCAACTACTTAATTGTGAGGAAATAAATCTCGAAGAATATTGAAGTGCCCTAGGAAAATAAACGCTCAAGTCTACTCTATATAATCAAAAGTCAAAATTTTAAAAATTAAAATGTCTCTTTTACAGATATAATGTTATTATCTTTTTCATTCAAATCTTATTTTTTAGTACGAATTTATATGTTGAATCCGTGTTTTGATACAAACTTATCAACTTATGAAAGTTAATTCCAAGCCTTTTTGTACAAACAAACAACTTTTTTTTTTGAACTGAAACAAACAAACAACTTGGCTTTGATTTTTAATTGTTTTTAGGGTAGAAATGAGGAACATATTAGATGGATCCAAGTAGGAAAATGAAGATATATTATTTGGAAGTAGAAACGTGTAGCCTTGACTAGATAGTGACAAATATTGGAGCCGACATTTAGAAAAAGAGCATGCAGATGATGCAAGTGTGCATGCACTTGCAATACCATTGCACCAATTGGCGTAGTTGAATATGGAGCTAGTGGTTGACTGACTTGCTAATATGGACAGGTCGAGATTAAACCCTCACTTCTATTTGTTACGCGTACAAAACAAGATAGTGCACTTCTGCACTAACTACAGGCTTTAATTTTGAGGCTCCATTTGGAGGTCAACAACATATTTTGGTTCCATTTGGATGCCTTGCATTATAAGATAGGTCCTGAGAGTTAAATGTTGATATCGTCATCTTTGTTACGATGAATGAATGAATGAATGAAACTTTTCTTATGATGAATGAATGAGATTCACTTAAACATAGCTCAGATTAGATTATAACTGTCCAGTTAAAAAAATTATATAAATGTTAAAGTTTATATAGCTAATTCACTGTATAAAAATTCCAAGAATTTTGAATGTGAAAGTGTTTTAAGAATCATAAGCTATGATAGAAGCGATACGCGCATCTTCGGATATAAGCAAAGTGTTTGATAAATTAAGAAAATTTATTTAGTTCAGTGACGACGATAAATATGTCGGTCAAACACCATAAAATGTTGTAATTGGTGGTATTAGATTGGTCTTTATTTCGCTTGTAACTTTCATAAATGGATCATAATCTGAAAATGAACAAGACAAGAGGAGTTGGAACTTACGAATAAGAGGAACGTACACAACTCAAGTGGCGACAGATCTCACGATGGTCGGAGGGGGAGGATTCGGAGGAACCCAATTGCAACCCGTTTTGATGCTCATCTTCGATACGCCACCGTAAGTAGCTAGTTATGGAGTATGATGGACCAAGCAGCTAGACATAAACAAAATGGTCCATTATTTACCGGTTCCATGGCCGAAGGTGGCGATTGGGCCGGAAAATAATCGGACCACCCAGTTCGGTGGTGGTTAGGCTGCTATTGAACCACCTTCAGTGGCAATCAACTGCAAAGGCTGCGTGAAAACAACAGTAGTAGGCGGTGGCAACTGAATAACACTCTTATTGCTCTTGTCATTTCGTGTCCTTAATTATTGTGTGTGACAAAAGCAGCTAGTTTGAGATACAAAGACAAAACAGAGGGTGTTTTTTTACCACCATCCCAACACTGGCCCTGTTAGCAGCCGCACACTTTTGCATAATTGCTGTCTTTCTATTTTACGCTTCTTTAGAGTTTAGACACCCCCCATATCAGAAATAATATATATTTTTTAATTCAATCACAATTTCACAACTAAATAAGATAACCTGCATTTGATTTAGTGACGTCAGTATATCTTTCGGAAATGAAAGATTGTAAGTTTAACTTACACAAAGACTAGTCATAACAATCGAGTTATTTATCTGGAAAAAAAAAACAATTTGTTTAAATCTCTTAACGAAGTAGCGAGGAAGCATTGTGGCGGCACCCGTTTGAGGTTGCAATCGCATACTGAGACTCCGCTCTATTTATTTTTACAATTGGGTAGATTATGATACTAATGTCTTAAATTTTAATACGAATTTGTAATTATTTTGTTGGACGCTGCAACAAGAGGGTTGCCTGAGTTTGTTTTGAAAATAAAACCTCCTGCCGCTGAGCTGCTTCGAACAGAACCGTCAAAATTCAATTTTACCCTATTTCTAAAGGGTGTGGAGAACACCTAATCAATTGTTCAATATTCGAATTTTCCTACTGCGTGTTCATCTCACTATTACTGTAATGGGAAGCTGCACTAACAGAAACAACTCTAGAATTGGGGTTTTTACCCCTAAAGATCACATCATTCCTTGTTCTCCATATCTGCCAGCAAATAATAATTAATTTCTCAAAAACTGAACCATCAAACGGAATATCAATAAACCAATTATGAAGAACATTGAAGAAATTGTCCCAATCTAAGGGCGGTGTCATATTGGAGGTTCTCCAAACTTCTTAGCAAAGCTGCAACAACCAAATAAATGATTAGTAGATTCATTATCTTCATTACAAAAGGGGCAAAAATTATCTGGAACCTGACCAAAACGTGAAAGACTATCACGAGTTTTAAGCCTTCCTCTAAGCAAGAGCCATCCAAAGAATTTAATATTTGGTTGAATATCCAGTGACCAAACTTTTTTGATCAGATCTATTCGACTATGTTTGTGGTCATCCTATAGCTGAAGCCAAGCTCCCCTAAAGTAGTTGTTTGCCTAGTATCATAAGTTGTTGTGTGTTTGTGCCCTACTACATGAAATTATATGTAAAAACTTTAGGCCTAAAACGAATTGAACGACAAAGAACAAAAAAAACAGTTTATTTGGCAAACTAACAAAGTATGTTTAAATTAAAGTTGTCGTTTTCATGAAATTTTGTTCAGATATTAAGCATGTTACAAAATTTATTTTGCAATTATTGTGACATGTTCTCATGGTATATGCTATGTCTATTTAATTTCATTAAATGATTATTTTATTAGCATGTCATAGATTATGCTGTTATGAAAAAGTATGACATTGACAAACCTCCAACTGTGATGAAGTATTTTCACGAAGCATAAAAAAATGTGACCGTTACGATATTGATCGATCTCGCTATCTAATTCACATTCTAGGAAAATTGATTAAACTTGGTTACTTATTAACGTGTTGATTAAATCTATTCACTTTAGTTTATGAAGACAGGCGACTCAACTATTTGACATATTGGACTCAGAAGAAATTGAGTGTCATTGTTGGGCTTCTGATGTGGAAATCACTTTTGTGGGAAAAAAGTACATTTCCCATCAACCACTTCTCCGACACCAACGATAAACCAACGATAAAGGATCATCTGAAATGGTGAAAGTCAATGTTTTTCAAGACAGTTATGAAGACGTAATCACTTATTTGTAATTAGACTGTTGTTTAGTCTTAAAGTTTATTTTGATTAATGGTTTGGTGAATTAGATTTTCTTGAGAAGACCTTAATTTGATTATCGTTGGCTTATTAATAAATTTCGGATTGTATTCTAAACATTGAATTTATTTGATTCATATTTACTGTAAATAAATACATGGTTTGACATAGCATTGTAATGATGAAAAGCAATGGATCAAACAAATAAAAAAGAGAATTTATTAGAATGAAAAGCATATCATTCTACCTAAGTCAAAATACTCTAAAGAATATGAGGTTTATTTTTTGAATTACGTACATACACTCTCATATAGTTGTAAGAAAGGTATCAACACGAAATCGATTGCTTAGTAAGACTAATCACAAATTAAAGTAATTGTAGCTCTGTATGCACCAAGAGCTAATCGAACCTTGTTAAAGTTTCATAAATATTTGTGTCAACGGTTATCATATGAAAAACCCACAGTGAGAATGGAATAGAATTACCTCAATTAAATGTGAAAAAAAACACATTTTAAAAAATCTAACGAGTCACCTACAATGAAATGTAGGATACTGACTCACACAAGCTTTGACATGACCACCTAAAACATCCTAGTGATGACATGATGATCCATATTTTAAAGAACTTACATGGACATCCCCTACTTTTGAATGAGATAATAAATGGGATAAAAGTCGATCACACTACAATGTGGTGGCACCAACTCTGACCGCTAGACACTGACCGGTCCTAAGTAGTGCTACTCCAACGAAGCCATTGCATCCTAAAGCACATGATACACAACCTCAGTCCCATTATGCCTTTATTGATTCTTTCAAAGGCAATCACTCGTTTTGCATAAGCCTGTTCTTTAGCATAATCAGGATCGAGACCATCCTATGCTAAAGATAACCAAAATATTTCATTCTTACGAAGAACATCGTGATTATTGTAGACTTATCTATCCAGAAATGCAGACCATTGAAGTATTTTATGGAGGACATTCCGACACTGGTCACATGTCAAATACTTGTCCATAAGAAATGTTGCATTTGGAAAACTCTGATCTCATGTTATACATATTATAAAGGCTCACCACCCCGATTATATAGTCTATAGGAATTGACAATGCTAGGAGTTAACATCAAAAGAATTTGATGATTGTTGCATGTCTATCAGGATCAATGTAGTGCATCTTATACCCCATTTACATACACAAAATGGTCTCACAGAAGTAATCATAAATGGTGGTTAGGGCACTGGTTATGCGCACCAACCTGCTTGCTAGCTATATCGGCTTGGGGTTATGTAATATTGCACACAGTCTTACTTACTCGTTTTTAGACCCACAGCTAGCCAACCATTTCATGCGTACCAGTTGGTAACTGGACATGAGCCTGAAATTTACGCATACTTGGTTACGCAACATATGTGTCTATTTCGCCTTCACATTGTATTAAAATAGGGTCCTCAAAAACAAATAAGTATCTATATATGTTGGATACGGATCTGCAACAATTATCCGCTATTCGGAACCCTTACAGGCAATCTCTTTACCGCTTGATTTGCGGATTGTCACTTTGATCAGACAGTCTTCCTGTCGTTAGGGGAGATAAAAAAAAAGAAGAATTTTCTAAGGGAAGGACATAAATTGTCGTGGTTGCTCCATTCAGTCTCATCCTGATCCCTATATAATTGATATCTATAACATAACAATTTTGATGCCTGATGCATTTAAAGATATTGCCAAAGTGACGAGATCACATACACCAGCTGCAAATACCGGCAAGGTTCAAAGTCCCCAATAAGGGGCACGTTGCCGCAGATAGAGGCGACGCAATCACATTTAGTGAAGGTGTGGTTGAGGCCGTGGCTCCCTAAGGGAAGGGCACCTGATTCGATCGAAACTTGTCTAAAGAAATTAGGCGGATAAGACACAACCTCATCAATGTAAAAAATCTCTCTATGAGATTGTCTCTGATTACAGTTATGTCCATGAATCAATACTGAAGGATGGCCCGATATTTAAAATGATTCCAGAGACAAAATCTCAACGAATTATGAGAGTATACACATTGATGATATATTCACACTATTTCTTAAGGAATCATAGAGCACGAATGTATCAAACCATGCTTTGTTGAAGAATGTCAACAAAGAGCATATTGGCCTACATAAAAGTTCAATCCAGGAAGAGCTAGATTCTCTGACAAAGAGACAGGTATTTGGTTTGGTTGTGCTAACCGTACCAAGTGTAAAGTCTGTAGGACATAAATAAGTTTTGGTCAAAAACCGTAATGAGAAAAATGAAACCCTAAAGGACAAGACTTGCCTTGTGGCGCCAAAGTTTCTCGCAACGCTCTGGATTGACTACAAGGAGACATGTTCTCCCACAATGAAAATGTAGCTCATAGATGTGGTTACTACATATCTCCATAGGGTTCTTGATTGGGAATATTTATGAAAGTGTTTGATGGTCTTACACAATCCAACTCAAGTAACTCTAAACCACAGAGTGAGTTTGCAGTTAGAATTGAAACGCTTAATTACTTTTTAAAAGTGACTACTTGGTTGGGAAGAGATACAAGATGATGAACTATATATGCTCATGCATACTCATAAAGGAAACGAGTTTCAGATTTACAATGGTAGTTATCTATGTTGATGATACGAACATAGTAGGTACTCTTGACGAAATAAGAGAAACGCGAGCTACATGAAATCCGAAGTGAGATGAATAATCTTGGGAAACTCGGTTAACAATGAGTTTGTGGAATACTAATCCACCAGTTTGCATGTGTCCAAAGTCCAAAGGATTCTCAGGCAATTTATATGGACAAAGTGCATATTGTTAGCACTCCCAATGATCGGTCGATGTTTGGATGTAAAGAAAGATCCATTTCGTCTAAAGGAAGATGATGAAGAAGGGTTGAGAATCAGAATTCATTCTCTAAAGTCCAATAGGCACAACATTATACTTAGCCTGATGAACTAGATAGGATACAACATTCTCAAAGAAATTGTAGTTAAACTTAGCTCAGCACCAGCGTAGTGTCATTGGAAGGTCTAAAGAACGTTTCTTCATACGTAAACGAACCATTGACTTGGGTTCATCGTATCCCTATACAAAGACGAAAGGAATGTAGATGAAACCGCAATCCCCCACATCAAAACCTCGAACAATGCCTTGGTCAATGTTTACTAATGTCAGGTATCTATAATCAATAAGTCATTCCCAAACTAGTTATGTAATCATCATTGGGAACATGATGATACCTTGTGAGAAACATTAGTCTCTCCTTAAGATTCAAGTGAATCAAGTATGGTCCGAGGAGAATATGACATACTTGTTTCTCAAATCACATCCTAAGGATATATCTGAAAAGCTTGTGAGAAACAGAGGAATGCAAAGACGTTTCTAGATCCCTTGATTGATGTAAAGATCAGGGGAAGTGTAGACTTCAGTAGGAATCAAACACATATAAGTGCGTTGTGTTTTTTCCCTTCGACCAAGATTTATTTTGTCTCACTGGGTTTCGTTACTCTGCTAGATTTTTAATGAGGTAACACCCCATGCATCGGTTTAATTTTGACTTGGCACAAAGGGGAGTGTTGAAGGAAAAATGTTTTATATGTGCCTTCGTCGCCTTTATCAAAGTAATTGACGAATAGTAAATTAGGAAATTATTGATCAAGGGATGTAACGGCTCAATCAATTATCAATTAGTCATTATTATTATTATATACGATATAATTACTTTTGTAATCTCACCTCTAGGAGTGTATAATGAAATGAGTAGACCATTTCTTATTCTCATTTTACTTTTACAATTTGAAGGACATACGGACTATGTGGAGCGATTTTTCTGTTGGATCTAATTCTTGAGTTTAGGAGAAATTTCTGCAGTTAATAAGTTTTCAATGAATAATTTGCTTGTGAGACTCGACACCTCAACCCCAAGGTTATTGCGTTCTAAACTCCAATTGAATAATTGTTATAAATTTTTAATATGAATCACAAAATTATTTTTGACATTCATTCAATTAAGAAATGCTGAGAATGATAATCAAAGGAGAAAATAAAACTTAAACAATGTGATTAAACCTTGATGGAGAATTGGAGATGATCAAGCCATGTCACAGATCTAGAGAGATCCCCAATTTGATATTATATATGCTTGAATGGTGACTCATTGCACTTTCCCATAGTGCTAGAGTGCTAGACCCTTCTGTCAGATGTATTATGGGATCATCAACTATGATTTTTGTAATGATCAAAAGTTAAACTGCAACAAATAATGCTTAATTATCATAATGTTTGTAAGATAAGACTCATAAGTCATAAGAGTGACCCGCCTCAAACTCTTGAGTACAATTTTCCTTTTTCCTACCAGATGAAAGGCTTCTTTTTTGAACCGGCCAGATGTAAGGCTTTAAAACAAGCAACTATATGTGATTCACCTCAATCTTGAATTTCCGAAATTACTTCGTTACATTCTTACTTAATTTCTTTTGTGTGGTGTTCATTTCATCATTTGTTGGAATCACCTAAAGTAATAATTCATACCTATTCACATTTAATTTATCATATGCCATTGATTCGTCCCCATAAATATGTAAACAAAGCAACCAAGTTCATGATAACACTACTTATTGTGTACTCATAATCAGGCAGGTATAAAAATTCACAAAAGAAATCATGCAGATAAATTTCTGAATTATTGTGTGTATTTATACAGATAGATATCAGTAAATGAGGACGAGTAACATAACGAACAAAGAAAACAAAGATTAATGGAGGTAATTAAGGCACGATAGAAATGGAGAAGTTTACTGTCGGGGGGCAAATGTGTTTAGGGTGGTTTGTGATTGATTTTTTTTCCCTTAATTTTGTTGTGATTTTATGTTAAATTGATTAGTGTATTTATTCTAAAACACTACGCTCGGCTGGTCTATTTTAGATTGTCTGACCAACAAGCTTGTCGGAATAACGAACAAATAGTCGTGATATTAATCAATAACTAAAGTCTCACGAGTCCATTTATCCTTGTAATTTTTATTCGCAAATCTTACAGGCTCGTTGATCTGATAGTCCTAAATGAGGACCTTCTTTTGAACAAGATTACCACGTGGAAATCGTAACGGAGTTATTTGTAACTATCCAAAAGAAAAAATAACGAAGATACGATAAAGACATGATTCGGCTATAAAAATACATTATTAATCAACCAAAAACTACTAAAACAAGAGATCATACTCAACACTTTCAAAAAAAAAAAGAGATCATACTCAACAATTTGGGTAAATAGTTTGGTGAGGAAGATTACCAAATCCATACACCCATCAAATCATGTCTAAAACCTCTGAAACTCCGTAATATCCCTAGAATGCGAGAAGCTTAAAAACCAACGAAACAAAGAAATGATGATGTACGGACCACCCGTTCAGACTTATTGGCAAAAAAATCTTGTACCATGGCTTCTTCCTAAGTTGGACCGTCCATATCTGGGTGATGACAGCCTAGAAATCACAGAAGGGCGTCTTCAGTAAATTGCCTAAAACAGTGTTTGGGGTCACAATAATTCTCTGAGATTTCTTTATTATTACAGCAGGGGAGACGAGAATGGTGCATTAGCTGGAATGGGCGGGATTACCGGAGGGTCAAACAAAATCCCACAACCGGCGCCGGACCTGGTTCAGTCTCTGTCGGACCCGATCCATTATAACTCCCAGAGACCCGACCCGGAAAAACATTTGTAGGCTTGTAGCAGCTCGATCAGACCACCAGAGACCCAGTGTTGTGACACTTCCCAACTTTCGCATCACTTTCTGTCACATTAGTAAAAAAGAGAAATCTCAGCCTTTTCTTTCTCTCTGTTTTTTTTCTTCTTCTTCTTCAGTCTTCTAATACTTAAAACACAAGTAGAGTTGTAGTTGTACTTGTTGTTGATACTTGATAGTCCAAACTCCAAACTAGGGGGTTCTCTCTCTCTCCTCTCACAGTCATAGACCAAGGACCCAGCCCTTTTTCTCTCTCTCTAGAATTATTTTTGGGTTTTTGGTATTAAGAATTAAATTAATGGGTTTTTCATTTCTGTTTATGGGTTCTTCATTTTCTCTCTGATTTGTCAACTGAGAGAGAGAGGCCGGAGAAAGCAGAAGAAAGTGGAAAACAGATTTGTCTGCCTCCCCCAACATTTTCACTCTTGAGATTCAAAAGCGTGTGAATTTCAGGTAAATAGTCTTCCTTTTCGTCTTCTCATTTTTTCCTATATATATATTTAGAGAGATGAAGTTTGAGAGTTTTGGGAAGAGATAGATATGCATTGTTATGGGCATGTGTAATTCTGGGTTTGGGTTTCTTGTTTTCTTTGATCACAGTCAACCAGAGAACCACGTAAAGGAGCCGAGCCGAATAAGGTGGAGAAGAATGGGATGTGTTTGAGCCATGGTGGATCAGAGAAGAATAGTATTGTTGTTGTGGGTGGTGTTGCTGTTCGAGCCCACATTTCAGCAACCGAGTCAGCAGCCACTGAGTTCACACGCCGACCGAGTTGCTTTGCTTCAGCTCAGATCGTCTTTGGGTCTGAGGAGCAGGGACTGGCCCATTAAGTCAGACCCTTGCTTGGTATGGAGGGGTGTTGGATGCAGTAATGGTAGAGTTGTAGGGATTAACATTTCTGGGTTTAGAAGGACTAGACTCGGGAGTCAAAACCCACAATTTTCGGTTGATGCTTTGGCCAATTTGACCCTTTTGAGCTCTTTCAATGCCTCCAATTTCTTGCTGCCGGGTTCCATTCCCGACTTGTTTGGCCAAAGCCTCGGGTCTCTGCGTGTTCTTGATCTCACTTGGTGTTCGGTGAATGGTCCTATTCCATCGAGTCTTGGAAATTCTACCAATCTGACTAGTCTGTCTTTGTCTCGTAATAACCTTACTGGGACCATTCCTGCTAGTTTGAGCAACCTGGTAAGCCTTTCGGTTCTTGACCTCTCTCAAAATCGGCTTACTGGATCCATTCCCACATCTTTTGGGAATCTCAGGAACCTTTCTGTTCTTGATATTTCTGGGAATTACTTATCCGGGTCACTTCCCTCAGGCATTGGGAACCTCTTGAAGCTTCAGTCTCTGAATCTTTCCAGCAACATGTTGTCTTCTTCCATTCCTCCTGAACTTGGGGGCCTTGATAGCTTGGTTGACCTTGACCTCAGCTCCAATCTATTGTTAGGCCCGCTGCCTTCGGGTTTGAAGAACTTGCAGAGAATTCTAGTTGCAGACAATTTTCTTGGTGGTTCTCTTGGTGTGCTCTGGTCAATGCCTCAATTGAGTTTTATTGATGTGGCTGGTAACAATTTCACTGGTTTGCTGCCCAATTCTAGCTCAAATGCTAATGCCACTGCTGCAGTATTCAATATTTCTCGAAATTCGGTTTATGGGGCTATTACACCATTAGTTGGAAAATTTGGTGTTGTTGATCTTTCAGGTAATTATTTTCAAGGTAAAATACCAGGCTATGTTGGCACCAATGCATCTCTTGACAGCAACTGTCTCCAAAATTTGAAGAATCAGAGGACTTTGGTTGAATGTTCATCGTTTTATGCTGATAGGGGTTTGAGTTTTGATAATTTTGGGCAGCCAAACTCAACACAACCTCCTGCAGCGGCACCGCCTGGGAAGAAGAGTAATAAAAAAGTGATCAAATTGGCATCAGTTTTAGGAGGAGTTGGTTTGATTGTGGTTGTGGTCTTGTTTTTAGTAATACTAGTCCTCTGTTCACGCAAGCGGGGAACTACAACTCAAAGGGGGATTGGTGTGGGGCCAGTTCCTGCAGGCAGCAGTCCCCCACCAGCTGGAGGACCGGTTAACTTTTCTAGTGTAGGAGATGCATTCACATACCAGCAGCTTCTTCAAGCTACGGGTGATTTCAACAGTACAAACTTGATGAAGAATGGCCACACTGGGGATCTCTTCAGGGGTGTCTTGGAAAATGGGATCCCTGTGGTTGTTAAAAGGATTGATTTACGTTCGATTAAGAAGGATGCGTACTTGCTGGAGTTGGATTTCTTCAGTAAAGTGACAAGTACAAGATTTGTTCCCTTTCTGGGACACTGTCTAGAGAATGAGAATGAGAAGTTCATGGTGTACAAATACATGCCAAATGGGGACCTATCAAGTTCTTTGTACAAGAGTACCAACACCCTGGATGATACTTCGTTACAGTCATTGGATTGGATCACTAGATTAAAGATTGCATTAGGTGCTGCAGAGGGTCTAACTTATCTGCATCATGAGTGTGATCCACCCCTCGTGCACAGGTACTTGTAAACATACCTCTTATATTTGAAACTTTTAATTATTTCCCTTGTATTTTTCTTTTGTTCTGCATGCAGTCAGGTTAAAGTACTTTCTTGATGCAAGTTAGTAAGTAATAAATTACATAGAATTGTTTGTTTCTTTTTATGAGATGCATATACTTATTTATTTATTGGTTCTTATTGGACATTTTAATAATAAGCAGTAATTTAATGGTGTGGTTATGATTCTTAGGGATCGTCTGCAATATTAGAGTCAAAACTATGTGTGTACAGAAGTTGAGTTCGAGCAACATCCCCTTGATTATTACAATACCCCTTGATTAAATGGCACAATGGATTTACTATAATTTTCTTTCTTTCATAATTTAAAGTCTTAAGAAATTGCTTTTACATTGTTTTTAGGCTTCATTGAACTGCATATATTACTCTATCCACAAAATTCTTGTTTTTAGCTACCAAATAAAAGCAAGGATCACCAAATTTATTGAAGATGCTCCTGTGGCATCAGTGTAGAAGTTTATTAAATAAATTAGCATTTAAGGGGAAGATAATACATTTATTTGTTTTTGATTAGAAAATGGCTGAGCCTCAATGATTTGATCTAAACTTGTTAGAGGTTGTTATATTATCTTGACGCATAAAGTCAGATGCTTGAATGAGTCCAATGCCTATTTGACTTTAGACCAAATCTCTGTTTTTAATATCAGGCTATTGGAGTGGATTAAGTTATGGAGTTTTGCACATCCAAACGTATAAAATTGAAGGAAAAATGAACTACAGTGATGTATTCCTTTGACTTTGTACCCAAAATGAAAGTCAAATAAGCTAAATTCTAATTTCATGTGCTCCCTGGTAATACGTTATCAGTTAAGGATTTCAACTGAGACTGATGAATCTGACATGTTAGTTTATAAGAGTTTTCATAAATGTAATATAGAATAGAAGTGAAATTAGCAAGATGTGGCATAAAAATTGCAACCATCTATATGTTTGTTTGTTTGTTAAATATAAATGTTTCTTCTTTAAAGAGTGTTTGTCAAATATAAATGTTTCTTTTGTAAAGAGTGAACACCTCTTATGTGCGGCATCTTTTGCACTTCCATCAACTGCATGTTATTTTCGTGAGAGAAAGCAACTTTTTGTTAATGTTCGCACTCTTGTGGGTGGCATTGCTGAAATCTTATCACCAGGGCCACATCATAGTTTTTATACCTAGTTGTGCAACTAGTGACATATTTTGTTTTGGTCATTATAGAGATGTTCAAGCAAGCAGTATACTTCTTGATGATAAATTTGAAGTGCGGCTAGGAAGCCTGAGTGACGTCTGCGCTCAAGAAGGAGATACTCATCACAGCAGGATTACTAGGTTGCTGCGTTTGCCACAGTAAGTATCCTAATAATAATTGAAATTAGTCATATACTTCCCAGATTAATATTTCGTCAGTTTATATCTATTTTTATGTATTATTATTATTATGATATTTATATGTTGCTTGCTGTTCAGCTAGTTGTTGGGATACTTTTAGCTTCTGATAATCCTTTACTGCTTATGTGTTCGGTTATCTTCATATATATGTAAATACGTATGAAATGTGGATTCTGTCTTGCTGTCTAAGTAATAAATTTCTTCAATGTAGCATCCATACTAAATGGCTTATGATGGGTTCCTTTTATTACCCCACCAATTTTGTGTTTAAGATCCTCATTTGTGCTCTCTACGTTATCCTTTTCATAGATACAGTTATTGTCTGTCCCAATATATTTTTATCTTCTCACGGTATCAAGGAATAGTCTGCATAAGGTGTTAATGTTTGGGGAAGTTTACTCATTTTGTGTTACCTCCCTATACAAAAACCTGGACACTGTTACAGTGAAGTAATGTCAAACCAAGAATCCCTACGAAAATTTGTATATGGTTGCTCCTCAGCTTTTCTGAATGCGTGTACACCTTGTAATAGATTAATTTACTTAACTTTTTTATTGATTTGATGTATTTGTGTGTCTTAACAGTTTTTTTTGTTTTTTTTTTGAAATTGCAGGTCATCCGAACAAGGTGCTTCTGGTATGTACATATCTGATTATACAATTCTTATAAAATTTGCTTATTTTCATCTCATTTTAAGATTTATATCACTTTGTCCTTATAGGACTAAAAGAAACAAGTGCTTTCCTTGGGTGTTTTGTAATCATTATTTTTTTCTATATCTTGGATCTTTGAATAATTAATATGTGACCGGCATTTTAAAAAGTATCTGATGCTCCATTTGTTTTGACGGAAGGTGGAAGTTTCTTTTTTTTTGTTTTCTTATGTAGAAATAAAAAAGTACGTAATGAAAAGTATTGTGTTAGACATACCAAACATGAACTTTTTCTCTCTTACTACCTTGCATAAGCATATAGATATCTATAACATGCATATATAGCATGCAGTTATACTCCAAAACCGAAAATCACTGCTGAGTTTTATGTTGTCCTTGAATGGCCAGGTTCATCAACAGCATCATGTGCCTATGACGTCTATTGTTTAGGGAAGGTGTTACTTGAACTGGTAACAGGTAAATTGGGCATCAGTGCTGCCAGTGAATCCCAATTGAAGGAATCGTTGGATGACATACTTCCCAACATCAGTATATATGACAAGGAACTTCTGAACAAAATTGTGGATCCGTCTTTGATTGTTGATGAGGACCTATTGGAGGAAGTGTGGGCCATGGCTGTTGTGGCCAGGTCCTGCCTAAATCCCAAGCCCTCAAGGCGTCCACTAATGAGATATATTCTCAAGGCTTTGGAAAACCCGGTCAAGGTCGTAAGGGAAGATAGTACTGGCTCTGCAAGGCTCAAAACCGCCTCTTCTCGAGGGTCATGGAATGCTGCTGTATTTGGTAGCTGGCGCAGCTCATCTGAGGTAGTGGTTATTCCAGGAGCGTCAGGTACCAAAGTGGAAGGAGCAAGTGGTTTGAAGCATTCAGCAACCACCGGTTCGCAGGGAAGTGGCCAAAATGGTGGGGGTGAACATTCATCCTCACGTAGACGGCATTCTAGGGATATTTTTCCCGAACCATCTGGTGTACAAGATGTAGAGAGATATGACCAGGACTAGCCAATTAATGTTCATTGTTCTCGATTCTTTATCAATAAATACAGCAGGCTTATTTGAGTGCCTGTTGTTGGTACCACAGCAAGCTCTTGGTTTTGAAGTGAAGTGGTGTTTCGAGCAAATTTTTGTACATTGGAGTTGCTGCATGGTTCACAGCTTTTCTGGGGGGCCACTAATTTAGTTTGAGCCTTGAGGATGAATCTGGATATAGATAATTTGGGAGGTGAGAAGGATCAGGGGTGCCACAGGCGGATACAGAGTTGATTTTTATTGGAGGGCTTCTGTATTGACAGAAGCAAGCTCAAATTTATGTGCAATTGATTCATTGTCTTGTTTAGTTTCTGGTCATATGAAAATGTAAATTTCATTTGTCAAAGATTTCTTCATCCAAGTTAGGTCTCACATTTTGGTTCAGGAAAACACCACCAGAAATGGCAATTGAACAGAAGAGTGCTTTACATATACTGACATTTCAGTTCTTTTTGTTTATAGTCCATTAGTCCATTTGAAAGAGTTCAAGCTCTGATATTAGTGACCCCATACTCGTTCGGGCCAATCCGTATTAATGAATGGATAATTGTTCAACCTGCAACTCATCCATCTTTCTTTGTTTAACAATGGAAGTGTTCAAATCTATAACGAACCAAACACTGGTACGAAACACACCAAGACTACTGACGTTTGTAATGCTTTATGGAAGGATATCTAGACAAGGCTGTATGCAATGTTTGAGGTGTGGACATGGTTGTGAATCGCTTCCTCATGCTTTGGTAGGCTGCAAAAGAAGCACAACTGTTCCTGATGCTAATTGGAGTGGCATTGCTTTTTCATGCCGAATTTCCTGCCAGGCATACAAAACTATGTCAAAAGTAAAGTTCCATATTTGCTGGATGATCATGGGAGATGGGTTGAACCACCAGAAATCAGTCGGAAATTCCCTTAACCAATCTCCATTTGAAGTTTGTGAAGCTCAATAAGTACCTAGGAATAGTTTGAACTGATATAGTGTGCATTGGTCTCCTCCAAATGGGCTGGTTTCAAGATCAACATAGATGCAGCTGTTGAGCTGGCTAATGGGAGTAGAGGTCACTGGGGCAAATTGTGAAGAATGAGTGAAAGGATCTTCCTTGAAGCTCAACTGATGCGTGTGCATTGTATCTCAGATCATGTGGCTGTATTAAACTCTTCACTACTCGAGTGAATGACTTCCCATTTGATTCCTTGCTTGTTTCTATAAGATTGAAACTTCAGAGACGAATACAACCCACTTATAATGATAGCAAGAGGCCACATACTGAAGGGGGTGCGATCTAAAACATGACTGGGAGATCTACACATCTGAACACTCATGGTGGTTCGAGTTGTTCTATACCCAACATAAACTACATTTCACTAGAAGATTGAAACACCTCAGTTAACCCACATTGATCTTCCTCAGTACCCTTAAATGGCCTTTGAAAAACAATTACAAATCGTGCTTGCAAATAGACCACAAAACTATCCTCTTAAGTTGAAAGAATAAGCTGGCTCTGTATCCCACATTGAAGAAATGCAAAAGTTTGTAAGCGTTAAATATAAAAAACAAGGCAGATAGAGCTTATGACCCAAGTGGGGGCGTGTAGGTCTCCCAAGGAGTTGGGCTGTGCGGCTTGGGCGAAGGCTCTGGGCTTCATGGTTTCACAGAGCACAGCGATCACCTCCCTCTCTTTGCAGTGGACGGATAACGGGTCGGTGCCGCCCGGATCCACCATGACCTGCTAAGCTGTCCCAATCGAACATATATTTTTTGGATTTTATTTCATTTTAGGGTCTGTTACTGTACCTATGTGTTCCTAGGTTCCATGTAAAATTACCTATTATTTTTTGTTGAACTTGAACCATGTTAACTTTGTTTTATCATTTTTCAGCAGCTTAGGTTTTGTCATTATCAATATGCATTGCTTTCGAAGATTTTGGCCATTCCAGGGCTAGCAAGCAGCAATATTCTAATGATAATCAAGATAAACGTGAAGTCTTTTGATGTCTTAAATTTGAATCAGCAAAGGGGACTCTGTAATCTTACTATTTTTTGCCGTCTTCTTTTGGTTTGCTTAGTTTTAGAATCTGTTTTCACTTTTCAGCAAGGACTCTAATGAGTGTTGGCAGTCAAATGTTTGTTGTATCTTTGTTGCTTTAGTTTGTGAGCATTGTTTAGTTGTTGGATGATCTCCTGAGTCCTGACTAATTCGATGAATGGTTCCATCTCTTCAGATTTTTTTTTTTTAAGTCCATATAGTGAACTTTTAGAGGCATATATGTTTATGTTGTGACCACAGATGCAGAGTATTTACTTGGTGAGTTTGAATGCACTCTAGCATCAATCATTTTCGGCTATGCAAATTAATTCGTTGAGAAAAGGAGGATTAATTTATCATTGTATAGATGGTACAGTATACACTTTATATTGGTCTCGTCAATCACGACTTCTTTGAATGAATGTTTGCAGAACTCTGCATTTTGGGATGTCTTGCTACATTGTCAGCCAAATCACCCCAAATAAGAATCTTTGTTCCTCGAGAAAATCCATAATGATTTATCTGGCCAGTATAAGAACTAACAAGGTGGAAGGTCTGCAGGTGGAGGCAACACAGATTTATCAGCGCCTTTCCCATTTTCTACCACAAATGCCGTCTTCAAACCCCAGCTGGTATGCAGCTCCAAGTGACAGTGCATGAACCACACACCTATATATAAGCGCAGATATATTATTCATTTGGTCAGTAATGAAATAATGATTAGTTTAATTAGTTTTCTGAGGTTGTAGTTTTGAGCTTTGAAGTCTAAAGCTGAATGCATTTTGGCTATTTGATAATATATATACCTGGATTGTCAGCCCTGAATCTTATGGCAGCCCAACCACCGGTGGGAACCCCAACTGTGTTTCTTTCAGGAGGATCCACCAAGTTAAACTTAGCAGGGTCCTTCTTGGGGTCGAAGTTCCCAACTCCAGTCCCAACAACGAAGAAATTGTAACCGTGAAGGTGGAATGGATGGGATTCCACTGTGAGAAGGTTGGTATCTTGTAATACCAACTCAACTGTCGAGTTAAAGGCTATCTTGCTTAGCTTTGTGCCTAGTTTAGTCCCAAGGTTGGCAGTGAGTGGTGCACCTGTGTAATTGAAAGGTGTTGGAGGACGGTCAGGGAAGTCTGTGGTAAAAACTCCCTTGGTGTTGAAGTAATGAGCTTGAAGCAACCCGATTTTGGGCATCACAAAAGTGATATTGTTCAAAGAAGCAGTGAGCTGTGTTCCATTCAGGCAAGTAGAGCATTGGTTGATTCCCAAACCAATTGTGTAGAAAAGTTGTCTATCCACTTTAAGAGGTACATTTGCTGGGTATTTTGCTGTGTTTAGGCTTTTCAGCTTCGCACCATAGCTCAGTGCAAAAGCTGTGTCATTCAGTGCTGGAAGCTGGGAGAGGACTGGCAGAACAGAATTGGGAATGCCTTTGTACTGGAGGATTGCAGTGGCGGTCTTATTGTCTATGGAAACAGGTGCATCCATGAATGGCCTTGCAGCCATGAAGTATCTACTAGGGACTTGGTTTGCTTGAACAAGAACATTTGTGGTCTGGCCTGGTGCTATTAGTATTGCCTGAGTTGTAAATGGTTTGGTATAGACTGCATCGATCTCTACCACTGTTAAGTTGTGGCCGGCTATGGTAAAGAATAGCTCGTCGTTGAGTGCAGCATTGATGATCCGTAGCAGGTAAGTCTTTCCTTGTTCAACCTCCATTGCAAAGGTATCTGAGATAGCAAAAATGAGAAAATGAGGATGCAAAATTTCATATGAATGCAGGTCCAAGCAGTTGCGCTATAAAAAGATATCGTGTTTCATATTGGCGAACTTTAATAATTGATTGTGTGCATTCTTTTGAACTTTTTGGCCCAGATTTGCAGTGGCAATATAACTTGGATGGAACTTACGTTTCTCAGAGCATGGAAAGAGCGGCCCTGGCTTGCCATTAATGGTATGTGCATCTGACATATTAGGTGGCAATCCCAGTTTGTTCCCTTGTTTAACAACCTCTTCAACATCGTTATTCCACCATTCTCCTATACCATTCACAAAAACATTGCAGTGACGTTATACAGGTGAATATCTTCTGATACAAGAAACGAGTGTAAGGCACTTACGAGACCTAAACAACTTGTCAATAGCTCAGACTCACCTAAGATGAGATTAGTTTCACTGTAAGGCTGAGGAAAAGGAAAGCCAGCAGTCCCTTGTTTGGGAAGAATGACAATAGCTCCATAGACAGTGGCTCTGAGCCAAAAGATGTGAGCATGCCACCATAGAGTTCCTCTTTGCCCTGTGATTGTCATATTGTAGGTGTATCTGTTTCCTGTCTTGATCGGACATTGTGTTATATAAGCAGGCCCATCCGCCCACCCATTTCTATATTGCTTTAGACCATGCCTGGATAATAAATCCAGCAAATGTTGCATTAGTATCACAGGTTGTGTTTGTAATCTTTTTATAATCTATCTTATCATAGTATCCTTATGCCTTAACATTGAGAAGTCTTACCAATGAATTGACATGTTATACTGTGCATGGTTGGTAACATTAACTAGAAGTGTATCGCCTTCTCTTGCATAGATTGTAGGTCCTGGGAACATCCCATTTACTGTAACAATTGGCTTAGAATGGCACAACCTGCTCACATTCTTCACTTGAATCTGCAAACAAATGAAAACATGTAAGGTTTTGTTATATTCTACGCAAAAGAAGTAGAGGAAGTCCAGGTGTTGCTGAAGCGCTCACATCGAACTGATAATTCTTCAATGCAGCTTTGGCTGGAATGAAGAAGAACCCAACTACACATGAGAACAGAAGTAAGGAAGCCCTGCAGAAGTTGTTACTTCTTGTCATTCTTGAAGCCAACTGTACTTTTGACCGTATGCAATATCAAGTATGTTTGATGTGGAATGATTGGTCAAGGTCTAGAGGATTTATAGGGCTGGGAAGAATATAGAACGTTAATAAACTATCAGTTTGTTAGATGGAGGTGGTGTTATCAACAGTAGGTAGAAATTGCAGAGGTTGCATACGAAAGCTTGCAAGCAAAATACTAATTACTGAGAAAGGGACTTAAAAAGGGTATTAGACCAGCTTGAATAGGGGAACAGACCTGAGATTTGTTCTGGATTTTCATTTTTAAAGTTTATTCTGGATTGTTTAAAATAATATAGGCACAAGCATAAGAGAGCTACGTGAAGTTAAATATTGTACAGCACTACAACTAATCTCAACTTTATCGTTAAGGTAAAGTGTGAGAATTGAAGGGTATGTTTTAGTACTCCTCTCTCTGTCACATTGGTTATGGCTTGTGAGGTTGTTAATTATTGTTTTGCAGAAAATACTCTCTCTCTCTCTCTCTCTCTCTCTCTCTCTCTCTCTATGTTATATTACTTTTGTAGTTCATTACTAAAATTAATCACATAATATCAAATTTCAGCTGAAGAGATTGTGGCTGGCAATACACAAAAAGCCTTTGTTCTTGACCGTTGCATTTCCAAAAATCAAGGAGCTTTTGTTCCTAATAGATCTATCCATGATAATATCTTAATTGCTCACGAACTATTCTCTTCCTTTAATAAATCAAAGAATAAAACTGGTTTTTAAGCACTTAAACTAGATCTGGAAAAGGCTTATGATCTTATGAATTGGGACTACATTAAATGTTGTCTCCTTAAATTTGGTTTTAACCAACATTGGGTAGACTTAATTTTCAACTGTATTTCCACAGTATCTTACTCTATCTTACTTA
This sequence comes from Fragaria vesca subsp. vesca, assembly GCF_000184155.1. NCBI lineage: Eukaryota > Viridiplantae > Streptophyta > Magnoliopsida > Rosales > Rosaceae > Fragaria > Fragaria vesca. The sequence continues at coordinate 1,665,939 of NC_020492.1, forward strand.
ATGGTAAACCACAACAAATTTTTTCTCCTCAAAGAGGACTTCGTCAAGGTGATCCACTCTCCCCTTATCTCTTTATCCTTTGCATTGAACCACTGATTCGCCATCTTAATCAATTAACTTTATCTTCCAAGAATCAAGTTGGCATTTTATCTTCCCCTAACGGGTTACGAATCTCTAACCTTTTCTTTGCAGATGATTGCCTTATTTTTGCTAAGGCCACTTCTAAGGCTGCTTTTAATCTGTTGAATCTTTTAACAATGTTTTCTCAAGCAACTGGACAACTTATTAATTACCATAAATCCACATTATTTTTCTCTAAACATGTTCCTACTAGAATTAGGAATCATATCAGCCAAATTTTACAGGTTCAACATCGACATTCTATAGGCAGATATCTTGGCATTCATAATGTAGTTTGCTGGAAAGATCCTCTTAATCATAAAGACATTCTTAGTAAAATGCAGCAAAAATTCGCAGGCTGGAAGTGTACTTCTTTATCTAAAGGAGGTAAACTGACCCTTCTTCAGTCTAACATTACAGGTATGCCTAATCATTTACTTTCTTGTTTCAAATTTCCAAATTCAACTCTAAAAAAATTTGATACTGAATGTCGCAAATTCTTTTGGAATCATCAAACACACTCCCCGGTTGCTTGGACTCAAGTTTGCACCCCAAAATCTAAGGGTGGACTTGGTATCAGACCTTTCACACACTTTAATCAAGCTGCTATAGCCAAATTGGGTTGGAAAATCCTAACTGAACCTCAAAACTGGTGGGTTTCTTTAATTCATGCCAAATATCTGCAAAGAAAAACCTTATGGGATGTTAAACCAACTAATAATGCTTCTTATGCTTGGAAGAGTATTCTTTCTACCAGATCCTTATTACAAGAAGGTATTCAATGGTTAGTTGGTGATGGTTCTCATATCAATTTCTGGCTTTTTAATTGGGCTTATCCCTTTCCTCTCATTAATTTTGTTCCCCAACATCTACATCCTCATGTCAATTTCACTGACACAGTAGCTCAGTTCATACATAACCAACAATGGTCCCTTTCAGGAGTTCATCACCTTCTTCCTCCTGAAGTTATTTCTCATATTTCTAAAATTCCTCTTCCTTTCTTTCCTCAGCATGATTCCATGTTATGGGGAGGTTCGGGGAATGGAAAATTTTCAATTCATTCCGCTTCTAGTCTTCTGAGTTCTCGAATTCCTCCTCACTCTCAAGCTCCCCTCCTCACTAAAGTTTGGAAACTTAAAATTCCTCCAAAAGTCAAAGTATTTGCATGGCAGCTTATTCGAAATAGACTCTCTACAAAAGATAGAATTTTTACTAACCAATTCATAGATCGTTCTTGTCCTTTTTGCCACTCTCACTTAGAAACCACTGATCACATTTTCCTTCATTGTCACTTTGCTTCTCAAGTCTGGAACCTCACTTTTCCTTCAATCCCCTCATTACAATTTCCTTCCTTCCTCCACCTTCTTAAACATCTAAACAATCTTTCCAATACACAACTTCCTTTTCTTGAAATTGCCTTAACTACGGCCTACATCCTTTGGAAACAGAGAAACTCTGCCATTTTTCGTAACCAAACTCCTGCCCCTCCCAATGTTGTCTTCTCAGCTGCCAATCTTTTTAGACAATTCCGAAATTGTCACCTTACCAATTCTCATAATAATTTCTTTTCCACAACTGTTTTCAAATGGTATCCTCCTCCTCCAAATTGCCTCAAACTTAACTTTGATGGATCGGTTATTAACCATTCAGCAGCTTCTGGATTTGTCTTTCGGAATTCTGAATGCAATCCAATCCTGGCTTCCACGAAACATGTTGGAGATCAAGACATCCTCACAGCTGAAGCGTTAGCCTTAAGAGCCGGTCTCACTGGAGCCTGGTATCATAATTTCACTCATTTTCAGGTTGAAGGAGACTCCAAAACTCTCATTGACAGTATTAACGGAACAAGGACGTGCCCTTGGAGAATTCTCACAATTGTACGAGATATTAAACACCTTGCTTCGCTTCTCCAAGTCTCTTCTATCTGCCATATCAAGAGGGAACAAAATTTTGTGGCAGACGCAGTAGCAAAACTTGGTCATACCATTTCTGTAAAGGCTTGGAATGCTTCTCTTCCCTTATCACCCAGTTCAGCTTTTTATTTTGATCTTATAGGAAACGGTTGTTTTAGGGGTTTCCAGTTGTAATTTATTTCCATCCAGTCGAAAAAAAAAAAGCCTTTGTTCTCTTTGCTTTCGAATATGGTGCGTTCTGTCTCCTTGTGCAAGTTCACCAATTTGATCTAATTGTAAAGTCGATATGTCACACAATCCTTAAGGGAATGCCCATCCTTCTCAAGTCCGCGGAGTTCCAGAAACGCTGGCAGTCAGTCGTCGAGCTTGTCACTCTGATCAAGACCACATTGGAAGTGATTGAGTGCAACTTTCAGCTCGAGAAGGTGTCTGAGTTTGAACCAAAGGAATTCTACAAAGGATGTACCACTAAAGTCATCCTTCTCACCAGTGATGAGTAAGTTCTTAATTCATCTAATTTAGTAAAAGCTGCAAGAAAAATTGTATGGCCAATCTGTATACGTGACTGTTTGTTTCCTCCATTCCAGGGACAAGCCACAAGATTCATCTCAATTTTCTCAAAACCTTCCTAAACAATGATAATCTGCAGATTGATAAAACAAACAGGTATCTTTTGATGACTTGTTAGTAGTTGAAATATCTTGTGCTACAAGCATTGTTGAAATATCAGTTTGTTGCTGTAAGACTCAAAAGTTCCAATGGTACCAACATTTTTTCTTGATGGCTTTGTATTGTCTCAAATCTCAAGTATGAATGATGTTTTCTTCCCCATTTCTGTTTTGAATGATGTTGCAGATGACAGTCCAAACATAATATTTACATTCCCTATGGTAGGTACAAAGTTGCACTACAATGTTGCACTGAGAAAAAGTTGAAACCCTAGTAGCTGTCAACACTAATTCTTGTGGCAAAATCAAGCGAGGAACATAAAGAGAACAGCAATGACTACAGTGATGAACAACAGAATTTGAATCTGACTTATGAGTAGTGAGTACCAGTTCAAGTCACATGATCGAATGATATACATGTTATGATGGAATGGTTTAGAGATCAATGCCACCAATTCTTCTCAAACTAAACTAAACTAAACGATGAAACAAACAAACTGAATTCAGCAGTTGATTGCTTGTTGAAGGAGAGCACATTTACATTCAGATCCTACCTGTTTCAGCAGACTCTTTCTAAAACTCTGTTATTCTTGTAATTTATAGATAACTTTGACATCTGAGTTTGAATTGAACCTGCTGATAATCAATTGGCAGGTCAGATCAATATCCTGTAGGACCTAATATTTCCTTTCCAAATGAATCAATTGTTTTTTTTTTCCTCACCTCCAATGAGGTATTTCTTTGAACTTGATTCAATATTACCATGCGACCTGCAGTAAATCATCAACCATGTCAAAGCTTTGGAGCTTGTACTTTCTGGACAGGCTAGCTAGGCAAACACTCAAAACTTCTTTACAACTAAATTCTCAAAAGCGTGCTAGGATAATATGTTTCAGATAGTGATCAGAGCGATGTAACTGCATTTCACAGCTGATCGAAAATAAGAAGTTAGATTTGCCTCGAAATCCTCTTCATTTTACATATATTGTTAACAACAGAATACATCAGATTTCTCTAGCATCCCGCCTATAAGTGCGCACCACAGGAGAAGTTCCCTGATGACTTGATCAATTCCATGACCATTATGTTTTATCTAGCCAAACATATTAATAAAAGGGAAGAGCTGATTCCACATCCTCATGATTGGGCATATATTCATATAGAAGAGCACATTGACTTCTCTAAATTCCCACTAAAACTAGCAGTATAGAAGAAGAAATTTTCAAGTGGCGAGCTATCATCAAGTTTGCGTATGTATAGAAGAGACCAAAAGAAGTAGATTTAGGATCTCCTGAGACCAAAAGAAAATAGATTTAGGATCTCCTGCGTGTTACACGTACCTTTTACAGCCACTACTTAATCTAAGTTGCAGCACAGAACGAGAATGTTCAAGTGTCAGGTTTTCTAAAAAGAACACACCAATGCTAAAGTAAACGAGTCTTCATCTACCTAGCATCGTATTATTTCAAAAGTTGGCAAAATTAGAATCTCCTGTGTGCTTATGCTATTTAGAACTCTTATATAGTGGGAATATTTTTCTAAATTTCAAAGAAAGTAAGAAAATGCAAAACTGTCATGAAAACTAGCTGACTGAGAAACAGAAAGCATAAACATAACTGAGTGACAGCCAGATTATATCTACAGAAACAGGTTCAGTTAGTGTAGTGATAGAACTGGTGTATACGTCACCTGATAAGAGTCTATGCAATTACAAGGGTAACAAGTCCTTACTTTTGCTAAACACAAAGGCAACAAATTGCAAATGAGTATAGTCAGATTACTTGCTTGTTATCAGGACATAACGATGAAGTTCATAGGAACACAGAAAACAGTAGCAAAATGAAAAATACAGCAACTGACATACTAATGCTAGTACTCATTACCGTCATACAAACACTAATTGGCCACTTCTATTCATATTCAGATTTTTCATTTTGATGAGCCTCAGGAGTATCATGGAATGTTCCCTCAGTCTCAACAGCTGGAAACATTATTTGAAGAATTTTGATATAGTATTCATAACAACATGAATTGCTTCAATTATCAAATATAGAACACTATTAACTCATAAGTTTCAGCCTACTTACAAGTGTGGTGAATTGTTTTTAATTTGGAAACATATAGGAAATGAGTTGTGAACAATTGTAGTTGCAATTATGCTAGTTTCAGGGTTTACTAAGCAACATCCACAATTTCACTACCAATTTTAATGACACTATTACCACATGAAAGGAAATATTACAAACACAAAATTAACAGAACTGAGTATATATAAAGAGAAATACACTCTTTAACACTTCGATTTCACATTCGTAACCTTACTAGCTAAACAATATCCAGCAATTTTCATAACATGATATGTGACATGACACAATACCCTTTTGTTCAAACACAGATATTGAAGTGAAACAAATGATACGGGTAGAAGGGAGCCCTTAAATTAACCTCTAGCTCCAAGCAGTCAAGCCAATTCAGTGAGCAATACTATACATTAGTAGCTCATCCAGACAAGCCAATAAGATGCTCACCTACAATTCCAAAAGCAAGGGCCTAAGACGAGAGCATAGCAGTGAACAAAGGAAAACAACACGGATCTCACATTACGGTGGTGGATTTGAGGAAAAGAGCAGGAGTAGAGCAGGCAGAAGTAGATGCAGCTGACGGCCCTAAAGCAACGCAAGCAAAGCGAAACTGAACTTGGAGAACCAATAAAGCTGACTGTTTCTTCCTCCGACAGCCCCAGTGGAGCATGTATGGTGGGTCACACCAGTGTTAAAGATGACGGAAGCAGAGATTTTGCACTAGGAACGGGTATGGGATGTTGGGGTTACTCGGTGAGACTTCCATCTTACAGCAAAGCTTGAAACAACAACTGGCAGAGTTGGAAAGGATAGAGATAGAAAGGGAAGAAAGAGGCACCACATTATTGTTTTTGGTCCCGTAGTTCAGGCATTTTACAACTTGAGAATTGTAAATGTCAATTTCTGATGTGAGATCCTGTAAGACCTGTACGCAGTTCCATTATGCTGGTCATTAAGCTACTAACTCACTAGAGTTGATGTATCTATTAATCTATCTTCACCCAGGATAAGAACTAAGGGGTCTAATATATTGATAATCTCCACTCCTATGTGCAATCCGACAGCTCAACCATATCATTTTTCTTGGTGAACCTCGATGGAGCGAGAAATATATTAATGGAAACAAATAATAATGTAGATAAGTATTACAACCTATCCCTATAACAATAAACAAACAAAGGTTACAGAAAAATATAGATATAACAAAACAAGAGATAAAAGAATTCAAGAGAAAAAGAAATCTTGGAATCGTAATTAACAATCCAATTTCCTGTTAAAAAAAAATCCAATTTGACTTTCCAATTAAAACGTAAAGCTAGCCATTTTCGCATATAGTCATATAAGCAAGGCATGCTGTTGAGGAGCATAAAGTACCCTAAACATAACCCTCAACAGTACGCCATTGTAGAGTGATAAAGACAGGAGGTGCTTCATCATCATCCACTTGACTGGGAAAAAATTCATATTAGGAGAACACACTGACTCCTATAATTTTCGGCCTTAACTGTCAGCACAGAAGTTCATTGGTGGTCATTCACCAAGTCTTTATACGTACACAACAAACGAAAAACAAAATAAAGAAATCTTCATTGACCAGTGTGGTGTGTTTCAAAGCTGAAGTAATTACAAACTTCCTCCGTGTATATATTAGATAAACTTCTATAACACCTCCTCTTAACTTTCAGCCTTATATTTGCAGCACATAAGTTTAATATTTCAAAAATAGGAATTTGAAAAAGTTAGCGTATCTATAGAACAGATCAACAGAACAAGACTAAAATAAAAAAATCACCATCTATCTATCGCGGTGTATTTCAAAGTTTACAAAATAGAATCTCCTGTGTCTTTATGTTAGATAGAACTTTCTACTAAAAATTGAAAGGAGCTGCTAAACCGTCATCAAACCAAAGTTAATCTCCAGCTATGGCCGTATTCACATAATAGAAGGTCTAAACAACCTCGGGACTCATGCACAGATAAGTCCCAAAGAAACAGGTTCAGTTAGTGTAATGATGGAACTGGCGTATACATCAGCACATAAGTTTCTAATGCAGTTCCCAGTGTAATTAACTCATTTTCTCTTTTCAGCTTAACTTTGTTTAGTGCCTCCTCTAACTTTCAGCCTAAACTTGCAAATGAGAAAAGTGGGGTTACACTCATGCTGGTTTCTAGGGTTACATCGATCCACCACCAAGGAACACAGAAGAAAAATAGAGTAATAGACTGATAGTAGCAGTACTAACAGTCATGGAAATACTAATTGGCCGGTTAGAATTCAGATACTGATTACCATTAGCCTAAAAATCCTCAAATGTTCCCTCAACCTCGACAGCTAGAAACATCCCACTATGAATTTCTCAACAATAAACAATAGGACCTTAAGCTGTAATTTGAACTTTCAAATGAATAGCATAATGTAAATAATCTCAACACTTTGAAATCGAATTCGTATTCCGACTAGCTTAAGATGATCCAACAATATACACAAACATGATCAAACCAAAATTACATGATCAAATTGCTGAGGGTAGAAGGCATGCATACATTAGGGTTTTAGCTCCATCCGGTGAGTCCAAGCCTATCAGCAAGGTTATACATGACCAGCTCATCCCAGACATGCCCGAACAGACGCTCTCCTCCGATCCCAAAGGTAAGGGCCCACGACGAGAGCAGAGCAGTGAACACGGCGAATCCGACGGCGGATCTGAGAACGTAGTGGTGGATGAGAGGGAAAGAGCGGGAGTTGCGGAGAGCGGGCCAGAAGTAGAAGCAGTTGACGGCCCAAAGCAACGGAAGCAGAGCAAAACCGAACTTGTAGAACCGACGGGCGTAGCTGACGGATTCTTCCTCCGATAGACCAAGAGGACCGTCGATGGTGGGCCACAGGGGGGGAAGAGGACAAGGGGAGGAGAATCCTTGGGCTCGGGTTAGGGTTTGGGGTATCGGTGGTGGCTTCCATCGGAGAATGAAAACCCAAAACGACGACGACGGGCTTAGAAAGAGAATTGAATTTTGTATTCGTCACCGTTTTTTTCTTTTTTAGAAGAAGTTAAAAAAGGGGTTCTTATTCTAACTTCAGGGCCTCGTTTGGTTTACGGATTATAGAGATTAGCAAAGAAAAGTTGTTCTTTTTTTTGTTTGGTTCAATATGAGAAAATAGATGGAAAATTAGATCCTCTCACGTATCATGGGATTCAATCGTCCTCATACTTTTCTAACATTAATTGCATATTTTAAATATTATTTTAATACATGTTATTACTAAATTACCCCTAAAATTTTTGAATCTTGAATATTCTATATTTTAATACTAAGGATATAATTAGTAAATTAATGTTACTTGTTTTCTTATTTATGCATAAACCAAACATTGAAAGAGAATGTAAAATACATTTCCTAGTTAGGTTCTCGACGTTACCAAACACCTTATAGGGAAACTAGTAAGAAATTTACTTTCATATGTACATAGGAATGATCAATGAACCAATTTCCTTTCCATCAACCAAATTTGTTGTTTACACCTCCATTAGGACAACTCCAACCATAGTCCTATAAATTGAGTCTTATATCCATTATAGGACCTCTTATTACACTATTCATATAAGACTCGTTTTCTCATCTCCAATAATGAATCCTATATGAGAGCCTATATGCACTTTAGTTTATTAAAATAAGTTTTAAGTGGTATATTTATGAATATTATATTAAATAATAAGGTAAACTTATTAATAAATAAAACGTCACTATTTTTATTTTTATCACAAAATTTTAAATTATTCTTATGTCCAAAAATATCCAAAGTTGAATACAAGCATGGATTTTTTTTATTTTCTATTTTAGGTCAAAACGAGTTTAATTAATAAGGATGGAATTATTCTAGCCATTTGACATTTTAACTAAAACAATTTGGGCCGTCAGATTTGTTTCTTACCATTTGAGTAAATAATTGGGCAATCAACAGGTAGTCAGGTGGTGGTCAAGTACCGTCCAATTTGATATTTACATGAATTTGAGCCATCCATTTGGTGGTCTCCAATAGACAAATGGAGACAGCTTTGCTCAGTAGGGGGACCATGTATAAGGAAACTCCAAAGAGAAGCGCACTAGCGCGCGTCCCGTCAACCCTCATTCTCCTCGCGCGCCCGTTTCTCTCCGTCTCCAGCAAGCGCGTTTCTTCTATAGCAGCACTGACCCAGCCCAATATCAGTGGGCCCCGAGTCTTGGTCCTGGAATTGTCTCAGATTTGAGACTGAGACTAGGACTTGGTCCTATATTTCCAAGACTAGAACCACCTCTTTTGCCCTGTTGGAGATCAATAAACCCTATATAAGACCAAGACCTAGGTTTTACACCCACGATTGGAGCTGCCCTTACTTATAGCACTTTTATTTTACTTTTTACCGTACTTAAAATCTAAATACACTTATCCATTTTCGCTCCATCAAACGTGGGATGAAACTAGGATAGGAAGGGAAGTAATCTATTCACTCTGAGTTTGTCGGAGCTGAGCAAACCGAGTTTGAACGTATAGCAGCGGCGTACTCTGGTTCCTTATTGTCTACGTCTTGACGCCCCCGACATCCTATCCATCCTGGTGTTATATGGGCAAAGTTGAAGCGGTTGGTTTACCAATTTTTGGTTGCAGAGGGTCTAACTTGGGCGATCTTCTTCACGACGGAGGGATTCAGATTTCAGAGGTTGGGTCTTCCCCTTCATCAGTAGTAGTCAGAGCAGAGGTGCATTGTATACTTGTATATGCGTCCAACGACACTTGAAAGAGACTCCGGTCTCAGATGATGCAATGTGAGTCAGATTCGAATTTGGGGAGGCGTCTCTTGGATTTGTGCAGCGATTTTGAACTTCTTTGGTGCAGTTATTCAGCGGCAGCTTCTTGGTTTGCAAGACTAGCAGTGTTTTTGAGGTTGTAAGCACGTAACCATGTTCAAGAAGGGAGGGAAACCGCCAGATTGACACGGCTGTAGGAGGCACCTCTGGCGAGCGCAACGGTGGTCAGACTTGGATGGGAGAGAGGAGGGGCAGATTGGGCCTATGGGCCTCAGTCTTTGTGGACTGCTCCATTGTGGCTCAGGGGCTGGGCTTTAGGGTTGATCTTTTTCTTTGCTATCTTTCATTTGGGTCGGGTTGGTGCTGGGCTCTTTAGAGGTGTAACACATGTAGTCCACATTGTTGTTAAGTCAGAGTTGATTCGCTGGTCTGTTGAGTGGAAACGTACACCAATAGAGGTCTTAGGCGTCACACTTATCAGGACGGTTGCTTTGCCTTATGATTGTATAGGTGTGGAGGTTAATTTTATTTGCTTTCTAGTATTCATATCAACGTTTTTGGACGTAGTTTTGAGATTATCTTTTCAATTTATAGCTTTATAGCTTTAGAGTAAGTTGTACTTTGTGTTTGAGTATGCATTTACCGTAATGGTCGTTATAGGCTATATAAGCGTAATGGATATTTTTCCATTCCCCTAAAAAAAAAAATAAAAAATCTAAATACACCTTCTTCTTGTTGATGAAATACCCTCATCTCTAACAATCTCATCTTTAGCAACTTGTTGTCAAGGTGATAGCTTTGAATCTGTATTTCCAGAACTAATCTTAAGCATTTTAGAGTCTCTATTTAGTTATTGGATTAGCAAACAAAGATAATATACAAAATAGCTCTTAAATAATTAATGGCAGATGAGAACTGGGTCAATTGATTAAGAATTGCAGTATTCTGAGAATCACCATGGTCACCGATTAGCAATATACGGTGGAGGATTATGATTATTGGTGGTATAAAAGGTTTATGAGACGATGACAGCGATGAGAACCAGATTTGCAATATATGAGGACTATTAAGATTTTTTTTTGAAAGAGGACTATTAAGATTACTATCTGTGTTTAAAAAAAGGTTTCTCCTCTTCATCTATGAAGATGGATCCCTGATGTTTTGAAAAATAAAATTTTTTTTTCTTATATTTAAATTACCAAACACATTTTGATTTAGAAAATGCATTTTTTATTGATAACTCAGCTGAAAGAGGACCTGCTACGCCACTGCACTGATTGAAAAGCTCGATTAAGTCTTTCTTTGGTGAACTTGTTTGACCAGGTGAACCTGCTCCCCACAACTGCTCATAGTTTGTCGAAATTTCACTATGGTTGTTGGGGAACACACTACACCCCCAGATTTTCCTGCCTAGCTCATTATTTCATTGAAGTCTCCCGCCATGAGCCACGGCAGAGAGCATTGATGCATTGATAAGGCCTCAATCATATCGTATGTGCGACTGCGCACATCTCTGCTTGCAAAATAATAGATCCCAGTAAATCTCAAAAGTTCTTCTCCTTGCATTCCCACTTCCATGTATATGTGATGTGCGGATTAAGTATGCAAGCTATCATGAGTATCACTAGTCCACATAACAGCCAGCCCTTTTGATTCGCTTCCATGCTCAACACAGAAGGAGTCATATATGGAATCTCGGCCTTCTTGTCATATACTCAGTCAAAGGCTTCCTCGCCCAAGTTTTAGAGAGGAAGATGATTTTATGTTTACGAGCCTGCACCAAGTTGATCAAGGCTCATTGTGTTTCCAAATTGACAATCTCGCGTCAGTTCCACACAAGAACATTACCTTGCAACATCCTTAAGAGGGTTTCAGGAATCCAAATTGGCTACAAATCACCTATATATAATGGCGTAAAAATTGGTGGCGTCGCGTAGTGGCCGCCTTAGGCTTTTGGGTTAAGGAATATCAAGGTAGTGGTCGGATGCGCTCACGCAACGCCAATGTAATGACAGTTTAACTTTCAATGCCTAATGGTATGAAAGGTTTAGGCTTATTCATCCCTAGAAAGACACATTAAAGGCGAAATCAGAATTTGCTCAGTTTCGTAGATCAACTTCCACATAACCTACATGATAGCCCACTTGTTGGAAAATGATGATATTGGTACCATTGGAAATGTCTATGTGTCTACTTTCTAGGGACACCAACCATTTGATCACACCTATCATATTTAGTGAGTTATGGCTATTTTCGTAAAATATGACATATTTGTCCGAGAATCTGTTTTTGTAGAACAGTCAACTTCGATAGATTTGTAATCAGCTCAGAATGAACTAGGTTATGGACTTTGTATGGTTGGAAAGCTACATGTATGTAGTTTTCAAAAACGTTTACGGTTTGTCCATACCTATTGTATCGAAGAAGTTATGACTGTTTAAGTACACGAAGGTCACGCTATGCGTGAATCTGATTTTCAACGCGAACTTATGTTTTGAGTTGTTAGGCAACCTTCTCATTAAAGATCAAAGTAATGCTAAGTATAGCAAGTTTGATTTAAGGATAATGTGGCTAGATTTAATGATCAAATCGTTGCCCAAGTCTACTTTTAAAGCATGTGAAGAGAATTGCGTGCGCCGTTTATCTGAACTCGGAGATTGAGTTACCAATTAGGGGGAGTCGTTGTGTAGACATCAGGGGGGGGTCTACATCATATGTTATCTTCAATTGTAGTTGGTGCGTTGTGCATTTTTTCCCTTCGTCCAAGTTTTTGGTTTTACCCACGGGGTTTTTGTTTTACTTGGCAATGTTTTTTATCGAGGCAACACTATAAACACAATAATGTATTAGGGACACGACACAAGAGGGAGTGTTTAAGGAAATTATGTTTATATTCTTTTGTTATGTGTATTGCCCTAATACAAGTAGGATTTGTTAATCTGTTTCCTTATTATAATATATTACAGTATTGATAGAACTTCTAGATCTTTTAGGAGACTTTATATAATGCCTAGTAATAGACCGTTATTACCGTACATGTTCTCCTTCAACATGTTATTCATTATTATTCTTTTTCTTTTTCTTTTGAGAATTCATTATTACCCTTAAGTAGGCTAAAGTAAAGGAAATAAATTGGAGCGTAATTTAGAGATGTCTTTTTGTATTGGGGTAAATGTAAAGCAAAGCAACCCGGCCCAATCCTACTATATAAATTCCAAATCTCATGATTGTTCAATATGGAATGAAAACAGAAAGCATGGACAGAGGGGCGATTTCTAGGTTATCCGAAGATGAAAGCTCAATTGGAAAGCCCGGGGATTTGGTGAAACCCAGTAGCTCCGAGGGTTTGAAAACTCCGATGGATAGCGGCTACGAATGGATCTCGATTGGAAAGAAAATTCGATCGGGGGATTCGAAAAAGGAGCCACATCATCTCGGCGCAAATCCAGACGACTGTGCTGCTGCGCCCAGTCTGATCAACAAAGGTATTTCGTTATTCATTGATATGATAAAACTTGGCCGCGTGCGATTTGTTTGTTTTCTGCTTAAAATTCATTGATATGATGTATGGTTTTCTTCGCTCTTGCCCATCAGTGATGCGCGTGAATGATAGGAGCACAAAGTGTGACGTTCTTAATATGTTTATACCCTTTATTTACCCTTTGTTAACTCCTATTTAGTTGTTTTAGCTTTATATTTATGTTTAGTGTAGAATAATTGCTTAATGTAGAAATATGTAGGTTTTAGTGTTAGAATACATAGTATTTTCGGATTTGAATAATTTGGTGTTGAAATTGTGCTAAGTATTGGAAATCCTTGTTTACTCAGGATTCCTGTCTTGATCAGGATTCCATCTTTCCTCTTTCCTAGTTTCTAATTTTCTTATTTCTATTTCAGGAAAAGTCTAAACCCGTGTTGACTAGGAAATGTTTTCCTAACTCATGAGGGAAAGGTGGCCGGCAGCTAGGAGTTCCTGCTTGAGCTAGGAGAAGTACAATCCGAGATATGTATGGAAGATGCCGTGAGATTTCCCAAGTCACCAAGGAAAGAGACCGTGCGGCCCAAGAGAGAAGGTTTTCCAAGTTCAAGATGGTTTTGTCATTCCTTAATGCATAAGGATTACTTGAAGACCAAGAGAGGAAGTTAAATCCAACTTGGTACTTGGTTTTTGCCGAATTTTAATAAGGATTCCTTGTGCTTGAGGAATTCTTGGAGATCAAGTCTTGTTACTCTATATATAGGGCACGGCATGGCAGCAGTTCATGATCATCAACCCGTGTAAAATTACACCAAAACTTTGCCGAAACTCCATCAACCTCCAAACACCATAATCCGATTCCACCATCATCTTTTATCCAAAGCACGTAGCCTAGGATTCCGCTCACTCGAAGAATAGAACAAGTAGGGATATTCTGAGAGTGTATTTCATCTTTTACTTTCAGATTAGTATGTGTTTGTTCTTCTTGATGTTTGTTTTAGGTTTTTGCTTAAGTATGTTTCGATTCTTGTCTATGAGATAGAAACACTTTTGAACCATGTTTTGAATTAAAGTTTTCAATTTTTAATCAATGATTTTAGGTTTTATGCCGTGAGTTTTATGTCTATATACTTTAAGATTTTCGGTGCATTCTTCCATTATCATGTGTAGTTAATACAAGTAGTTGATATTGCATGTGTTAATCATCCAAAGTTCGACTTTGATACAATTAGTTGATAAGTTGTATTGTCTTTGTTATTTCACCGATTTTCTACTTATGTTTAATTTGGACTTGTGCTTAAACACATCGATCTTTATGTGATACGTAATTGCATGATTAGTTTATGTGTGTGACCTATAAGTAGAGCACGTAGCCGAGTTTTTTTGTGTCACGATGTTGAATGAAACCCGTAGTCTAATTCTAAGTAGGTCTATGTCATAGGAACCACGTAGGAACTTATGTGCATATCAAATTTAGGTTGTATAATTGCTCACGGTGTAGACTTAAATGAGATTAGAGATCGTCTTCTTTGTTCTTACATGGTTGTTTGGTTAAGTTTGCATGATTGTTGGTTGATCACATGTAAATATGTATAGAAGTAATTTAGGATTTATTTTCAATGTTTATTCCAAAATCATCAAAACCTTTAAACCCTATATGCTTATTTCGACATTTTTATTAGATTAGATGGATGTACCCTGTAGTTGGATCCCCGGTTTAGAACGATCCCTGCTTGCTTTATACTACGATTGATTTGTTGACAGTGTTAATTGATGCGTGTGCAAATACGTTTTATCAGTGAACATGTTAGAATTATTTTCTCCTGTTAATATGCAGCCAATTACCGAATCCTAAATAACCAAAAAAAAAAAACGTATGAGATGAGATGATAGCCTTTGTAATATTAGAGTTTAATAAACTCTGGGTAATTCGGTTACTTCAATTTAACCATCAAGACAACATTTGGCTTTATTAATAAAAAATTTATGTACCAAGCTCTTGTTTATGTACTATAACTGGTTTTTTTTTTAGGAGTTCTGTTATGCCTAGAGAGCTTCTGGCTCTACTTATCCTGGGAGAGAAAATATTTCATGTTCTCATTCGTTGCCAGAATTTGTGTAATTTTTGTTCAATGGCATATTACAATTTTAAGTAAGATTAATTGTTGTCCTTGAGTTTGTTCCATTTTTCGCACGTTGTTTTTGTAGGTTTCTCCTGAAGTTAAGTATTGGTGTTATGGCTCTGTTATTTCGAACAAAATAAAGCTATCATTCAGTTATCTTATTTGTACAAATTGGTTTGAAGTTTTTCCATTAGTAAGGTCGGGTTAGTATTGTTTATGTTTGAAGTTATTAGTAAAAGGGCCTTTGTTTATGTGTGACAAATCAAGTTTCTGGTGGGTACGTTTAGCAGCATCATCCTTCTTTCTTTTATTTGGTTTTGGCATCTAACAATGTATCTTCAAACAAGCAAGCTTCAAGTCCAAAGAACCGAAGGCTGCTGGAGTTGCTTCTTCTACACCTGTGGTCATTGGAGGAGAAAAATGTCAGGTATGTGATGATGACGACCACCACGCCGTTGATTGCCTGTTCCTTGTGGTCATCGGAGTAGAACGATGTCGGATCTGTGGTAATGACCACCACCGCACCGCTGATTGCCTGTTCTTGAAGTATGTTCCACCTGGTTCAACTGTTGGCGCTGACTATTTGGTAATATGTGGCGAATGTGGTTATGAGCTTCTCCAGCCTACTGCAAAATGGTGTTCGATGTGCGGTGAATGGGGAGGACGAGCGGTGGAGGCATCTACTGTTGATAAGTTCTGTCGCAACCGTGACAAAGAATTTTACAAACTAGTTGAATCTGAATCTGAGAATGAGGATGAGGACATGGACCTGGACACAAAGGATTGTTCATGGAACTACTACCAAGATTCTTCGGACCTAGAAGACGACACAGCAGAACAAGCTGAAAGGTCGTAAGTTATTTGTGCAAGTGAATTAGTTCCACCAGTGATTTGACTCGTGAATACTATTTGTATTGGATTGTCTGCCGTAAAGACTTTAGCTTTTAGTAGTTTTCAGGTCCCTTTTTTTTATGTAGTTTTGGAGTTGTTTTTCAATTCATATAGCTGTAGTTTTGGATTAAATTGTATTTTGTGTTTTAGTGCTCGGATTACTCATGCATTAACCTTTTTGTTGTAAGCCTAATAGATTTAGGGGAGCTTCTGTTCATACATCCAAAAACACTATCTGGACATCTCTTTTTTCTCAAGTTAGCATTAACTTTGTCAACTCATATAAAATTGAGAAATTTTGATAAATGACCAACTTTTGGCATTTGAATTGATTTCTAACCTTGTTTTTTCAATTAGTTGAAAAATGACCATATAAAGCGATTAAAAGTCTTAATTACCCCTTATAACTCTGTAACACCATCTAAACGTTATAACCTATCTCAAAGACTACCCATCTTCTCTTTATTCTTCTCATGCATACTCTTCCAATGCATCTTCTCTTAATGATAAACAATTGTTCGAGAGGAGCTTATCAAAATGAAAGAATTAAGGTCCTAAGCCACCTATCCTTGCGCGAGGTCCTAAGCTCTGAAATATTTTGGAGCAGGAGAATACGAAGTTTGATTTCCATAGAATTAAATTATATGCTGGGTTTTATTTATACATGTGTGCGTATCAAGATGATTAGTAGAGGACATTGATTATTCTTCATTTTCTTGAGATTCTTGGCGGTGTATATTAATTGGAATTGATATTTAACAGTACATGATTCTTTGGTTGAGACTGCAAAAGAGTAAGATAGTTAGATTCAACCAGCAATATGGATGCGCAGGCGACCAAGTAGTATGTGTGTGTGTGTATATATATGGGTATATATATTGTCATTTGTGATTAAATTTTATGATTAGGAGTAAATCCAATAATCCGGGCATTTGTGATTTAACCAATAAGCTGTGAAACCTTTCATATGATGCAACAAATGGGACAACATCTGAAATGGTGTTAGATCGATAAGTTTGTTAATTATGTGAAAGAAAAATATAGCATCTAGATGCTCCGAAAGTGTGCTGTAATCAGCAGCTTGCGTTAGTGAGAATTGAAAAAGTCTTTAGTCTCATGAGTTTTGGTGGAATGATTTACATACAATTTAAACAGGGGTAATTAAGACTTTTGGTTCCTATATATTGTCATTTTTCAACTAATTAGAAAATCAAGGTTAGAAATCAATTCAAGGACCAAAAATTGGTCATTTATCATAATTTCTCTATAAAATTACCTATAAAAACACATCAATAAAAGTAAAAAATAAAAAATAAAAGTCTCAACTTACCTCAACAACTGGAGTCTTCAACCAAGAGAAAACTCATATGATCGTTACGACTATTGTTTCCAAAGAACCATAAATCTAAAATCATTCACAATCGATGATTAAGTAAAATTTTACGAAAAATTGGAAACATTATGCAATATAGACATCTCTTTTATGTAATTTTGAAAGATGATGCAATTTGTAGACATTTTTTTTGTTTCTTAGCTTATCTTCTCTATCAGTTTCTTTCTTAATTTTGTTTGAAAACTTGAAGAACTTGGAGAGTTATTTATTTGCTAGTTGTTACTGTGCCTAAACAAAAAAGCTTGGCTCGATATAGCTAATGATAGGTTTGAACCAATTGAATGTATTTCGAAAGCAAATTATGATTGGGAGTTGCCCAAAAATCAAAAGAGGTCTAACTACCGAATATGGGGGTATGCATAAAATATTTTAAAAGAAAAAAGTTTTTATTGATTTTATTGAACTAGGAGCGTTTTGGGAAAATTGAGAAATTGTAAATAGCATTTTAGTTCTTTGTAAAAATAAATTGGAGGTTCATTAAGCAAGAAGGTCTACATAGCGTTTTTGGAGGTATGAATAGAAACGCCCTAGGTGTAGTTCCATTTCCTTGGAAAAAAAAAACAATGTAAACAACATAATTTGTTTAAGACTAATCAAGTCAAATATCTTGATAATTGTTTTTGGGTGGTGCTATTAACATACCCATTTTTGCTATTAACACACCCCTTATAAACCTATATGGTGAGAACTAATTATTAATCAAATTTAAGTGGCAAGTTTGTAAATAAAATAAAAATATATAGATAGGAAAATAGATGGAGTGTGTTAATAACAAAAAATGGTGTGTTAATACTTAATAACAATACCTTTTTTTTATATTAAAAATAATATAAAATGACAGTGTTGCCTCTCACATATATGACATGTGACTCATAATTGGATTGAAAATGTTGAATTTAACAGAGGAGATGCAAATCAGTAATTTTTACCAAGTTAAGGCGGCAAATTGATAATTTAAGCCACGTTTAGAGCAAGTCCACCCTTACCCCAAAAACAAGACCCAAGCCTTCGCCATGTCAAACGAAGACCCAGCCAGAAAAAACCTCCCTCCACCCATGAAATTTCTTTAACCTGGGTCAGACCTGGGTCATCACCTCCCATGACCCAGGCAAAAGATTTTGACGACTTGGGCCTTCCGAGCCACCTCAGCTCGCCTGCACCCCACCACATGACACTGGCCACGTTGTGGGATTGTGACGCCCAGGCCTTAACGCGTTGCTCTCGGGCAGCTCTGGCACGACCGAATCAGAGGGAGAGCGAGACGCGTGCCACAGACGCATGCCGGAAAGCTTGGACGGCACCGTCGGTGGAAGATCACCGGCGAATCCCAAAAACGCAGAGAAAATGATGTATTTAAAAAATAGAAGCAATTCGTGAAATTAAGGATTCGAGAAGATAGAGAAGGAAAAAGTGATCACAACCATACCTCTAGCACACGATTTGGTCGCTGGAAAAACAAAACTTTCCCGGAGTTGATTCGATCACCACGGTGAATGCATGTGAAATTGATGATGAGGGTTTAGGATATGGAAGAAAGAGGAAGGTTTTGGCCAAGTCTGGCGGCGTGGGGTGGCCGGAATCGATGGCGTCGTCTTGGGCGGTCGGAGAGCAACACAGCTCTTGGTTGTCTTCGAAGAAGAAAGAGTTGACCCGATTTGGGCCAGTTGACGTGAGTTGGGTTTTTATTAGGGCTGGGCACTTAGTACCGGAATCCCGATCCCGTACCGGTCCCGTCCCGAAAGTTAGCGGGACGGGATGAGATAGGTTTTGAAAATAGCAATCTCGTCTCGTCCCGTCCCGTTTTAACATTACCATAACAGGACGGGACGGGACGGGACTATCCCGAAAAATCCCGTCCCGTCCCGTAATATTAGAATACTTGATTTTATTCATTTTATACTTGATTTTTTAGGTTGCATGGTGTTACAATGCACTCAACCATATTTAATTTGGTCTAAAATAATACTTTTAATTTCATTCATGTTCTTTTTTTTTGCTTGTGTGATTTTGGATATTTTTAGTTGTTGTTTTGAGGGTTAATTTTTAATGTGGGATGTTTAGTACTTTTAAAGTGGGATGTAATTTAGCACCTATGCACCTATGTTCTTGTTGATTTTAGTACTTCTAATTTCATCAATGTTCTTTTTTTTTGTTTTATGTGTTTTTGGATATTTTTTTTTTCCTAGTAGTTTCATTAATGTTGTTCCAAACAGCATAAAAATGTCGAAAATTTCATACACTGATCAATTGTGGTGGAGCATTTGAATGCTTGGAGTTTCTCAACCCGTTTTTCCACCTGTGGTGGTGTTTGATAATCAATTAATTTGTTCTTACAAAAAAAAAAAAAAAAAAATTTGTCGAGATCCCGATCCCGTCCCGGTCCCGTCTCGATCCCGATCGGGATCAGGACGTACGGGACAGATTTTTAAAAAACACCTTCCCGTCCCGTTCTTTTATTTTCGGGACGGGACGGGATTCACCAAATCCCGGCCCGTCCCGTCCCATGCCCAGCCCTAGTTTTTATAGAGAAAGTGAACGACCCAGATTTAAAATGAAGAGATCAAACGGTTGAGAATTAATCACAAATTTTTAATTTCTGAAAAATAATTTTGTTTTATTGAAACTTTGATAAAACATAGAAAATAGTTCGACGTACCGAAAAATAATCTGAATAAGTCGGTGACCTCGTGTCGACGCGTACTACCACACATAAGCCTTAAATCAAAAACTCGACATTTCAGGAAAAACTCAAAAATAAACCGAACATATAAAATACCTAATATAAAATTTATTAAACAGTTACTGTCACGTGACGATCTAAAAACTAAAATCGTAGGTGAGAACTGCAGTTCAGTTTCACTGTTATATGACGACCTTTGTCACGCTAATGTCCCATGCCTTCCCAACGAAAACCTAACCGGTGGATTTGCTCTGTTAGGTTATTCTATTTTGCCGTTATGAAAAGTTCCCGAGTAGATAATGGTCCATTATTAATGGATTGAAGGCGCAGAGTCCAGCAAAAAAACACCTATGGAATTGTCTTCCTCACTCACTCAGCTCACTCCACTTCACCACCACCGCCGCCCAACCACCACCGTCTTCTCCTCTCTCAACGATACGCCACGTCATCCTCATCCTCATCCCGACGAACCCCCGGACCTCACTCTCCGCAAGCACAACTCCAAGTCCACCGCTCTCCTCCTCCACCGTCTCTCCCGCCTCCCTAACCCTAGCCCTACCGACCTCCAACACCGCCGCCACCTCCCTCCGGAGAACAAAGCCTTCGAGCTCTCCCTCCTCCCCAAACGTACTCCCCAGTTCCCCGGCTCCATCTCCGGCGACTCCTCCCCTTCGCCGCTCCTCCGCGACGACGACGACGAGCACCGGATGATAATGCGGGCTCTGGAGATTCGCCGGAAGGTCACCAAGGAAATGTTCAAGGAGGCTATGAGGACCAAAGGAAAATTCGGAATCACCTACGCCACCAATTTGACGGAGACCTTGGCCGACTTCATTGACTACGTCATGGTCGAAGCCGCGGCCATGAAACGCTCGCCGGAGTTCTCCAACTCCACTTTTAATTTTCGCGCCAAGACTGTTATCGAAAACTCCGAGGCTGTGCCCTGTATCAGGTAATCCAATCCTCTACTTTTCTTTCAGAAATCAATACATGAAGTTTATAGGGTTGAATTTGATTGTAAATAGGTGGTTGAAGCATAATTCACTTTCATTTCCCCAAATTGGGAAGCTCATTTGCATGTCAAAGGGAGACCTTGGGTCAATTAGAAGGCGTGCCGAGTGGTTGAAGTCGATTCATGTGAAGGGAAGGTTTATAGGGGTTGCGCTGGTGAAAGGTGGGGAATGTTTTCTGGAGCGGAGCAATGAGGAATTGGATGAGATTGTTGAGTATTTGGAGAGAAATGGAGTTAGGAGGGATTGGATGGGAACTGTGATGAGCCGATGTCCGGAGCTATTGTCATACAGTTTGGAGGAAGTGACCGCTCGTGTGGGGTTTTACTTGGATATGGGAATCAATCTCAAAGATTTCGGCACAATGGTCTTTGACTACCCCAGGGTACTTGGCTACTTTAGTCTAGACGAGATGAACCAAAAGGTAGCTGACACTCCTTACTCTGACATTTAGTTGGAGTCATATAGTTATCATGCTATTTGAAAGTCTGATGAGTGGATATGTGCTTTATGGCTGATTTAGGAGAATCTGTAGCTAATTGCATATGTGTAATATCTAGTGAGATGCTGCTCTTCTTTGTCCAGGTGAACTATTTGAAGGAATTTGGCCTTAGTACTGAGGATGTTGGCAAATTGATAGCATTTAGGCCCCAGCTGATGGGTTGTGGAATAGAGGAAAGATGGAAGCCCCTAGTTAAGTATTTGTATTACCTTGGAATTACCCGAGATGGTATGAGGAGGATGCTTACCATTAAACCGATCCTTTTCTGTGCTGATTTGGAGAAGACCATTGTGCCAAAGGTATGGTAGACAGTCGTGTGCTTTAATTTTGATGTTGATATGTACCTGTCATGAAACAACTTGAGCATTGTTGCTTAGTTGGTTTATGTTATCTCCAGTCTCAACTAGCCTAAGTAGTTCTCATTCTCATAATTATTCATATTCACATACATAATGCACTAATGCAGTTATTGCAAACCCCATGCATACATATACATGTACACACCTACACACCCAAAATCTTTGCATTCATGTTATCATGCTTCATAAGATGTTATTCATGTGTATTTGTGTCTTGTAGGTAAAGTTTTTCCAGGACATAGGCATTCGAGATGATGCCATAGGAAAAATGCTTGTAAAGTTTCCTCCGTTGCTTACATACAGTCTATACAAGAAAATTCGGCCAGTGGTACGTAATTTTCCTATTCAGATTATTGTTATTCTTTTCCTTTGAGCTCATAGCCTCATCAAGTTAGTTTAAATCACACACCCCACCTGGTGTAAACACTCACCATGGCATGTAGAATTATATGTATATATCTCTTTTAATCTTCATGCTGTAGTGAGCTGATTAGACTGAGGGTAGAATTGAGCTTTTAAAATATGTACCAAGTCTAAAGAGAAAAGAGAAAAATAAAGAAAATATGGTTTCTAGACCTAATTACATTCTAAGTTGACATATAGGCACAGAAGCACAGTGCAATTGCTTTATGGCATCATGTTATCAAGTATCTATTAGAGTCTGATCGCTTGTGCAAATTGTTTAATGGACTGTTGTATATAGTCGCAGTGTAATTGCTGCTGCATATCTTTTCTCAGTTTCTGTAATTATTTGCATTGGCTGCTTTTAATCTTCTTCTTTTTCCACAAATGTTTGTGTGTGTGTGTG
This sequence comes from Fragaria vesca subsp. vesca, assembly GCF_000184155.1. Taxonomy (NCBI): domain Eukaryota; kingdom Viridiplantae; phylum Streptophyta; class Magnoliopsida; order Rosales; family Rosaceae; genus Fragaria; species Fragaria vesca. The sequence continues at coordinate 1,688,750 of NC_020492.1, forward strand.
TGTGTGTGTGTTGGGTGAGGGGGAGACTAATGTTTTCTTCAACTCACAGTTATTGGATAGAGTTACTGTAGAAGTTACTATCATGAAAAATCTTTTATCTCATTTTATTTTATAATTCTGATCCATTTGAAGTCAAGCAACTACAAACGGTGCCTATTATAGTTACTTATGTGTGCCACAAATATGTGTCCTGCATTATCTAGGAAGCAGATTTTTCGCTACATAGTTTTGTATATGCCCTTGCAGGCACATTGGAATTAATAGCTCTAGTTGGGCATTAGCATTTCCCACACAGCTATTTAAGATCCAGACAGTTTGAAATAGATAAGATTATAATTTACAGTTTAGATGTTGTAACATGTCACTGGTCATACAGGTCATATTCTTAATTACAAAAGCTGGAGTTAGTGACAGGGATATTGGAAAGGTTATAGCTTTAGGGCCAGAGCTCTTGGGATGCAACATTGTGCACAAGCTTGAGGTTAACGTAAAATATTTTCGATCACTTGGCATACACCTTAGCACATTGGGTGAGATGATAGCTGACTTCCCCATGCTGCTCCGATACAATACAGATGTCCTCCGCCCAAAATACAGTTACCTGAGGAGAACTATGGTCCGCCCTTTGCGAGATCTCATCGAGTTTCCAAGGTGAAACCAACTTTAGTTTCAGTAACCCTTTGTTTTTCTCTACCTTACTTTTGTCCAGTAAAATGAAGAATATCTTAAAACTTCATGTGGGATAGATGTACCTTAGCTCAGTAATGATTCTTAGTTTTATTGTGATGTATATATAAAGGATAGCAATGTCTTGGGAATAACCTCTTTAATCCACAAGCTGAATATAGTATGATTGCCTCAATCATTTGTTCAAGATATGTCATATCATTTGTTCAAGATATGTCTTACTTTGGGTAGCCAATCTGGCACAAAGGTATTTGTGGATTCAAGTTTTATTTTTCCCATTTATACTTATTTTACTATTTCTGTCATAGTTTGATGACCTCCTTTCTTTTTTCATCAACTGACCATATTGAAATTATGTTCAGGTTTTTCAGCTACTCTCTTGAGGGTCGAATAATTCCTAGGCACAAAGTTCTGCTAGAAAATCGCATCAATTTAAAACTGCGGTACATGCTCACTAGTACAGACGCAGAGTTTGACAAAAGGATCAAGAATATAGTGGAAAGGCGCGAAAGATTTGAATCTGGCATCACCAATGAGGACTTCTCAAATACCCAACTCAGTGAGGATGATGAGTCGCCCATGAAGACATGTATGCTTGATGACACTGAAACTGAGGCAGAATCAATAATGTTTGATGACGCTCAAATTGAGGCAGATTCAACAGTATTTAATGACAACGAAAGTGAGGCAGAATCAACTGTGTTCAATGACACTGAAAGTGAGTTAGAATCAATTATGTTTGATGTCTACGAAAGTGAGGCAGAATCATAATATCTACCATATAAAGTCTGCTTTCACAACTGTCATGCCACAATCAGACGGAAGAAATGCTCACTTATAGGTGGACGGTAGAACCTTCTACTTTACCAAGTCAAAAGTTTAAGCCGGGATACCACGTCGATTAACTTTGTGTTGCGCCATCACATATTCCACTTCCTTCGAAAAAGAAGTCATCATCCTTTCCGGTGGGAGCGCCTCTTGTAGGGTCTTCCATGTCTGGATGGTATGGCTTTAGCCACTCCACATGAAAGATAGGGTGGATCTTTAGCTTGTGAATAAGCCCTACTTTTTGAATCTTGCAGTCCATGAATCAAAAGAGGAAGAGAGTTGCTTTTGAAATCCATTGACATGATCTATGAAAGCGTCAAACCGGGCAGAATCCATGGAGCTGCATGATGCCATTAGATACGCAGCGTGAATAAAATATCTCATTGCTTACTTTTATGCAGGTATGGGAGATGGACCACGTTTTTCTTGATGGTTCTGTTACTGAACAATTCAACAAGTGTGACTACTGCTAACCAGGTTTTGGCATCACCATTTGGTTTAGTCCCTGTTCTGGTGCCGGTAGTGACTGTGCTAGTTTGTTCCTCATCAAAAGGAAGAAGAAAGAAGTTTGCTCCTTGAACAAATTAATGAGATTGATCGCAGAAATCAACTCATGCAGTGTTGTGATTTGACAAAAAAAAATTGTTGCTCTGCTATAGAAACTGTCTATATAGTTTTCTCTGATTCAAAATGCTTGAAATGTAGGTAGTAGATGTAGCTAATTAGAGTACTGTTGATAGATTATACACACTTGTAAATCTAGACTATATAGTTAGAGCCTTCCGTTGCCCCATATTTGTTTCCATTATACAGATGATGGTAGCAGGTACCTAACTACTGTCATATATGCACACCCTCTTTTACTTGATGCGCATCCAAATTACTTTCTTCTATATTTGTCCCATAATCATCCTAATCCCTCTTTCTTCCTCTTCTCGCATACTTTTGTGTTCAGGGTAGGATTCTATCTACCAACACTTCCACCTATTACCCAATGCCAGTATGCCACATTGAATCAATCAATCAGCAATCTCCTCTTATGTTCCAAGGAAGCCCTTCTAGTGAGGACCCTAAGTTGAGGACTTTTCGGTTTATGGTTTAAAAGGCCCAATTTTCGATCACATTTTGACATCTTATCCGTTCAGTTTTTAGGTTTATATGAGTAGATCATTTCTACAAATTTTCACCCAAATTGGTGTTCGTTAAGATAACAAACTAGATCAAATTAATGGACGAACCAAATTTGTTAAATATGAACCGTTCAAGTTCATAATTGATAAATCACACTTATGAATGTCTTAACAATTTTCAATATAGCTGAAAATTTGATTAAATGATCTACTCATAAATACCTATAAACTGAACGGTCAAGATGTAGATATAAGATCGAAATGTGGGATAAGCCGAAAAGTCCTCACCAAGTCCTCAACTTAAGGGTCCTCACTAGAAGGGCTCCCTATGTTCCAATTCCTTACTCATCTAATAACTAAAACCTTATTTAATCTCCTCTTTCTTCCCAAAACAAAAACAACAAAAAAAAAACAACAAAAAAAACAAAAAACAACAAAAATTAGAGATCAAGGGGTATCTAATCTAGGAGAAGAGTTACTCGCTGCTCGTTCCAAAAAAGCAAAAACCAAAAGCAGTAAATATCACTTCAGTAAGTGATCTTGCATATACCTATGAGCAAGTACCATTCTTCATCATAGCCTCTTCTACATCTGCACCGCTTAATTTCTACATCGTCATGAAATGGAAGTTATGAAGCCATGAAGGAAAGGACTTCCTTGTCAACTAAAAGGTGTTGTAAAAGTGTGGGAATTTGCTCACCTCCGTCGTGTATCATCACTTCAATCTTAGTTTTTTTTTTTNTTTTTTTTTTTTTTTTTTCCCTTTCTTTGCAAGTTTGTGCAAGGGTTTTAGGGTTTGTGAGAATATAATTTGTTCAAAAATTTAACAAACAAAAATGGATGGTGTATTTAGAACGACTCAACTACTGTAAGACTGAATAATAAGAACACCTGGAATTTCAATTTGATTTAGTGATACTGAATAAGAGGAGCATTTTAGGAATGTCATTTTCTGCCGGAGGGTATTCATCTTGGTTGAACTCATACTGGAATACAAAAAATGACCCACACCACTACGGACAACATTCAACAGTACCACTTCATCTTGGTTGAACTTTTACTGGAATACAAAAAATGACCCACACCACTGTGGACAACATTCAAGAGTACCGCAAGGCTGCAAAGCCACAAGATAGTTGATACAAAATTATCTAAATTTATATGAAACTGAAATGAACATACATTCAGGAGTTATTGTAGAAAGCCGAGGGAAATTGGCATGCCAATAATTTTTTTGAATGGTGATTGAACTGGGAATGAGTTTGAACCTAAGAAAAAGATCTAAACAAAACTAGGACTCAGACTGTCTTCATTGTCTCAGCTGCTGTAGTATTTGCACATATAGGGTGAAGCACATGACCTTCTTTGGGCTCTATATGCACCCACTTTCGTCCACTGAGCTTGTGCTTTTCAAACTTTACAGTGCCTTCTTTCAGAGCAAAAAGAGTGTGATCTGTCCCTAACCCAACATAATTTCCAGGATGGAATCGGGTGCCCCTCTGGCGAACAATGATGTTTCCAGGTATCACTCTCTGCAGTGTAAACAGAAAAGCCTCAAACTGATGGTAAATATCCACTCTCCTCACATAACAAAACATCTGCCTCTTACCTCTCCACCAAATTTTTTCACTCCAAGATTCTTAGGTTGAGAGTCTCGCCCATTCTTTGTGGATCCAGCTGCTCTTTTACTAGCCCAGCGCCTAAACATCAAACTTAATCCCTCTCCTGTGACATCTGCAATTAGTCGACCGATTCAAACAGTAGAGGTAAGATGCAGCAATATGACGACTTCACGAAATATTTAAAATAGTCAACCCATCATGTTGTATGAGATTTGTACCAGAAGCACTGTTGTAAACAGCAGTACTGGTAACTAGATGCTTTATATTCAATCTTTGGCATAGTGAAGTTCCGAAATTCATTATGTCTTTCTGGAAGGAGTTAACATGAAAGAAAATCACCACATTGAGAGGTCAAAACGTCAGAGTAAAGTACATCTGAAAAGTAGTGAATTACAATAAGGCAGTGTACCTGCAGGAATCAAACATATGAATATGAAGAAGTTAACTTTATGTCGAACTGTAAACTAAGTCACCAACTTATACATGAATTTTATTCTTTTCCTGAATATACTTGCTCCTCACTACCTATTGTTATTAAGTTGAACTAGCAGCCTGCCCACTCAATAACCGACAACAAACGAGCAATAACAGAGAGAAAGGAAAACAAATAAAATATGAAGATCCCTTGTGCACAGACAATGGTATCATATCATTTCCCTTTTGGTTAATGCTAATCACCTTTTTTTGCTTGAGTAGGTGTTATAAGTTCTAACCACCTTACAGCCCAGCTATCACAATTCAAGCTAGAATCCTGAAAATTCAAAGCTCAGCTCTAGATCAGCATCATCTTCCAAGCATGAGGATATTTAGGTCAAAACCTTTACTTGCAGGTCCAATACCCTTTCAATTGCGTAGTTTATCTCTAAGCAACCAACTCGACAATCACATACCCTTGGCAGATTATTCTGCTCAACCTCAACCTCAACTCGGGAGACCCAAAGAAACAGTGATACAATCTATGCTATTTCACACCATTCCTTCCTCCGACTAACCAACTCATTCTAATAAACACGAATGTTTTTCCCTGACCTGAATTCCTAGAACGGTCTAGAATTCAGATTTAAAAATCAGGATTTAAATTCAGGCATACATAAATCATGCATGCCATGCCATACGAATATCCGAGTTTACTAGTAGTTTCTAAGGTCTTATTCGTGCAATTCAACTACAGAAAACCCCCCCCAAATTTCAAATTCAAAGGAACTTAATTCCAATGCTCAGAACTTGACCTTCCACTGAAGTCTCCGGCTTTATGCAAAATTTATCCCCAAACAAACCTCTGTGTTTTATAAACGAAATGTGCCAGTAACACCAATATTCCGAACCCATAAACACCCAATTCTCATCCCAATCAAAATAACAAATAGATTGGGTAACAAATATATAAAGAAACTGTATCTGATTGAACCTTATGAACACTAGCAATTAGAAGCTGAAGATTCAGAAAGCCTAGATATGATAGTGTGAGAACCCAAAGCACTGGGGGAAATGGTACAAGACAATAAGAAGAAGCAATACCCAGATACAGAAGCAATCAAAAAAAGCTAAACGAAGAAGAGTTGATTGTTTAAATTGAGAAGGATACCTCGGTCGGTTGCCGGAAGGACGAAGAAGCTGTCTGATGCGACAAGAGATGGCTATAAGCACTACTGCACTAGTAGTCGGGTTGGACTGGTTTGTTGTGGCCTTGTGGGCATATATATATTCTTTTTTTTTTTTACTAAAACATATGTAACATTGGTTTCCTCGAAAAACTAAACCCTAAACCCCAAAAACTAATACGCTCATTTTTCCACAATAAACAGGTTTTACAAAATTGCATACGCATATCTAGTAAATGCTCCAAATTTCTAAACCGCTTTAATGATAGTTATATGTACACAGACATCATTACACATTTAGACAGTGTATGGTTAAGATTGCGTTTTTATTTCATGTATTTCAAGTTTAGATAGTAGAAGAACGATTGCAATACATTGTTTAGGGTTTACTTCAAAGTACTGAAGTAAATGCAACTTAATTATCTCAAGGAAAAAAAAAAAAAATTTACATCCCCGTTTTGCAGGGTGCATCAGTGAGGGGAGGGCCGATTTAACATTTTCACTCGTAAAAAAACACAATTTGAAGAAGTTCAAAACAGAGAGAAAGAAAAAGACCAGTGCAATAATCAATTCCAACGGGTGTCATCACAAGCTATAGATTTCAAAAACGAACGAGTACCTTACAGCTTTCACATCACTTGTACAATGGTAACAATACCCAACAACATCCCAACAAAGCCTATCTAGCTCTTTTCGTTCTCAATGAACTCACTCAATCAGGTTAAATGGATAACAGTATGTTTTCATTGTTTTGTATTCAAAATGAGAATAATACAATAACACATTTCAAATAGTTACGGATATTCCAGTGCTATAGCTGCTTATCCAGCTCTTCTTAATCAGATTCTAATCCAATCCGACATATTGGGTTTTTCTTCATAAGACCTAGATCGACCTTGTGCCCAAAAAGATCTCGAATGTTGTCAATGCCATAGAGTATCATGGTCGGTCTTTCCAGGGAGAGTCCCCAAGCAATAACACTGACATCTTCTGGTAGTCCCATAGGAAGCAACATTTCAGGCCTGAACATGCCAGAATTTCCGATTTCTACATACTTGCCAAAACCTTTATGATAACTGCAAGAACGTACGAAAACTTAGCAAACTCCAAACTTCCAGATACCCAACATGGAAGAGCGCATTTCAACTTATTAACAAAAAGAAAAAGTAATGTCAAATTCATGATTTCCAATTTCTACATACTTGCCAAAGCCTTTATGATAACTGCAAGAACGTACGAAAACTTAGCAAACTCCAAACTTCCAGATACCCAACATGGAAGAGCGCATTTCAACTTATTAACAAAAATAAAAAGTAATGTCAAATTCATGAATAACTCACCCGAAAATCTCCATGCTAGGCTCAGTATAAGGATTATAGGCTGGCTTGAATTTCAGATCGGACATTCCTGAAATAGAAACAAGCATTACAAATAAAGAGGTTCAGTATTAAAATAATACACAAAAAACCAAGAGAATAGCAGAATGCCAGCCAGTGTATTACCCAGCCGTGAGAAGAAATCTTCAAGGACTCCTATCAAGTCACCCAGAGTAAGGCCTCGATCACATATCAAACCTAAATCCAGAAACAAGAATTCAGAAAGGTGAGTGTTTATAAATAAGATCTGTAAGTCAGCAACAGCAGTGCAGCATTGCTCTATTGTATATCCTTTTACCCTTTACGGTGCTAAGGACCATGTGACATTTGAACTGAAGATCCTACCCAATTAAGTAAATAACATCTTTATAAAGCAACTAACTCAGAGCCAGATAGGCCTTGCAGTAGAAAATGGGATTCACCAGGTTTCGCTAACAAGATTATCCAATACCAAATAGAGATTGTGCACTACAACTTGCTTTTAAATTATAGCAGAGCCAGTTGAGGAGAATTATCGACCAAGTGAATGTCCACATATATCTAACTCCATCACGAGACATAAACCAATATTACCTTCTATTTGGTGGAACTCTGCAAGATGTGTTCGATCAACTGCTTCATTTCTGAAAACACGATCTATAGAAAAGTACTTCTTGGGAGCAAAAGGTTTCTGTGCACTATCCTAAAGATTACAAATTGGAGCGAGTCTGTGAGGATTTGAGACAAGTGGCAGTGTAGGCAGAAACAATTTCACATAATGAAGTAACAAACAACATACAGTCATACAGAATACTGTTGGCAAAAGAATACAGAAAAGTCTACTAAAACCTTAATGGTTGACTGATAAGGCATAATGCACATACTGATTAGGCATAATGACCTAAAAAACCAACATTCCATCTTTAACAAGTTTGAAATAAGGTGGCAGACAAAAAAAATAATGTTCTTTAGTTACCGACACCAGAAGGACATTTAAACCAAGGAAGCATTACATGAATAAAAAAAGGTTACGGCACGAGGTCAGAAGAAGGAAAGAAGAGAAGGTTCTGGAGACTAGATTAGTTTTTAGTAAATACTGCAGTAAACAATATATTTATATAGAGGCATTCTCAGGTGCGGAATACTGCAGTAAACAATATATTTATACAGAGGCATTCTCAGGTGCGGACGTCCGCACCGTTTTAGGTACGGATTTCCGTCTGTTCGACACCGTACGGCGCCGCGCGAGGGCGCGCCTCCACCCCGGCGGACTCCAGCAGCTTCCCCGACCACTTTCCATCCCCGGCGACTCCGCCCAATTCCAGTTTTCCGGTGAGATCGACTTTATTTGAAGTTTTGGGTGATCTCGCCGGAAAACTGGAAAAGAACGGACTCGCCGGGGATGGAAACTGGTCGGGGAAGCTGCTGGAGTTCATTGGGGTGGAGGCTGCACGGACAGAAATCCTCACCGTTTAGCACACAGTGAAAAGTAGACCTGTGCTAGTGAGTAAAGCATCCTGGAGGAAACGGCAGTTGTGTGAGTTCGCAGAAGACTCTTATCAGCTTCCTCTCTTTTCCAATCATATCCGTAACTGCAGGATAAAAAGGAAAGAAAAAAATAAGAGAATTATTAACATCCTGTGGGGTTAAAACATAAGCCTGATTTCAGTGTCATACCCCCTGGACTGATGACCACCAGACTCGTGTATACGCTTCACCCTCTCAACATAATCTTCAGGAAGTTCCTTGGTAGTTGAAGGAACTATTAAAGTACCAGATAATAATCAGTTGGAAAGCTAGATACAGTACCAATCATGATAAACAAAATAGTTAAAAATACCTTTCAGGAAGAACGTATCATGTGAATCACGAGCAGGGTGTTGTTGCGGCTGGAAAAGAGCATCAAAGTTCCAGAAGCTGCAGTAACACATAATCAAGTAAGCAATTATTAGTGCCTCACACTGTCACCATTACAAACTAATCATCATGTATGCAAAAAAACTGAAGTTTCCTGAAAAAGCAACTCTTCAAATATAAACAGAGAAAAAAATCACACAAGAGATTGAACTCAAAGCGTTGAATGGAGTGAAAATATATAGTTAAGCATTTCTTGCAAGGGAGGTGTCTAATGTGTTCTAAGAAAGGAAATATTTTAATCATGCGTTTTAATGTCAGACATCCTGACTAACACTGCATTCTTTGTTCATAGGAAACTTGCGTCTTTTGCTGTATTAGTAAATCCATAAAAAATAGCTGCTGAATCGATCTCGCACTATTTTCAATTTCTAAACCACTTCTAGATTCTGACATCTCAATCACATGCATTAAGAATAAAACTGATTGTGAGTGGCTACACAGATCAAAAGGGGCACTACCTTTCAGAAGCTATAAGGAAATAATTCAAATTTCCTAGAACAAGACATCCGGGCTAAGAGACCAGATAGACTCACCTACTCTCGACATAGTTATTCGTGGGCATCTCTGCAAACCCCATTTGCAGGAAAATGTCCTTCAACTGCTTCCGTACCTTGAGCAGTGGATGAAGACAGCCATGCTCAGTAGGCGCACCTTTGGCGTTTAAATTAAATTCCTTGAACTCCATATTTTTCCAATCACTGCTCTGTAGCATATCACGAGTCAAATCTGTGGCAACCTTCTTTCTCTCTGGAGCATAATTGGGACCTCTTCTGACTGAGAAGAGTTTCTTGACTTGTAGAGAAATAAGCTTTCTCTTGGTGAGAGACTTGATGTCCTCTTGGCTGATGTCCAAAGTCGACACATTTTCCTTTCTGTCTTGAATCCGTAGAAGCAAAGTCTGGACCTTATCATTGTCCACATGTTGGATCCTTCTGGTCACTAGTTGCTTTCCGAAGTCCACCCATTTATTCTTTGCAGCCTGCGCGCGTGCTATCTTGAAACTCGATTCATCAAACTTTTTCTACATAAAACATCACCACCTTCAAATACCAGTATACATCATTCACTACACAGAAGCTACACTCCAGAGAAGCTGCATTACCTGCAATTCATCTATTGTGATACCCTCTGGTGGTATGGACAGGAAGAGCTGCATTTCAGGCGATCCACGAACCGCATATGTCTTTCCTTCCTCAGTGAGCAACCAAGTCTCCTTAGTAATCTCCTGCAAAATCAACAAGTAATTTAACCCACGACGGAATCTCAAGTTCAATTACATTAGTTGATACATTTAAGTTAGTGAATCAATAGCAATATAAAGAAAATCGAAAGTTGAAATTCTCAGTCACGAATTCAATTAGTGATTGAAGGTACCTGTTTGTCAACGTAACCGTGACCATGGAGACTCTTGATAGCATTGGCGATGTCGTCGGGGTTGAGTTTGACTTCGGCGGCGAAGAGTAGAGAGTCGGTAATTTCGTGGTGGTTCTCGAGGTAACGGAGAACGGCGTCCTCCGCGGTCGCTCTTTTGTGGTCTGAATCCGCCATCGCCTCCGCTGGTTTGTTGCCAAACGGATTCGTGTTTATAGGAGGGTTCAGGGTTCACTGTAAACTGGGCCGGTTCAATACTCAAAATACCCATTGGACCCATAGAGGAGTGGGACAAGCCCAAAGAACTTTCCTCGGCAGAAAACGGGTAGGGTTTAAGCCAGAGTCTTTGCCTCTACAGATTTAATCAATTCAACACAGAGAAGAAGAAGGAAGCAATGGCATCGTTGTGCAGATCAGCTCTGATGGCCGGCTCCAGATCCATATCATCTCGCTCCAGAACCCTCACCCAGAGCTCCCTCAACGCCCTAAACCCCAAACCCATGTCCTCTCCCTTTGCTTCCTCCACCAAACCCATGTCTAGCGCCACAAGGTACCCCACGGCTCAGCTTACGCTTCCAATTATTCTGCTTCACTTTTTCCCAATCCTGATTGTTATTTGTGATTTGTGCAGGTTCGTTTCGGTGTTGGGAAGCTTGGAATCAATGATGCCACTCCACAGTGCGGTTGCTTCTGCTCGCCTCAAGTCCAACATTGCCTTCGATTCCACCTGCTGGAGTTGCCTTTCTCAGGGTACTCCTCTTACTCCCAATATTCGCTCTTTATTTTCCATTTTTCGGTTGTGTTATTCAAGTGTTCTAGTCTTTTCGGCTAGGAGAGTGTTCTGTTAGTTGTTAGTTCATTAGCTTTTTAGTGAAGTCAATTAGGAATTGGCGGCCTTTTCTTGAATGGTTGGACATTTTCGGGGTTAGTGCACAGATGTGATTAGGGTCGAGACTGTTCATTAATGAGCGGTGCATGAGATGGTCATTTCTTCTAGAGTGCATAGTATTGCACTGAATATGTCTTCTTCTTCTTCTTTTCCACTGGATGTCTATGTCTGACTCATCTTCTTTTACATCTGGTGTAGGTCTTGCATCACCATTGTGACAAGGCCCGCCGGCTATGTGAGGCATTCGGTGCATAGGATTTTCCCCTCTGTGTCAGTTTATGAACGGAAAAAGAACCTTTCAGTGTCTTGAATTTGCCTTGTGTAGCTTATGTCAACTTGTTTTAGTCCGGTTATTTAGTTGCTGGAGTTAAACTTCTGTTGAGTTGCTTGGTGATACTTTTGAGGATGATTTTTGCTCTTCCATTTGGATTTCAAAGTACATGTTGATTAAATGCTTAGAATATGCACTTGCAGTTTCTCATTACTATAGAATAGCTGTACGCCAATAATTTTTTTTATCTTCTTTGCAACCATAGTTGGTATTGATATGCATTCTTCATCATTCATGATGAACATATTTGTTAAAGTGTTTGTGAAAGAACTAGATTTCTGTTTAGGCTTGACTTGTTTGATAATCGATATAATAATGATGTAATTTTGGAATACATGTTTTACCACTTTTTAGGACTCATGTCTAGTTGATGATATCCATATGGTTATCAAAAGAAAAGAAAAAAAAATGCACATTTGGTTTTAGAATGGGGCGGGAGGGAGATCTTAACCCTTAAGGATATCTTAACGCTAAAGCCAAGGGTCATTAGGTTCTTTGCGACACCCTTTTCCACCCACTAAACAATCTTTCTTTTCTCTTTATCGGTAGAGTTTCTTCATCTACTGATCTTCTCCTATATTTCTTAATTGGTCTTTAGATGTTGCAGTTCCTCGGTGACAACAACTCTGGGCTGAAGTCATTTCAAGTTTTCAACAAAATAGGGTTGCATAGTGGCTCCTCCATCTTTGTCCTTTCATTTTCCCTTTGATTTTTGGCTGTTGTGTTTTGTAAGTTTTACTCAGTATACATAAAAAAAAAATATTCACTTTTTCTTGAAGAATTAAATATTTTGTACACATTGTAATCTTACTAAGTAAATTCCTAAGGTTGACAACTGTTTTTTTCTCATTTTGTGTGCTTCGTTGAGCCTCTGCAAGCCTTGAAACTGCCAAGCGTTCAATCTAGGAATTAGGGGTAGTTTAACCATTAGCTTGATTGCAATAGAAAAGGCTTTGTTTGCAATGAATTGGCCATAGCAATCATAAACTTGTGTGAGAAAAAACCAGTTGGAGTTTTTGCAGAGTTTGATTGTGGTTTTCCTACGGGTGGTTCTCTGGTTTCTTATTGGTCAATGATAGGAGATATTAAATAATCCCCTAGCTTAATTCCAATAGGAAACATGGTGCGCAATGAATTGGCCAGAACAATGATAAACTTGTGTGGGGAAAGAACTAGTTGGTGTCTGCGCGGAGTTTACTTATGGTTTTCCTATGGGTTGTTCTCAGAAGTCTGATTGTTCACTGATCGGAGAAAGATGATCCTGTAGGGAACACCAGACGGTTAGAACTTGGTACCTGAGGAGATCCCGTGTTGAAGCTACAGTAGTAGCTGTTTTATATACAATTTGGTTAGAAAAAAATAAAAAGATTGATATAGGTCGGGGATTAGGCTGAAATGGTGATGATCATTCCTATCTTGATCAACCTTACCATAGGATAACTGTGATGTGATGTTTTGACTATCAGTCATTTTGTGAGTAGGTCAGTGGCCAAAATAACGAATGGTTAGATCACATATCCTGTTGGGATCTCCACTTGAATGAAGTATACATCCTTGGTTTATATGCTCAAAGTTTATCTTCTAATGCTCACCTATAACCTACTAATGGTTAAAGCACCAGTAATCTAGTTTGAGCAGCTTCAAAGTTTTGTATTTCTGTTACTTGACTGGTTACATTTTTATATTTTCTTCCGTAAATAAGGGTATGATTGTTTAAGCTGATTATAAATTGTTCTTGGGTAGGGCTTATCGATCCCAGCTGAACATGAAAATCTAACCAAGCAACCTGGCATCGCTTCGATCAAGTTGTACCGTACTGAGCTTCCCCTTACGGTGCAGAAATTGCTGTTTCTTAGACAATTCCCTGATCAATTTTGATTTTACTTGGAACTATTACAGACCCATAATATTGTTATGACACATAATGTATGCCTGGACAGAAGAACTAAAACTTGTGAACCCAAATATAGGAACCGTGCCTTTTGTTTGTATCGTTAGTACTTAGTACTGCTTAGTGAGGTATCTATCTCATCAGCTCATTTGAGATACGTGTGACGAGCCATGGCATCAAGCTGAATTTGGCTAATAATGTATTATTGATGCTCTAAGTTTAATTTAAGTTTGTTTTCACTGAATTGTGAACTTTTTGGCTTTCACTGAATTTTGGCAAACCTCACCTGACTGACGTGGATAAAATCGGAACAGGACTGAACTGGTCCATCGGTGCTGAAAACAGCACTGAACCAGCAAGAGTGGTGTCGGTGCCGGATGTATTCAACCGCCGCTTCTTAGTATCAGCATTGTCTCCATCTTTTATAGGGTTTTGGTTTTCATCCTGATTAAAATCTATAACCTAAGATCAGTGTCTCAATCACCCTCCTTTCTCTTCACTCTTCACTCTTCACTCTTCACTCTTCACTCTTCACTCTTCACTCATCAATGTTGATCCTTTTCACTCAGTCTCACAGTCCATTAATTTGTTGCCTTACACAACTTCTTCATCTCAAGTATTAGGCTTGGTAATGCGTATTGTGTGATCATGACATCATTGTTGTGCGCTTCAACAATCGACTCTTGTTATCTTACCTATCTAGTTTATCTCGGTAATCAATAATCTGGATCTAAGGTCGCCCTCGTTTAAACTTTAATCCTCATTGCCACTTTTCTACATGATATTCAGATATAGCTTTGTGTCTTTCTGATAGGTCAAGGAATTCAACTATGCTTCATTTGTTTTGATTCAGCTTATCAAGTTTGATGATAACTTGTTATATTTTTCTGGGCTACTGGTTATGTGCTGCCCTGATTGGGATGATCATGCGACTTTATAAGTTTATATTAGCAAGTAAAAGCTAAAACAAAATCACCAGGTTCATTCCTTTAACTTTAACTATCTCTTTTTTTCTTCTCCCTTGATGTGTATTTGGTGAGATCGATCTGTAGCAGAACCACTAATACTAGTGATAATCATTCTGAACCATCTGTCACTATCCACCAAAATTCGCTCTGGTTTTATGGTCCCAACATGCAGCTCCGGCTATATGTGAATTTTGCAAGAGATGAGTTTTCGATGTTGTTGCTTTGTGCTTTAGACTTGTTTACTTATCAGCCATCTATCCTCCGGCCTTTGTTTCCATAGATTAGTAGTTGCTGTTTCCAACTACAATCTTTCTACTGTGAAATTGAATGCATGTCATATCCAAGCTGAATTGCAGCAAAGTGCCTGGCTATTGCCCTTTGTGTCCAAATTGAATGGAGTTTTCTTATCTGGAAGGGTACTCTAACAATTCGTTTTCATTACTTTGTCAGGAATTTCAATGCCTTCATGACAGGTCTTCCTCTATTCTCACAGAGATTTTGTTTGACGGGATCAATGTATTTGGCTCATTATTGTGTTTCCAGTTTGCTTCTCAACTGAGATGAAACTCAGCTCCCGCTCAGTTGCATCTGCTGAATGTGCAACTTAGTTGAATGTGTTTGCCGTTTCCAGCTACCAGTTTGTCGGGGCTAATTATGTGTTTGCTGAATATAACCTGCTTGAAGAATTTGAACTTGTCGTTTATACTGTTCTTTTCTTTTTGTTTGGTCAAGTGCGAAAATTTAATACGGATAGTCCGTTACTAAGTCGAAACCGCACTGGAACTACCAACCGTATACTTTTTTAACGGTTTTATTATGAAAAAATAAATAATAAATAAATAGAAAACCGAAAAAATTGAACGGATGACATGAGTAAAACTCTGAAAATACTATTCAGAGTAATTCAGTAATTCATTATACGCTGCGTTTGGATAAAGTAATTTCAATTTCTATAGAAATTTCAAAATCAAAGAAATTACAATTTCATGAATTTAAATTCTATTAATTAAGAATTCTGTTGTTTGGATTTCATGACGTAGAGTTTAAATGATAGAAATTTGTATTTAGATTAACCTCAGTAAAAAAAATTGATAACTGACACTTATTTTTTAAGGAATTCAAGTCGGGAATTTAAACTTTCAAATTCCACGATTATTTTCACGGGATAAGAATCTAAACAGGGGAAACAAGCTTACGTTGTATTTAGATAAAGTAATTTCAATTTCTATAGAAATTTCAAAATCATGGAATTACAATTCTATGAATTTAAATTTCATTAATTAAAAATTCCGTTGTTTGGATTTCATGACGTAGAGTTTTAAAATGACAAGAATTTGTATTTAGACTAACCTCAGTCAAGGGAATTGACAAATGACACCAATTTTGTGAGGAATTCAAGTCGAGAATTTAAGTTTCCAAATTCCACGATTATTTTCCCGTGGAAACAATTTCCACGGGATAATTTCCACAGGATAAGAATCCAAGCTGGGGAAACAATTCTAAGAAATTGAGAATTCTCTATTTTGAATTAAATTTTCGAAAATTCACCTGCATCCAAACATACAGTTAAAAAATTAGGAATTCCAAACACACCGATATATGTCTATCTCAATCAATTTTTTCCTTGGAAATGGGGGTTTTCTAAGAAAGATAGATGTGGCAAGACCCCAAGTGCTCAATATATGTGACATGTGGGAGATTGGTATTCTCACATTATAACCGACCAATGTTGGGTCACACTTAAGTGATAGCTAAGTTCAATTGCGTTCAATTGCGTGCCAAAACTCGCTTCCATATCAGCTGTTTTTTACTTTTGATTTCTATCAGCTGGTTTCAAGCAAGGTTTGACGCAAAATATAACGTCCTTTTCATTCTATTACGTCGGCCTTTGCATGCTCTCTCTATCCCTTCTCCTTCTTCTTCTTCATCTTGGATAAGATCTCATCATCTGAGGAAAAATATCATATTCCAATCACTCAGAAAGACCCCACTTCAAGCTCATCCATCCCAATAAAAATCTATCTTGCTTTAAACCCAATCAAGAGACAACCCTTTGTTATTTGTGAGATTTGAGGAACTGGGTTGGTCTCACTTTTCTGGATAATGCATATCCCAGTTCTATAGGTACCTCTCTTCTTTCTGATTTGATATATTGGGATTTGCTTTTGCGTGGCCACAGATTTTCTGTGCGGAAGGGAATCAATCAAAAGCTTTGTTTTGGTGGATTGGAGTCTTTATCATATGGGATGTGAGATATTTGTGGTAAGTTTTCCTGGGTATTAAATTAGTGTTGGTGATTACACATTTACACAACACACATCACACACTGTTTGTCTGTTTATATTAAGTGGGAAAAATGTCGTTTATTGCTGTAATTTTGTTGGCAGCTGTGAGCTTCCATGTCGTTTTCAGTCTGTTTCTTTATCAGTAAGAACGTTTTGATATGCAGGCTGATTATATTCCCTTTCAACAATTTGAAGGAACTAAAAACCTTCAGGCCTTTAGCTTAATTGCTCTGCACCTCTGCTGCTGCTAGCTTGTAAGTTTGCTAGTTGAATCCTTTAGCTTTGTGTCACTAATATGTTATCTCTGTTTTGATATGTGTTTTCAGTTTGATGTGGTTTTGAACCAAGCCTGAAGTGAAAGATCTTTTTTTTGTTGGGATTTAGCCATCAATCTTGGGGTTTCAAGTTTCAGCTGCTAGGACTTGGGATTTTTGGATTTTATCTCATCTTATCCTGTATTTTATCCTCTTTGCGCTTTCTTTGTTTTGGTTATCTTTTTTTCCTCTGCTCTTTCCTTGCACTTGATAGCTTTTTGCTTCTCAGTTATTATCAAAAAAGTTGCATACATGGTCGGTTCTGGTATTCAGCTCATTCCCCTGATGGGTTTCCTGTCTAATTATGTAAAGCTTCATCTCTTCCCTTTTATTGTTTTATTATTTTTATTCTTCTGAGTTCTGATAATGTTTTTGACTCTAGGAACTGGGACTGAGTTTGTTCTTATCTTCTAATACAAATAGATAGAAAATTCCTTCGTTTCATTGCACACAAGCAGCCGAATTTCATACCCTTCCTGTTTTCATCTCCATTGCTTAAATTTGATTTCATTGATGTGGATGTAGGTTTGCAGTATACTGATAGGAGTTCCATGTGTGAGCACCACATCACTTCATGAACTCAGTTGAGGTGGAAGGATTTTCAAATTTCATAGAGGAAAACTGAACAATAGTGTATCATGGAAAATTCTTATGAGACATCAAATGGCCACACACCTGCTTCAAACGGCTATGCACCTACTTCAAATGGCCATGGACCTACTTCAAATGGTCATAGGGCGACTGGAAATGGCCACATGGTTGGGAGACAATCCACCTACCAACCCAAGGTGTCACTACCTTGGCTTGATGTAAGAGTTTTCTATGTTAGGATTAGCAAATGTGAGATTGAAGATTCGACTCCAGAATTCCTCACGGTAAATCACATTCCATTGGATGCGGATACTTTTCTTGAAGTCAATGGCGTCAGAACTAGCATGTATTCAGATGGGGCAACAACTCTCCTTCGAAGAGATCGGTTAGATAAGAAGTCAGAAGAAGCTACATTTGTCAGCACTGATAGTATAAGGATGACTGGAAGTGTGAAGTTTGAGGTTCTTGACAAGGATGTTATCGTGCTATCTGGGATTTTGGAATTGTGTAATACTAATGGTTCAATTGGGGAAACAGATCACCATGGCCAACAATGGATCATGAATTGTGAAACAAATATAATTGCATGTACTGGCTTTTTCAAAACAAAGCAGTTTACAGGTTCAGAATCTGCAACACCCGCGATTGAAGTATACATCGCAGGGTCCTTCTTGGGAACTCCAATAATTTTAACAAAGACTTTACAGCTTAGTCCTTGGAAGAAGCATATGAGGAAAGGGTTATTGGATTCAATACCAGAGTACGCGGCAACTGAAGAACAGAACAGTAATCCTTCTAGGTTGTCTCTTCAGGTATTATATTCTCCCCATTTAGTAAGTTGCAGACTTAATTACATGTAGTCTTCAAGTTGGAGTTTTCCTGCTCTCTATTGTGTAAATGACTCCATGTTTCATTTACCATGGTCATGCTTGATAGAGAGTGTGTTACTGGTCAGACAGTCATACACTACATCAGTTACTCAAAATTATATAACCAAGTAAATAAGTTGTTCCACATTGCATGCCCTGAGGAGCATATACAATCTTATACAATGTTTTGAAGCTACATGGAATCAATTTATCATCCATGTTTCTTTTTAAGCTGTATAACATATGGTGTTCCTGCATGGTTTATTCTCTCAGCTGATTCTCCTAGATCCAAAATTTGATGAGAGATAAAATGATGCCAACCCTGTTCAAAAGTTGTAATGCCACAAAGGACTAGGAAACTGTCCCTTAATTATTTGTCTTTTGGGACCATATTGGATATTATATATGCAGAAAGAGTCTTTAGTAGTTTAGTTATTTTATTGCAACCTAAAATAATTTTGTTTTGAAGTATTGTGCAAATAAAGGTGGATATAAGCAGATTGAGGATCCTAATAAACTTTTCACATCTTTAGGTAATCTCTGATTGTGGAGTGGTTTCTTAATCTCTGATATGAGACATTACTTTCAATTTATCCCTGGTTGAAGGGTCTATCTTCAATTCAAATATTGAGTAGTTCATAGCTTTTTGATTAGTTGACTTGAGGTGTAGTTTAATGAATCAGAGAACCTGATGCATTTTCCCAGACGATATAGTGATCACGATGGTTGTTTGGTAGATATATTGCTGTAGATTGCTGTCATTTGGTTTTAGCTGCCAAACTTGACTCTATTTGCATCATATATTTTCTGGCTTTAGTGAGTTCCCTTACACCATACATCTTCACTCACTTTGACCAAGCATTCTGCATTTTCATTCAGTTTTCTCAATTTGGCAATTTATATAGTTGTACTTTAACGTCACAGGAGCCAGAGTACTTGGACCTGAAACCAGAATATGGAGAAAACAACTTGTACTATCCTGGGACATATTTAGAAGGTGAAGATGGAGAGCTTTCATGGTTTAATGCTGGCGTGAGAGTCGGTGTAGGGATTGGCTTGAGCATATGCGTTGGGGTTGGTATCGGAGTAGGTTTGCTTGTTCGAACTTACCAAGGCACCACCCAAAGTTTTAGAAGGCGGCTACTGTAATGCATGTTTCCACTGATTTTGGTATATTGTTCTAACCTGGAGAACTTCTGTCACTGTCCATGGACAAACAACTATGGTTTTTTTGACATATAATATATATACCATTCTGGATGAAGGCTTATGTAATTTAGAGTGAAGTGCAGCATGGTTTTCCCGTCTGTCTTTGAATTGATACTAGTGCAATATGTTCCATAGGTATCTTCATAAAAGCATTAGATTTTCCAGTCGCTCCTGAACTTGATGTCATTGGAGATGAAGTCAGAAGTCATTACTCATTAGTGTGTTGAGATCCTAGCTTCTCTGATCGATGCTATAGTTAACAACTTAGCACTCTACTAGCCATCGACTTGGAGGATGCTATGATTGGAGTCTGGAGGTTCTTTTTAAGAACGATGATAAATTAAAGCTGGTTGAAATTTGGATACAGTGATTTCAAAACGAGGATTTGTATGTCCAACAAGAATTAGTTTGTTACAAGGAATTCGAGCATCAAACAGATTAACAGAATGTATGAGATGTGACTGGGGCAATCGAATCTAGAGGTTGAACGTAATCTGCGCAGAGATGTGTGAAATGGATTTGAATCAGTATCTGCAGAAGAATCATATATACAAGTGTTAGGTATACTCGCTGCTTCTGTGTGAGGTCGGATAGACTCATGAGCCTGGGCAGAAGCAGTATATGCATATTCCTGTGTATCCTACGATCGCTACAAAGGAAAGTGGAAGACAAAACACCATTTGAGGCATGGAGCGGCTGAAAACCATATCTCAACTTCAAGGTGTTTGTTTGTGATATGCTATGCTTATATTCCAAAGGAAATAAGCAAGAAATTTGATGATTCAGGTGGGAAATGTATTTATGTGCTTTATATTACAGCACTCAAAACTAAAGGTAATGATATATATGAATTCAAGGTACCTTCTTTGATGTGAATTATGAAGAAAATGTTAGGAAAAGTTCGTTGAAAAGTATGTACAGTCAGTAGTATCTCCAGCTGGGGAGACAACAGGTTCATATTTTTTCATTTTCGCATTTGAATATTAACACGGTCCTTTTTTTTTTTTTTTTTTTGATCCTATAGGTCTAAACTAAATTACAAAGAGGAATCTCTAGTGCAACTAACTCCAAAGAGGTCAAATTCAAAGTCTGCCTAACAATAACAGGAAAGTTGACCTCCCAACAACTACGATTAGAGAGCTTGTGTCCCAAATTGGTAAAGGTATTAGCGATGAAATTTGTTTCTCAAAGAATTTTGTTGAAAAACTTGATAAACTTCTCCATTGTTGCACTCATGTGTTTCCTTAGAATTTGTCCACCTAAATTTGGTGAAAACTATGAGCATGCATAATGCACTGGGTGATTATATGTGAGCATAGAGTTAACACTGCCAACCTTGATATACTGAAAAGTTTCAATGTTTGCTCTAGCAAACATAAGTAGGCAAACCAGAGTACCTTTCATGTGATTCTGCTACTTGCACTTCTAATACATCTGCAATAGTCTATTGCATCTCATCATCCATGTTAAATTCCCATTAGATATTTTAATATTGAACAGAAACCAGAAATCTGAGAAAACAAAACCAAAATCCGGGTTTTCTCGTTTTTATCTTCGAAAATTGAAAAAACGAATGTCAATTTTGGCACCATGCCCAAGTAATGGAAAGAAATGATCATCTTCCCAAGTCTCTGTCACCCTCAATGTCATGAACTGGAACGAGGTTTTAACACTTCTGATTAACCACAGGAGCCCATCAAAATTAGATAAATTGCGAAGCTAATATTTTGATGAATAGAACAGCTTTATACCAAATATGAAATAAAAAAAAATAAAAATTAGATAACGTGATCAAAAGCATTTAGGCTTGCTTGAGTTGTTAAAGGGTAAAGTTCTGAAAATTCATCAACACACTACTGAATGGCAAGCTGTGTAAGCTTGGCCAGACTGACCATCAAAGTTCAAGAACTACCCTCCAACAAATTAGATGTTTACCTAAGAGATCATATATATTAGAATCTGACCACTTCAAAAGCTACCATGTAGCATCAAATGAAGCAAGACTCCCTTTGTGCCACAGCGGTCAACAACGTTTGAGGTTTATATACTTGGTGCTAAGTTTGGCAGTCTACGACAATAGGGTAATATTCACAATGCCAGAAATATCTAGCCATAATGATATCCACAAGAACAAGAGTGCAAAGAAGCACTAGTTCATATTAACAAGAGGCTAACACAGACTAGTTTCCTTGAGGGGGTCGAGCAGCACGGCGGAACCAAGTGTTGAAGGCCATGACCAAATGAGGGCAATCATCAAAAGTTCGGGTCGAGAAGACAAGGCACTGCTGCAACAACTCTTGTGCATCTAACATAGGCAGGGTAGAGATGATTTTCAGGAATGTCTCTTCCAGGTCCAGGTATAAGGGTCTGTTATTTGGCGTCAGAGGTGATATATTGTCTTTGCACACGATCAGAACTGGAAGCCAATCATTTACAAGCTTCTTTCGAACCTGAAAAACAAATATAAACACCATCTTTTAGATTATGTACTGATTTAGACCTTACAAGGAAACTTCCCTTAACACTATCTAAACACCAACGAAGCAAGGATACACTGTAAACTGGGTTGCTAATCAAGTAACAATATCAATTAGTATCAGGTCATAAAATTTAGACATGTTTGTCCAACGCATCATGGAAAGTGAAACAATGTAGCTACTAGAGACTCTAACACAATCTAAAAGAAGTTCACTAACATTGCTTTCAGTAGGAAGCCACTTGTAAGTGCAGTTGCAACTAAAAAAAGAAAGGACTAATCCATAAGAAAAGAAAACACGAGACCTCCTTTTGCACTCCACCAAATCAGGTAAAACAACAACCTTACAGCCAACAGAATCTAAAACTTCCCTCATTTATATTACTATCAATCCATGAATACTATATAAAGCCATTTATAGTGGTCCGCTGCTTTTGTCTTTGCCAAAACATTCAAATCTCACATTTCAGGTGTCAATCAAAAAGCATCCCATGTTATGTAGGATATCATATGTAGAAAACATGGCGAAACATAACCAGTAACAGCATAGGTAAGCTCTTCCTACCCTCTTTAAATAATTTGCAAATTTTATAGCATCATATTAAGCAATAAATTGTGTAGAAAGTTCCTATCCTGATCATTTATGTGTTTAAAGACTGTGAATAGCTTAAGTTTGAGACCTATCGAAACTGTGGCTTCTAATCCTCATCAAACCCCCATGTGTACTAATCCATAGACAAACGAAGCACAAAATTACTTCCATCTATATTATAACTACAGCCTAGTTATAAATCACATTAATCCGCAATAGCCTAGAAAATGAATTCCCATGACACTCAAATATTTGAACAAATAAAAAAGGCCAGATGATGGAGAATACCTGTGCGGCAACCAAAATAGTACCGGAAGCAATTGCACTCGAGAGCTTGGCAGTGCAGCGGAGCAAGACACCAGGCAGGCCAGGCACGATATTCCTCCACGCGTCGTCCCGAAACGCCCTCTGTAAATCCGCAGCAAAAGCCGGCTGCTCGCTCCACTCCTTAACCGCGGCATCTGCAACCCTGAGCTCAATCATCCTCTCCACCAGCCACAGCAGGTGCCTCCCATTGGTCATAGCCGTATGCAGATTGAGCCTCTGGATAGCCTCGGTCTCATTATGGTCTCCTCGCACGCCGGGGCTGCTGTAGTCCTCCATTGACTCCTTCACCACATGGAAGGTGCTCTGAAACGCCCTCTCAAGCACTCGCTCCGCCGAGTCCCGGGAGGAGAATTCCCGGAGCAGCTTGGCCACAAACGCCTTGACGTACGCCATGTTCGGATTGTGAATCACGGAGGTGATCAATCCGTACAGCATTTCCTCGCTGGAATTGTTCGTCCCCGAAACCCTAGCCAGGAGGTCTTTGGATTCGTCTTCGCTCAGGAGAGGGACCAAGGCGAGGACGCGGCTCTCTTCCTCCTCCGTCCACGGCACCGCCTCGAGGAACCGGACGCAGCGCAGGACGCATTCCTCGAAGAGAAGCTCCAGCGCCACCGGGAGGAGCTCGATCGCCGCCGTCACGGTGTTTATAGCGGAGGCGAAGTCATCGCTGTAGAGAAGCTGCAGCACGGCAATGCGGGCTTCAATGGAGCCGGGGGCTGGCGGGACTTCCAGGTTGATGCGATACGGCGCGGCGGCGGATACGGCGTCGTCTTGGTGCTGCTGCCATCGATCGGACAGGAGCGCGGCGAAGTATTTGCAGCGGCGGAGGCAGGCGGAGTGGAGGTAGAGAACGACGTCGTCGGGGGAGTGATCTGCAGCGGTGGGGTCGACGGAGAGGCGGAGGATGACGTCAGCGGAAGCGACGTCGTTGAAGGAAGGGAGGGAAGGATCGTGGGGTTTGTGGGGGAGCGGGTTAGGTTTATTGAGGTCGGCGTGGGAGGTGGGAGAGTCGATGATGATGGCGGCGCAGGGGCGGCTGGCGGAGGTGGTGGTGGAAGAGTTGGCGGCGAGTGCGGCGGCGCGTTGGCGCTTCTTGGAGGTGGCTCCGCCGGGTCCGGTGACCATTTTATCGGTTGGGAGTGGATTGGGATTTGGGCGATTCGACGATTGGGAAAGCGACTCGGGATTTTTCATTTTTGGAGGGAAGCAAAAACCATGGTTCCTTTCTCTCTTGTTTTTTTTTTTGTGGCAGTTTTGTAAGTAAATCCAAGGGACACGTGGGAGCGAGGGTAATCCTTTTTGTTTTACTTCCTTTTAGGATAAAAAAGTTACAGCCCGTAAATAATTTTAAAGCATCCTTTTTCCGAAGAAAATCCAAAAGGGTTTTGATTCAAATACATGACAATCTTTGGATAGAAACCCTTCTAACGAGGACTCTTAACTTAAGAACTAATTGAGGACTTTTCAGTCGATCTCACTTTTTGATCTTATATCCACATTTTGACCGTTCAGTTTATAAGTATTTATGAGTAGATCATTTCTGTAAATTTTCAGCATATTGAAAATCGTTAAGACATTCGTAAGTGTGATTTACCAATTATGAACTTGAACGGTTTATGTTTGACATATTTGGTTCGTCCATTAATTTGATCTAGTTTGTTACCTTAACGATCACTGATTTGGCTGAAAATTTGTAGGGTTGATTTACACATATAGATCTAAAAACTGAATGGATGAGATGCCAAAATATTATCGAAAAATAAGTCTTTTAAACCATAACCGAAAAGTCTTCAACTAGTCCTCAAGTTAATGGTCCTAGTAGAAGGGCTCCCATCTTTGGATACAAAACTAGAAATCTGCTATCTTTGCTGTTATTTCAGTTTAAACTCGATCTTTTCGAGCTTACGATTACATATTGCTTCATCTAGTAGCAGATCCAGGATATAAATGTTACCCGAGCTAAATGTAAGTCACACAAAAATTTCAAAAATCTCGACGGTGCGACAAAATTTTGTTAATAAAAAAATACACGCACATAGATATGTAGCAAGCATTACACTCAAATACTTTGATATAAGATACAATAAAATGCAAGAAACATATAAATAAAAATAAAAACTAACTAATGAGGCCCCAAAGCCTTAAATTCCTAATCAACAAATTAATTTAAATATTCATCTTAGTGACCTACATAACTTCGATCAATTGCTTTTTTTCTTTCTTTTTTTTTTTTTGAGTAAAATATTCAATTTTTCGATTGCTAGTCAATTAGTCAAGTGTTTATAAACGAAAGCAAATGAGACGAAATCAGACAGTGAGATGAGAGTTTTCTTTTTTCTTATCCTCCAAAATTGGGTGGTGGGAAACGATTTGGGATTAGGGTTGGGTCTGGGAAAGTGGGAATTGGGGAGGTGGGAGACGAGAGCTATTGATAATTGGGAGATTTTGAGATAGAAGATGCTACTAGTAGTCTCTGTAACAACTAAAATATGGGTAGACTACCTTATCTAACATACTACTAGTAGTTGCTCTCTTTTTAGGATGTCAAATCTCACCTAGGCTTAAGCCCAGATGAGCCTAGGGCTAGATCTGCCAGTGGCTTCATCAGACAATCATTTTTTGATTCTCGGTTAGTCTTCGCAAGGTTCTACAAAAAAAGTAAATAAGTAATTAGTTCTAAGAAAACTTTAAAAGAGTAATGATTGCTTCAGTAATGACCGTACTTATGAGTAACAAAATTCATAAAAGGATTAATTACAAAACACCACCTAAATTATGATGTTATTTTCATTTTCATATTCATATCTAACTATCAAATACTTACATTTTCATACCTTAAGTTTCATTCCGTTAGCATTTTGATACATTGACCACTAACACAGTTAAATTTTGATAATATTCCGCCAAGATCTCTTCTTTAGTCTTTCGTACACGATGTCAGAGCTTGATAAGAACTCGAAGGCGACTTAGAGAAGTGAGTTATTATTTTTCTCCCTACGGGCGAGGCCTAACATTGAACACACGAAGGCTATATCCTCAGAGAAAACCTACCCAAAGCCAACTCCTCGTTGTGACCTCTTCAGTAGCGCATGCAGTTGACTTAGCACCCGTTTATTGAATCTCACCATCATCCGAGCGCAGAGAAGCACGTACGTGTGTGTTCCCTTAAAGAACTGTTTCGACGCTACGCGCCTTGGCACCAATATATTCCCCTTAATCAAGGGATCCCTTGGGAGCCAACTTGGATGGAAGACGGTATCAACCAAAACACAGTCCATGGAAATTTTGTAAACCAGCCCTTACTTAAACCAGTACATGACTGGCTAATGGCTGTCTTACGTAAATTACCGACCGATGGTATGTTTAAGAGGCACCCTTGCCCGATTGGTCAAACGTGTTGCCATTGTTTTGACTTAAAGTCGGCAACGGATAGGTGGCCCCTATGCCCTTCCCCTCCCCTATCCCTTCAAAGCCTATAGGTTGGGCGCTAACGCTTTACTAATATAATAGTAAGGCTCTTCTGCTGAGTGCGATCGCTAGCACATCCAGGGCCCCGGTGCCTAGCTCAGCCGGAGAGGCCTAGCCTGATCCTGATCTGAGAAGTGCTAATTAGGTTCGGATACCTCAAGCTCGGCACCAATAAGTTTTTTACTCCGGGTCGATTCTACTTCATGTCTGACTAGATAAGTCACAAGGCCTATCCTTTTTCAAGCCCGGGCCATCTAGTCGGGGTCGACCACAATTTCCCAAGTAAGAAAGAGATAGAATTTCACTAGGAAGGAAAAGGAGGGCTTCGATCCATTGCGATTAGGTTCCTTGGCGTGGCGAGATCTCTACCATAAAATAGAGAGCTCGTAGGCTTTATTTTTCAGATCAAAGAGGTTCGATAACACTTCTTCCTATTTCTCAATGATATCCGATGATCACCCGCGAAACTCTTTCATTTCATAGAAGTTTTTTCTTATGACTCTCGGGTCCCCCATTTTCAAACCCTATTTCGATACTTGGGGACCCGAGTTTGCCCCATTTGGCCCTATATAATAAAACACCTTAGGGAATTGGGTAACGAAAATGGACTTATACTAATTGAGATTGTTAACCAGGTTATACCGGTACAACCCGGGTAGACGAAAACGGTACGAATTCATGCTTTCCCTTTACCCAGACTTTTGATTCGAGGCCAAGTTGAGTGAAAAAAAAAAAAGCTTTCTCGGTGGTCTTTTTATTCTCTTTTTTTTCATCGAGATTGGGTTGGTGTTCAGTGGGTCTCTGTCTGTTCAAGGCTCTCCATCATGTACCGTTCTAAGTAGCGGGTCCTTCATGTGGAAATTGTCTTTTCCCTCGTGGGATAAATTTATGTTTATTTCAAAACAAAAACTAAGAAATACAAAGCAAAAATGACTCAAATGCCTTGTCCTTTTGCATCCATCTAATCGTCCAGCTACAGATTTGCACTACAA
>NC_020492.1:1716482-1718072 GCF_000184155.1 Fragaria vesca subsp. vesca
ACTGTTGTTTTATATCATACTCATTATAGGCACATTGAACAGTATATACACAGCTGGATAAGACCAAGTAATGTAAAGTGGCATGCTCACAATATACAAAGGCATGCAACAAAATAAACGGTTGTATGAACCTTAAACAAACTTAAGGAGCAAGAGCCATGATTAAACCAACAACATTCAATTTGTCATGCACTAGTGACGTAACAACTTTATAATTCACTAATAACAATGCAAGTATATATAATATAGATGTTGTATATACAAAGAGACTTACAGTGCGTTGCCCAGAAATAATTCTAGAAACATGGCTTAGTTTAAGGTGTTTCTCCTCCTTCCCTGAGAACCATATCAGAACGGACATCATCCTGAGGGTAAGAATTCAATAACAATCAATATCTATTAGCAAAACAAATTTGTTGGAAGCTTAGCTACATTGAAATGGAACTACTGTTGTGAAAATCGCAGAAATGACTACCACCGCCATGCTTTGTGAATTCTCATTATACATATATGAGTGTGTGTTGCTGAGTTGTAATGGTCTAAATAGGTGGTTCTGATGTATATGCTAGTTACAGGTATAGTCGTATAGTCATTTCAAGGCTTTAGTATCCATACTCATTATCTGTATTATAATCCAATCTTCTAAAATAAAAATAAAAGAATCTTATAATAAGAAAAATGAAGAAGGCAGACAGCCAGACACAAAGTGTGCTTCCTATGAAAGAACAAAAGAAGGCAGACACAGAGACGATATTGCAATACTATAACCGAATATTTAGGAGTAAACTTACATTAGAAAGGCGGAAGGGGCAGAATTTGGGCTTTCCCCTTCTTCCGTACTTGAGCAAGTATGCTCCTTTCTTCAAAGCAGTAACAGCCTGTTGTTAAGATCCGCCAAGAATCCAACATAAGCACTTTCAATTACATAAGCAGTAACAGCCTGTTGTTGAGCAAGTATGCTCCTTTCTTGCCATGGATTGTTAGGAGAATGAATTGAGATACCATCACTAGTACAGAAAAAGTTTCCATGACGTTTGGAAAACATCATTATAGGGGTTTCATGACATTTATCAAACGTCATCTACTTCGTCGTCTTAACCGTAGTGATGGTTTCCCCACCCTTTTAATGACGTTTGTAAAACGTCGTGAAATATATTTAATGACGTTTGATAAGCATCATTGAATCTGTTTCAATGACAATTCTTAAATGTCATGAAACGATCTTCCACGACGTTTTTTAAATGTCATAGAAAAACATCCATCACACTTTTAAACCGTCATTGAAAATCTTTTATAACATTTTCCAAACATCATTAATTTTTTTCCATATTTTAAAAAAAAAATATTTGATTTCTGATTAATTCAGAAATCAAATATTTTTTGTTTACACATGACAATAAAGACAAAATACTATTGATTTCTTTAAATATCATCCATTAAGTTCTACTTATCAAATGAGTATTCAAATTATATTAACAAAGAACAAGAACAAATGTAATATGCACTAGACACAAAATCAATACAATGAACCTAAAAGAAACCAGTAGTAAAGAACTAATACAGACTGCTTATCTTGTCTTGTGCCTACAC
>NC_020492.1:1718172-1719504 GCF_000184155.1 Fragaria vesca subsp. vesca
AACAAAGACAATGCAACTTATCAACTACGTGTATCAAAGTCGAACTTTGGATGATTAACACATGCAATATCAACTACTTGTATCAACTACACATGATAATGGAATATAGCACCGAAAATCTTAAAGTATTTAGACATAAAACTCACGGCATAAAACCTCAAATCATTGATTATAAATTGTAAACTTTAATTCATAACATGGCTCAAAAGTACTTCTATCTCATAGACAAGAATCGAAACATACTTAAGCAAATACCTAAAGCAAACAAAAACAAGAACAAACACATAGCAATCCGAAAATAGAAGATGAAATACACTCTCAAAATATCCCTACTTGTTCTATTCTTCGAGTGCGCGGAGTCCTAGGCTACGTGCTTTGGACGAATGCTGAAGGTGGGATCGGATTGTGGTGTTTGGAGGTTGATGGAGTTTCGGCAAAGGCTTTGGTGTTACTTGCACGGGTTGATGATGATCTTCTTTCCTTGAAGTCGTGCTTTATATAGAGGAAAAACCCTAGAGAAGTCGGCCACAAAGCCTAAACCAAGTTGGTTTAGGATTCCTAGTTCTTCTCAATTTCGGCAGAATGACCTCCGTCTGATGATTACGTCATAACTCCCTCTAGAAAATAGATATTGAGGTGATTCCAATTGATTTGG
The DNA here is from genome assembly GCF_000184155.1 of Fragaria vesca subsp. vesca. Taxonomy (NCBI): domain Eukaryota; kingdom Viridiplantae; phylum Streptophyta; class Magnoliopsida; order Rosales; family Rosaceae; genus Fragaria; species Fragaria vesca. The sequence continues at coordinate 1,718,828 of NC_020492.1, forward strand.
AAACTAGACTCCCGTAGCTTTCTATCCATATATGGCACGTTTTCTGATTCATTGTGAGTTGTCCTGGAGAGTCCGTTGAATTTGACAGACGTGCACATGAATTCTCCCGATTTAATCCAGATTTTCAAGGCTTGGATATTCTTGAAATTCTGCCGAATTTAGATCTTCTTCTCCATATTGGACTTGGTTTGGACCTCTCCTTCATGGACTAGGCTTCGAGGAAAGATGGAATCTTGATCAAGGCAGGAATCCTGAGTAAACAAGGGTTTCCAACACTTAGCACAATTTCAACACCAAATTATTCAAATCCGAAAATACTATGTATTCTAATACTAAAAACTACATATTTCTAAATTAAGCAATTATTCTACACTAAACACAAATATAAAGCTAAAACAACTAAATAAGAGTTAACAAAGGGTAAATAAAGGGTATAAACATATTAAGAACGTCACACTTTGTGCTCCTATCAGCCTTCGCCTATCGCCCTCCTCTCCAGCAGTCCGGCGTCTCGGACAGGCTGCCAATTTCCTCATCTTTCTTTCTCTGTTTCTCCAAGTGCTCCTATCCTCCCGACTCCCCTCTCCGGCCTCTGCCTCTCGCCCTCTTCTCCCCTCTCGCCAGTCTGCCACCACCACCACCTCCAGTCCTCCCTCTCTCCAAATCGACGGTTTTCC
>NC_020492.1:1721389-1722609 GCF_000184155.1 Fragaria vesca subsp. vesca
ACTTTAAGCCGAGTGCGGACGTCCACTTCATATCCTTTTGTATATATATATATATATATATATATACATATATATGTGTGTGTGTGTGTGTAGTGTTTGTTAAGTGATCAAATATGGTCTTTTTGCTAGTTGTTTCATGTTTGAGTCATGTTTGTAGATTTTTGTAGGGGTGTGACTTCGAAACCGAAAACCGAAAAAAAACCGCACCGAAAACCAAACTGTAACCGAAAAAACCGCACCGAACAAAAACAGCACCGAAAAAAATCCGGGCCGAACCAGATATTTTCGGTTCGGTTTTCGGTTTAAGGCCGATGAAAACCGAACTGAACCGTTTGAACCGAAGTCAACGGTCAACGACGTCGTTTTGATTTAAAAAAAACCCTAGTCTTCACTGAAGACTCTTCAGCCGAAAACCACAAGGCTGCCAGTTCCTCACTTCCTTGTCTTTCTATGTTTCTCAACCTCTCCAAGTGCTCCCGACTGACCGACTCCCCTCTTTGGCCTTCGTTTGTCGCCCTCCTCTCCGCCGGCCTCCGCCTGTTGCCCTCCTCTCTGGCAGTCCGGCGTCTCGGCCTCTCGAACAGGCTGCCAGTTGCCTCATCTTTCTCCTCTCTGGTCTCCGCCTCTCGCCCCCCTCTCCGGCCTCGGTTTGTCGCCCTCCTCTCCGCATGCCTCTGATAAGACGTATGTGCACACGCATCAATTAACCCTGTCAACAAATCAATCGTAGTATAAAGCAAGCAGGGATCGTTCTAAACTGGGGATCCAACTACAGGGTAGATCCATCTAATCTAATAAAAATGTCGAAATAAGCATATAGAGTTTAAAGGTTTTGATGATTTTGGAATAAATATTGAAAATAAATCCTAAATTACTTCTATACATATTTACATGTGATCAACCAACAATCATGCAAACTTAACCAAACAACCATGTAAGAACAAAGAAGACGATCTCTAATCTCATTTAAGTCTACACCGTGAGCAATTATACAACCTAAGTTTGATATGCACATAAGTTCCTACGTGGTTCCTATGACATAGACCTACTTAGAATTAGACTACGGGTTTCATTCAACATCGTGACACAACAAGCTCGGCTACATGCTCTACTTATTGGTCACACACATAAACTAATCATGCAATTACGTATCACATAAAGAATTTGATGTGTTTAAGCACAAGTCCAAATCAAACATAGGTAGAAAATCGGTGAAAAAC
>NC_020492.1:1722711-1746048 GCF_000184155.1 Fragaria vesca subsp. vesca
AAAAAAAAAAAATTACTAGAAATTTGTATTAAAAAAAAAACTAAAAAAACCGAACCGGGTTGAACTGTTCGATTTAGTTTGGTTTTCGGTTTACATTTAAAAAAAAACCGAATTGAACCGACCCGAAGTTTTAGTTTGGTTTGGTTTCTGGTTTTAGGTGAAAACCGAACTGAATAAAAATGATGACACCCCTAGATTTTTGTGGACTCTAATAACATTGAAAAATTGTTTATGCTTGAGTCGCTCCGTTCTTTCTGGAGCAAACTGTAAGAGGAGAGCATTGAAACCCTAGGGTTTTGAGGAGGCGGCGAGCCTGATCCTTGCGGCAGGGTGGGCAGATCTCTAGCGCCTTCGGCGACGTGGTGGGAAGCTCATATCACAATTTCTCTGAAGTCGACAACGGTGGTGCTGGTAGGGCAGATATGCGAGTGCTTTCGTTGGCGGGGTTGGTGTGGATTATGAATTCAAATCGAATTTGCAGAGTTTTTGTTTTTTTGGTAACAATTAGTTCGTGAGGGGGTTGTCGGCTTGTCTGTTTGCTACAGTAGGGTGCCCAATAGGATTATGGTGTGGTTTTGACCAAGAGCAGCGGTTTTTGTGGTTGTTGATCAAGTTATTGTAGGCAGTACAGATCTTGTCAGAATGGTGGAGGCTCGCGGGAGACCACCGGAGCTATGAGAGGAGGGGCTGCTTTTCGGGAAGGTCTTTTTAGTTCCGGCAGGGTGTGGGGAGGAGATGTTGGTAGTGGGCTTGGGCCTCTACCTTGTTGGGTTATGTTTACAGCCCCATGGGTTGGGCAATTTAGGGTCTAGTTCATCTCTTCTCTCACTTTGTTTCGATTAGTTTGGTTTTCCTAGAAGTAGTTTAATTGTCATCTTTTGCTTTTTTTGGTCTCTTGGATGCGGCTGTCACACTGCTTTGTTTTCTCGAAATGTATACCAATGGAGGTCTTAGGTGTCTAGAGATTCATACAATGGTTGCCTTTTTGGGACTCAAAATAGTTGAGATGTTTTATTGGCTTATTGCTTTCGTTTGTTTGCAACCTAATTTTGTTGCATCTTTAGGCTAGTTGATAATACAATTGCATTCAACAGTTGTTGTTAGTTTAGGTTTTGGACCTTTGGTCTGCTATTGCAGATGATTAAGCTGTGATTTGTATTATAGGGTACCCATTCCTTAGCTTGACGGAGAGACGTCGTTATTTATATGATTAGAACTTGACTCTATTTCTCTAAAAAATTAAAAAATTAAAATTTGTTTAGTCCTTAACATTTGTTTAGTCCTTGTGGTTTGAAGTCGACATCTGTTTAGTCCTTATGATTTTATTTTAATCTGAATGGTCCTTAAAGTCACAATTTTTCATCCAAATGGTCATTCCGTCAATTTTCTCAGTTAACTTGCTGACGTGGCTGTTAAATTGCTGACATGACCTTTAACGGCCACATCAGCACTTTAACTGACAAAAGTGACGGATTAACCATTTGGATGAAAAATCGTGACTTTAAGGACCATTCAAATTAAAATAAAACCATAAGGACTAAACAAATATCGATTTCAAACCATAAGGACTATACAATATTTAACAAAAAAAATGTTTATGCCTTACTGAATTTTGTTAGGTAAAATAGTCCTTGTTTTTTTTTTCTTTTATTTTTACAAAAGGTTCTTTCATTTTTTAAGTTAAATGAATAAATCGGTTCACGGCGAATCCAACCCGCACTGCACTAAAAATAAGTATAACCGAAATACTCGGTCTAGAAATATTGAAATCAATGAAATCTGGTTGCGGTTTGGTGCCAAACCGAAAAATACGATTTTTGCAGTTTTGTCCTCGAACCGATCCGGGCCTATCCCCAACTTTTTTGTATGAATTAAAAATAAAATAGGCAAACAAGGCAAAAAGATTCAACAAACGACACGTCGTACGAAAACACAAAAAGCTTGCATAACAAGTTGGGTGTGTTTAGATACCTTTCCGACTGCCAACTCCTCACACAACTCTCCCTTTTAGTAAAACCAATTTCTGCTCTGATCACTGAAACCCAAAACCCTCTCTCTACCTCTCCCATGGCGATGGACATTGATTTCAAAGACTACCAATTGCGCTGCGAGCTCCGCGGCCACGAACAAGACGTAAGATCTCTCCTCCGCTCACTTATCCTTCTTCTTCTCACTCTTTTTCCGCAAATCAATAACATAAGAATTGAATTCTCTGTAATTGAATTACTGATGAGTGAGGCCAATCGCTTTTAGGTTCGTGGAATTTGCGTGTGCGGCAATGCCGGTATAGCCACTTCTTCGCGTGATCGGACTGTTAGGTTATGGTCGTTGGACGCTTCCGACGAACGCCGGTATGAGCCGGCGAAGATTATGCTGGGCCACACGAGCTTTGTGGGCCCGGTGGTGTGGATTGAGCCCAGTGAGGAGTATCCGGAAGGCCGGGTTGTGTCTGGTGGCCTCGACACTATGGTGTTGGTGTGGGACTTGAAGACTGGGGACATGGTCCAGACTCTCAAGGGCCATCAGTTGCAGGTCACCGGCGTCGCTTTTGATGATGGCGACATTGTTTCTTCTTCTTTGGACAAGTGAGTGTTTTGGTTTTGATCATACTTCGAGTTTTCTGTTGGTACTGGTGTAGTGTTGTGCTATAGGAAAAGAGGTTTGAGTCATGTTTGATTTCGGCTTGAGTGCCTATCTGAAATGGATAGGTGATTGCATAATCCATGTTGGCTTTTTTGGCGAAACAAATTGGTATTGTTTTGTTAGAGTATGCTTATGTGCTGGTTGACTTACTATTGACTAGCTCCAGGGACACACGCATAGTTGATTCTCTTAGGGAATCCTAAGCTATTATGCTCTTAAGATAGTGTAACATGATGATTTTCTTTTGGTGTTCTTTCAACAGTACTTTGAAAAGGTGGAGGAATGGCCAACTGGTGGAATCTTGGGAGGCTCATAAGTCAGCAATCCAAGCAGTTATAAAGCTTCCTTCCGGCGAGCTTGTCACTGGTATGGTTTTATATAACTTGTTGAAGGATTTATATTATATATATGTTTTTTTTTATTATTTATATCTCTTCACTAAGTGGTGGTATGGTCACACTAAATTTGTGAACATGTTTTATATAATTCAATTTTTTCTGGCTTGAGATCCTTATTTTGTTCATGCATGTCATATTCATTTGTTTTCATAAAAAGTGGGTACGAAGCGCATAATTTCAACATAAGCTCTTAGGGGCCATCAAAGCAAGTGCCATACATGCCATTAGACTCCTTATTTACGTCAACAACTGTCGTTGTATAGGTGATTGAGGGGTTTGCTAAACTTGTCAGGTTTGCTGAAGATTCATGCCATTCTTGCTTTTACTAGTAAATTTCTCAAGTTTGGACGGGTTTGAAACACATGTGTTGCATTTATCTATGTAGCTTTAGGACTGAAAAAGAGCACATTGCACATTGGCGGCACTTTCTATACAACCATATATTTCCAGTGCTAAGTGAGCATGCTAGTTTGCTTCGGATCATAGAATTGTAGAATTTAACTCCGTCACATGTAAGAAAGGCGATGCAGATTGCATATTGTTTGATCTTGTCATGTTGAGCTGACCACATTCTATATGAAATTCAAATGCTTAGATCCATTCTTTCCTAGAAACTTATAATGCTTACTCCATTTTCTTTATCCAGGTTCAAGTGATACTACTTTAAAACTTTGGAAAGGAACTACCTGCACTCACACGTTTGTTGGGCACACAGGTGAAAACTTCTATTCTGCTATGTTCTGATATTAATGCTCATGTCATGAATAACAGTGATGGTGCCTTTGCTATTTCCTACATTGTGGCCTTTATAAGAACTAAGATAAATACACTGCTTTATTATGCTCCAATTTAATTTCTGCTTGCTACAAATTGGACATGAAAACAAGCTTGTATGATGACATTTGAAGATCATTAAATTTGAAGGCAGCTAGCTTTATAACATGCATAATGTGTGTCTCTTTCTTTTTTGTTTCTTTTATATATACATATATGTTTTCTTTTTATAATAACACAAATGAATAGAAAAAAGATTTCCATAGAATCCTCTGTTATGAAAAAAGAGTTGCATAATATGCATTCACTCATCCATTGTACAGATACGGTTAGAGGCTTGGCAATGATGTCTGGATTGGGTGTTCTGTCTGCTTCACATGATGGGTGAGCTTGTATAGGCTTTTAATTCTTTTTCATGTGAATTGCTGGTTCTGTTTGAATATATAACTGAGCGTACTTCTCTATGCATGCCTTGGTATTGGCAGAGGATGACTGGTGGTGAATTTAGTGCCATCAAAATGAAAATGAAAATAATGCATTCAAAGAAAAGCAAAATGTATAATAAGATACAAATACAATATGGTATAGAAATTATAGTTGAGAAAGCTGTAAGTAAGACCTTGTTAACTGATTTGGAACACAGAAATGGATTAATGATTGTGCTTATCCTACGAAGATGGATATATTAAAGAGGCTGCTTTATTGTGTGTGCTTAGTCTCACGATGGTTCGTTAGTTTTATGAAAATATGCACATATTAAAAACACACTTAGACATGACCTGGTTGATGTATGTACGTCACTCCCTTGAAATGGTTGAGAATACATAAAATGTTATAGACATTTTAAAACTTTGACATATGTCTAACTTAGAAGGGAAAGCTGAAAAGGCAGACCGCTTGTTTGATCAATTTTCACTGTAAGCCAGTCTCTCGTGGATAATCACTTAGTTGAGAAGATTTTTAAAATTTAACTGTTTTCCTAGCAAAGGTCTTTAAATGCTGGTTGTTCTTTAATGTATTTTAATTTCCTCCTTTTCTATTCAGTTACCTATATTGAACATAGGTCTACCGATTTTTAATTTTTCTTTTGCCTGCTGCAGTTCTATCAGGTTATGGGCTCTAACTGGTGAAGTTTTAATGGAGATGGTTGGGCATACTTCTATTGTCTATTCAGTTGATTCGCATGCTTCTGGACTAATAGTCAGTAGTAGTGAAGATTGTTTTGCCAAGATATGGAAAGGTGACTACTTCTGATTTTTGCTTCAAAGTTTGTAGAAACCATGAGGGTTTTAACCCATCTTTTATGTTTTTTTTTCCTATTATCTCAGTCATGGTAGGTGTTGGCCTGGTTCTTCTTGGGTTGTGTAGGTGACTTTTTGACTGCCTAGTGATAATCCTAGATACAAAAGGGCCTTTCCCTGTCCTTTAGGCAATGTCTCTTTAGTTAGATAAAAAAGGAACAAAAACAAAAATACTCTTTTATATTCATACATCAGGTATACAAAATCACTTTGCCTACTATCAAGAAATTGCAGTAATGTTTTTGATTTATCTTCATGGCGACCCATTAGTACTCTTGTTGATGAAAATGTTTTGCAAGGATTTTGCTTTTATTAGACTTTTGTTGGTAATAACATGAACAATTCTTGTTTGAAGTTTGTTAGAAAAGTGAAAAGGAACCTTTAGAAACCTACTCAGTTAGTCCTGGGAATTCTTGCACATTGATATATTTTCTTTTATGTGTGTGTTTGCCACTGAAAGTTGCAATCTAGATAGTAGCAGATAGTTTTATAGTCTTGTACTTAGGTCCTTGAAAGAAGAAGTGGTGATTTAAGGCCTGAATTGTAATTTAACATGTGATATAATGTTGTTGCAGATGGAGTTTGCGTCCAGAGCATAGAACATCCTGGTTGTGTTTGGGATGCAAAGTTCTTGGACAATGGGGATATTGTGACAGCATGTTCTGACGGAGTCGCACGTATCTGGACAGTAAACCAGGATAAAATTGCTGATGCCTTAGATCTTGAGTCATATTTCTCCCAGCTGACTCAGCACAAAATTAGCAGGTATGGCCCATCTTCTGCTTCACATATGTTATGTAATAGTATGAACCTGCTATGCCTCGTAATATGGGTTTCAGACTTTCAGCATTTCACCCATTTCTCCCCAGTGCTACACATTTATACAGACTAGTATTCCGTAGTACTAAGAACTTCTCTAAAGGCTACTTAGTAAATCATCTGTTGTTTTCTAGGAATTTCTGATCATTCTCTCTGGTAGCTAGCTAATGTCTTTTCCCATGTGATTAATGGGTTTGGTTTCAATAATATGTGTTGTGAATACCAATGAGGAGTTAGGTGGAATAGCCTTGTCCATAGTTTGGTCATTTTAGGCTGTGGTTTAAACCCCTGATGGTGTTGTAAGGGTCAGCAGGAGGTCTCAGATTTAGGGGCCATGGTCAACAAAGTGGTTTTGGACATTTCTGTGTACCAAAAAGAAACAAATATCTATTGCGAATAATGATTCAAAATTTGAAGCCTTGCCTCATAATCTGTAGTTCAATGGCCAATTGGTGTTGGGTAGAGGTTCATAATTCTAGCACTGCATATTTTTGATTGGATATCAAACATTTTCACATATATGTAGATATAATGTTTTTGCCTCATAATCTGTAGTTCAATAGCCAATTGGTGTTGGGTAGATGTTCATAATTCTGGCACTGTATATTTTTGATTGGATATCAAACATTTTCACATATATGTAGATAGAATGTGTACCCTGCATTTGGTTGGTTCTTTTACATACAATACTCTAGTTGGTTGCATACTGTTTCATCTTTCTGACCTTGCTTACTTGTCTTTGTTATTCCTTTAGGAAGAGGGTTGGAGGATTGAAATTGGAAGATTTACCTGGGCTAGAGGCTTTAAAGATTCCAGGTCTGGCATCTTTATTTTATTATTTGTTCTTGGTTACAACTGCCAACTCTTCTGAGAACGATGCCTAAATGTTGTATTCTTTCGACAAGTACATTTTTACATCATACATGTTCTGTGGTATTGTGATCAGGAACCAGTGATGGCCAGACTAAGATTGTCAGAGAGGGGGACAATGGTGTGGCATATGCATGGAATGTCAGAGAACAGAAGTGGGATAAAGTAATTTTCATTTTATTAGAAATATCTATGTTAACTATTTGCCTTTTGATCATACTATCTGTCTTCTCAAAAAGTACAATGTGGCGCCTGAGTGAAATTCAATGATTGCGAGTCTTTTTTCATATTTTCACATCTGGTTTATATTAAAGAAAGCATTTCCAAACTGGTGAGTTGATTATTATTGTGCGTGGTGCATGACCTGTTTTTACGAATTTAGGGACATGTTTAGTTGTAGTGTTTTCCATCTTGAGATGAAGTTCTTTTGAATGACTTTAACTCTATGTTAGCCACAGATTCGATTGAAAAGATCATATAAGCCATGGTCTGCAGACATGTATTTTTAGAAAGCCTCAAGTGCTTGTTATGATAAATATCACAGGAAATACTCGGTGCTTTCAAGATCTGCACTTTGAGGATATCTTATTTATGTAATTGCATTACTATAAGCCACATCGTATCAATCTAATTTATATTCAGTATCTATAACTGAAAGATCCAAGTGTAGTTATATGGTACTCTGTACTCATATGTTGCTTTAATTATTTAATTTGTCCTTTCTTTTCATGCATTCATCACTCATCTTAGATGTGCTTCTTAAATGAAAAAGTGATAGTAGTGTTTAAGTGCAGATTTTTTCATGTTGGATGCTGATGTTTTCATGTTTGGGATTTTTTTTTTCTTAGTTCATCAAAAGTTGCGAGCCCATTACACTTTTTTTTCTTTCAATGTAGATTGGGGAAGTTGTTGATGGGCCAGATGATGGCATGAAGCGCCCTGTTTTTGATGGAAGTGAATATGATTATGGTCAGGATCATGTCTTTTCAGCATGTACTTTGATATCAATTTCCTGTGAATACTTTTAATTTATATATATGTGTATATATATATATATATGTTCTTTAGTGTTTGATGTCGACATTGGAGATGGCGAGCCTGTTAGGAAGCTGCCTTACAATCGATCAGGTACGATTCTTCTTTTTTTTTTTTTTTTTCAATCATCATCTTTTTTAACTGCATAATTTATATTCAACCACTCTTCAAAGAAGACTAAAATGTCTAAAAAAGATTCCTGTAATATATAAAATTCATGTAATTGTTAAAGTAACATCTAAGGCCCCAAATAGGTATTTGGATAGATATAAATATATAACATTTAAGGCCCCAAACTATGATTTTGGGGAAAATTAAAGATTCTATGTACTAGAGTAATGTGAAAGAAAAAACAAGTGATCTATTTTCATATCGAGCCCAATGGTCTTTATCTGACTCAAGAACATCTTTGTGAGAATATGAGTCAATCATTTAGTTCTTTGTGTTCAGATAATCCGTATGACACTGCTGACAAGTGGCTTCTGAAGGAGAATCTTCCTCTTTCCTACCGTGAACAGGTGGTAGCGTTCATCCTTCAAAATACTGGACAGAAAGATTTCACTCTTGATCCAACATTTCGTGACCCCTACACTGGGGGTAAGTGTGCTGTTGCTGTGACCCATTTAAACTTTGAACTGGACAGGAATATGTTTGCTTTTCACCTGATTATGTATTTAATTATTCTTTTCACTTCCGTTTTCCTCGTTCCAGCTAGTGCTTATGTGCCAGGACAATCTTCAAGCAAGTCTGGTTCTGCAAAACCTACTTTCAAACATATTCCGAAGGTAGACTCGTGATTTCTTATTCTAAAGCTTTTAATTCATCTCTAAGATTTCCATGTGTATTAAGTTTATCAAAATTATCCAAGCATTATCTTTTTTTACGTGCTCAGTACCTCTCACCAAGGAAGCCTCTTAGCTTCCATAATTTTATAACTATGGCTCTAGATCATCAACAATTTTTGTATCAAGATTATTCGCTTAACCATGTGATTGAGAATAAGATTGGTTCAGTTAACAGTTGTGATTTTTTAACTTATTGATAGTAATGTAAGTGTGGGTTTGTATTTTTTTTATAGAATTTTAGCATTTGTTATGTACTCTTTGGTAGCTCGTTCTAAGTAGTTAAGTGTGAAGACCTTATTCGAGCCGATTTTGGTCAGATTCTCCGTGTTTTTAGTGTTTTCTACTTAAAAGGAAGTACTAGTTGTCAACATGTCATTGTCAATTATCTTTCCTTCGCTAGGTTTGCTATTCATTGGGGTATGTTATATTGCTTTTTATTCACATCTTTGAAGAAACTTCAATACTTTTGTTGTTACTTAAAGCACCTTTTGCCTTCATTGCTTCTATTTCAGAAAGGAATGCTTGTTTTCGACATGGCTCAGTTTGATGGGATTCTCAAGAAGATTACAGAGTTCAATAATAATCTACTCTCTGACCAGGTCTGTATTTTTGCATGCCTAATTTCCTTTGTAAAAATACACTTTTGTAGTGGACTGAGCCTCTGTGATCTTGAAAGTAATCTTTTAATCAGCTTTGACGCCGGTTATATTTATTTATATCTATTAAAATTTCTTATTTGGCTTACTGATCGTGAAAGTACCAGTTGTCATATGCTCAAATATCCTGAGCAATGTCAACCCTCTCTTGCCATATCATAATTAGTTGACAACTTGCATAAATTGTAGTTGAATGTTGAATTGTTGATACATATGATTAGTTATCTGATAACTTTTTTGGCACAAATCATTAGACTTGTAGACAAAGTATTGTTGAACTACCAGACTTTTTGGCATTCTGAAATTTCTCGGGTCTGACCATCTTGCAACTTGGCTAGGTTCATTTAAAGCTCCTATGTATGATCATTTGTGATATGTAGTATTTAGTTCCACAGTCAGCATCTTTGCATGGAACTGATACTGCTGTTAAGTGGCAGAAGGAAATGAATTAGTTTTTGGACCCTGCTGATATAGTCCTTGATCATGGATTTTCATAGAAAACATGGAGGCACTTAGTGTTATATTAATTGTTTCCTGTAGTTACTTATAAATTTAGTAGAAATTCTCTTCCATATTTAACTAGTTTATAACGTAGATATCTTTTCTTCTAATTTATTCTAATTTCTTCATCACGCATGATAGGGTGCGAGTAACTAATAGTAATGTGCAAGTTATCAGTAGTAAAATGCAAGTTAAATATAGGGAATGTGTTATTAAAACACGATAAATCTGCAGCCCCTCTTATTATTTTTATTTTATTTTTATTCTTCAGTCTAACTTATTGTCTAATATTATCCTGGGGATTATGGATAGCTTGGTAAAGAACAAAAAAGAAGAGGAAGCGTATATTGAATTGTTTGGTGTCTTAAATAACAACACCCTTCGCATATAGCCAAATTGGTTTTAATTTCTAATCCGGATACCCAACCTCGCGAGCAGCATTTTTGTGTTTGATTGATGCAGCAGCATGATCCAGTATTTATGGTTTCTGTTTATTTTTATATGTTATATATGCTTAATGATTGTTTTGGTAATATCTTGAAGGAAAAGAGCAACTTGTCTTTGAATGAAGTTGAGGTTTCCAGGCTGGGTGCTATTGTTAAAGTACTGAAGGACACATCACATTATCATTCTAGTAAATTTGCCGAAGGTGACATTGCTTTGTTGATGAGATTGCTAAAATCATGGCCAGTTACAATGTTATTTCCAGGTGAGCGCAAGCTTTGACATTTTAGTATACAACTGTGTTCATGCCATTTGTTGGGTAGGGGTTACTGAATTTTATTTATGCGGGTCAATTGGATACGGAGGGATGCACAATTACATTCTCCCATTGCTAGAAGGTTTTAAAAGGGTCTTCAAAAGTTGAACAGTTCCAGAAATCATTTCTCAAGATTGCTGTATATAAATAACAAAATGATGACCATTTTATCTCCATTTAAACTTGTTTGTGTAGCTTGTTAAATGCATTATGATTTGTTTGCATATTGGCACTTAAGAGGGATTTGTTTGCATATATTGATTCAAACGTCCTGTTTGTACACTTGCATGTATTTTTGGGTATGTGTATTTGATTCTTTGCTAATACTACGGTCAAGTATCAGTTGACATTTATTAGATACCATCTTGATTGAAATTCTGAATTGGCTTTTGTAGTCTTCCTTTTAAACATTTTCAGTATGATAATTAGTTATTGGGGTACCTGAAGATGATTTATGATTTCTAGAAACTGTTTGTGTAGCTTGTTAAATGCATTATGATTCATTGAAAGTTAATTGGATTGTGGCACTACTGTGAATTATGTTGTATAGTGTCCATTTTGTGTCCACTTTTCTACAAGTTTTCCAGAAATGCTTTCTGTTACTCAGTTGAGACTCTGTTGCCATCTGCAGTTATTGATACCTTGAGGATGACTGTCTTACACCCCGATGGAGCGAGTCTTCTTCAACAGCATGTTAGAGCGGAAAATGGTACTGCAGTTAGAGATATACCATGCTGTGCTTTATTCGTTATTGTTTATTGTGAGGTTGTGCAAAATGTGTACTGAAGTTGGAGAAGTCTCATCTCCATGCACAAATTTTATGCAAGTTATTAGTAAAAAACAAGGTTATAGATTTGATTTGTTCTGCTCTAATCTCAATTCTGATTTTTAACTTCTTTCTTTGTTCTAACCAGATTTACTATGGGAAATGATAAAAAATGTCGCGATGAATCATTCTGTTCCTGCAAACCTCTTAACAAGTGTTCGTGTTGTAACAAATCTTTTCAAGAACTCGAGCTTCCACAACTGGTTACAACTGCATCGCAGTGAGGTACCTTCTCAATTAGTTACAACCATTAAGGTTGTATGCATAACGATATTTATAGCACTTAGGAGGGATCTGTTTGCATATATTGATTCAAAAGTCCTGTTTGCACACTTGCATGTATTTTTGGTTATGTGTATTTGATTCTTTGCTTTTACTATTTATTAGATACCATCTTGATTGAAATTCTGAATTGGCTTTTGTAAAATTTTCTTAGATATTTTTCTTCCTTTTAAACATTTTCAGTATGATAATTAGTTATTGGGGTACCTGAAGATAATTTAAGTTTTTTTTTTTCTTTTTTCCTTTTTCCTAAGTTTATTTCTTAAACACTTCGCAGATTCTGGATGTGTATTCAAGCTGTTGTTCATCTCCAAATAAGAATTTACAGTTATCATACGCAACATTGATACTCAAGTAAGCTTTCTGTTGATTGCATTTTCAATCTGTCTCCTACCATGAGCATAAGTAAATGGTTGGGATTGTTTCTTTCCTCATTCTGAGATTTATTTGTAGAAGATAATTTTTTAATTATATATTATATGGTTGCCATCTCAATTGTAGCTGCTATATGAATTTCATTGTCTTGGCTAAAATAAATAAATTTTGAATAGCTTTGACGTTTATGTTTCCCCATAAATATGCAAAGGTAGTTTTTCTTATATATTCATAACAGATGAAAATATACATTTTCTGAATAGGTTGAAAGGATATAGGACCCTGATATAACTGTAATTCTGTAATGTAATTGATTTAGTTTGAAACTGATCTTTAAGCTTTCTGCTTTGAGCTCTGCAGTTATGCTGTTTTGTTGATTGATAACAAGGACCGGGAAGGTCAGTCACAGGTTCTTTCAGCTGCACTTCAGGTATAAGATATTATCTTATCAGTTGACTGTCTTACTTGCCTCCAAATGTATGATTTGTGTTTTCATTTGTGTTTGGAGATCTCAAAATTAATGTTTGGTGAGTCATGACAATAATAATATATGGTTCTCTGCAGATTGCCGAGGAGGAAAATCTGGAAATTGATGCAAAATTCCGGGCTCTGGTTGCCATTGGATCACTGGTATGTTTTGAATACTTTCTCTTACTTCGGGATGTTTGGTTTTTGTTGAAAATAAGTTGTCAGCATCTCTCTTGCGTTCTCCTATATAAGAAGGATATACCCCCATTGTTTGTCTGTTCCCCAATAAATAATTATTACCTTCTTTAATCATAATGACTTAACGAAGTTATGATTTCTTTTGTTCATTGGTTGCATACTTCCACTTGTCTATGCTCCAACAAGTCTCTCACAAACTTTAAAGCTCATAAAACCTTGCAAATCTTCAAAATCTAATGGATGTGAACATGAATTAAAAAAATAAAAATGCTGAAGCAGATCATAAAGGACACCTATGATGAACCTACTACACACATATGGCAGGGCAAACCAGCTTATTAGGAATGCCGCTAGAATGTATAGAGCAGCATCTCCAAAAGAAGCCCAATACCTTTTAAAAAAAAAAGTATTTGACCTCTTCCTTATTTTTGTGGTCCTTTTGTTCCCTGTACAATTAATACAGTTCAATAATTTAAAAAAAAAATAATTAGTACAGTTCAATTAGAGGCAAAGCTGCAAGATTTCAAAGAAAAATAGTCTTCTTGTTTGCCTGATTCCCCATGAATTCAGTCATTTATATAGCCATTGTACTTTTTATAACTGGATGTCTTGTGTTTAAATCAGACATTAAAACTGCTTCATTAATCCTCTTGACATATTCATGTTCAAAAACTAAAAGAAGAAAATATTCTTTTTGACATGTATAGTAACTGTTGTCACCCAAGGCATACCAAACTGTAAAGATAAGTGTGCCCACTGTTAATACAAAATAATGGATCATTATGACTTACATGTTCCTATTGGGGTTGGGAAAAAGCTTCTCTTGAGGCAAAAATAATGTCATCTTGAAGCAGAGAAGTCTAAAATTGTTTCTCTAAACCCTAGTATGGAGTCTTATAGCTTCTATGTTGCTTAATCTTAGCTGTTGGTGTCAGATCTTAGCTGTGTTGCTTTCTGCCTTGAATAATTGATGTATCAGTTTATCAGCTCATGGTGGCTATATAATTGTGTTCATTTTTTTGGTGTTTGCGTAAAACAGATGCATGAAGGCTCCGTAAAACAGATAGCTATCGACTTTGATGTTGAGAATATTGCTAAAATAACAAAGGCTTCTAAAGAGACAAAGATTGCTGAAGTTGGGGTTGACATTGAAGTGTTAACAAAACAGAGCTGAAACTGCAAATCCTGGTAAATATCATTCCTGGGCTGTGAAAGTGGACATTTCGGCTAGCTGCTGTGTGTGTTTATTTTGGATTAATTTCAGTTTACCCCAACACCCCCCTCCCCCTCGGGGTTAACATCATTTTACTCCCCATACTTTTAATTTTGAAAATTTACCCCCTAAAGTCTCCAATTTTCATAAATCAGACACAATTGTTAAATTTCGTCTAATTTGGAGGTTAAATGATAGCATGAAATCTTAGAAAAAAGGTCCTAAAAGGCGATTTATGTTGTTATAAAACTATTTTCGCCCTTTTAGTGGGTTATGAAGTCAAAATTAACGTCCGAATTAGACAAAATTTCAGCAATTGGGCATGATTTATGAAAATTGAAAACTTTAGGGGTAAATTTTCAAAATTAAAAGTATGGGGAGTGAAATGATGTTAACCCTAAACCTCAGAGGTGTAAACTGAAATTAATCCTTATTTATTTGTGTATTTATTTATTTTTTTACAGTGGAAGAAGTTTAATTGTTTCAGGACTTCAAACAGGATTAGGAAGCGTTTGTCTTTCAGGGAGAAAATGCTGATTGGACTGCAGAGTCCATGCTGAAATGATTTGAAATGTTGAATATTTGCATTCAATTGACATAGTGAAAAGGATGCAATGGGTGAGGGTCTCACTTTGACAAGCCATCCGCTTTTCTTTTGAACAGTTTTAGTGGGTTGCCAGATTATAAGAAAATCTGTTACTAGGGCATCAATTGTAGCATTCAAATTTGCTGAACGAGAGCAGGAAAGGCGTTATCAGGGCGTCAAATTGTACCATTGAAAAATTTGTTGACCATAGCAGAGGGAATGAATTAAGCATTCAACAAAATGTCTCGCTTGTCATTACTTCTATTAATGGCTCAATTACAATTGTCTAATCCTTTTTATTTCAATGTCTCTGAAAACATCGCTGTTGGTTTTGATCTTGTTTGAATTTTACAAGGCGTATATGGTGAACATGTTCATATTTTACAAGGCGCATATGGTAAACAACGTTGTAGTTCATATGGTAGACATGTTCGAGATGTAGACAATATGTGTACCCAAGGCTAACCAATTTGCAGTATGAAATTCTGTTAGGTTCTATTTCCTAAACTTTTTGCTGTTTCTATATCAATTTCTCAGTCACTTGCCTTTTTTGTCAAAACAACCAAACCTCTTGACTGATGAATCGAGCTGCAAATTTATGGTAGTTGAATTTTTATCGAGATGAATCGACCTTCCAAGGTACTATACTTCTTTACGGCCAGATGCAACAGCGCAATGCTTCCATGGAAGGTCTTGAATCTTGTCCTATACATTTCGAATAGCTCTATATCATCTCTGATTAGTCATGAAAAGAGTTCTCACTTTTCAAGTACACTAGAGATGATCTAATCATTCTAATGCAATCACCTTAAGAGTGCCTTTGCTTACAAATTCGTTGATGGATTATTTCCATTTTGCATAAAACCTCTGGTCACTCCACAACAACATCCTATTCAAAGGAATGCTCACATTCCTCTCCTTCAAATGCAAATGCCTTGGCGCTATTTTCTTCTCCAAACTGAACCCAAAATACTGCGGGAACTTCTTCAACTCCTCCAAACTCCTCTCCATCTCCTCCACCAAATACTCGTATTTCGGCCTTAGATTCCCCTCCACGCTGTACCCGAATATCGCCGGCAGCCTCTCGCACACCTTCAGCGCCTCCTCGTACGTAAACCCTAAGCTCCTCAGGAACCCTACTTTCTCATTCAGCTTCTCCACTCTTGTGTTCAACAAATGCGCGTTCAGGTTCGTAGGCTTGCTCAGTTTCTGGACTCCCACCTCTCTTAGGAAATGCAGCGTCGGACGGAGGCAGTACTCCACGTCGGAGAAGAGGAGGTCGGGGCAGCGGAGGATGAGACAGCAAGATTGTTCCGGCGAGGCGGAGAGCTCGTTGAGTAAGAAGTCGAAGACGGGAGTGACGTCGGTAGGGTCGAAGTTGGGGGAGAAGAGGTAGGGGGAGAGGAAGGCGAGTCTTTGGAAGTCGGGGTCGGAGAAGCCTTTGGACTTGAGGAAGTTGACGGTGGCGAGGAGGTGGTCGGCAGCGTCGGGGAGGGGGAGCTTGTTGGGTTTTGTGTTAGGTGGGATGATGCGTAGGGTTTTGAGGTAGCGAAGCTTTTCACGGTAGGAGGTGCTGAACTTGATGAACTGAGGATTTGGATTTGGATGGGGAGAAGAGGTTAAGGACGTCAATGAGGAAGAAGAAGAAGATGATGGAGTTGGGAGGAGGGAGAGAGAGTGAAGCAGTGGCATTGTGGACTGTGAGATTAGGGTGATGAGACACTGAGACGTAACCAACTTTGGGTGGTCGTTATTCAAGAACTTGGGGATGAAGAAGATAACAAGTTTAGTGTTTGGACTTTGGACAAACAAGAGTAAACGAAAAAAGTTGGAGATATTATTGATTTTGTTTATCCTTTGTTTTTACCTAGAAGTATCAATTTTGGCTAAACGCAACCGAGAATTTTATGAAAAGTTGATGTATTGTGCATTTACATATTCAGTTCTTCGTCAATCCTTGCCCAATGCGAAATATCCCAAGAGAAAAATATCTCTCTATAATTGTTTTTACATCAAGCCGGAATCCTTAAAAAAAAAAAAAAAAAAAATTACTTCAAGCCGGAACCAACTCCAAACATTGTTTACTTGAAGTTAAAGCCAGCAAATTAATATCATCAGACACAATATTTCACTAAAACTGTGAATAGAATAGTATGGAAAAAAATGAACCCAGCTAGATGCTATGAAAATCCAACCCAAGGAATTAACTAAAATACGAAACTAGGGTTTCCAATAAACAGGCCAAAACGTATATATACATACTGGAATTCCAATCGGCAGGTGCTAGGTCTTCTCATCTTAGGTTAACCAGCTGGGCACTCTAACCTACCTATCTTTGTGAATATGTAATCGTGTGCGGTGAAATTTTTCAAACTTCATTTTTGGTTTTGGAGTAAAAAAAACGATATCAGCTTCATTCAAATGGAGGCATCATCAGAACAAAGAAAGGTGACTCCTCATTCAGTGGAACCCCGGATAGAGTCACCTGAAGTCATAGATATTGAATTATTAGAGATGCGTACGTATATGTTTCTCTTATAATTTTCAGTAATCTCCTGCAACTTTATAGTCGCAAGTCATTGATGAATGATGATCTCCACACCAAACAGACGATAAATTTTTGGTTTGCAGGTGATGGACGAAATGGATACGAAGACCAAGGATGGTGTAAAACACAATTATTCCAATGATGAATTAGGCCATAATGTGTGTACGTTGCTTTACATGCAGCATTTGTTTTGAACCAGCTTGTCAAGACCCCATTGTAACACCATGCGGACACCTTAATTAATTTACTGTTGGCCTTGTCTATATATATAGATGGCTTCATTTCTGCTCATCTCGAACCAAAAATTGCGTCTGCCCAGTTTGTAATGCTGCTATACTGCAGGAGGAATTGATTCCCATTTATGGAACTAGTACTAGATCACACAAGTCGGATCCAAGACCAGGGTCTCTGTCGACCGAGATTCCAAATAGGCCTCCTGGTCATCGTGAGAGTCACCGTGAGAACATTAGTACTCCTCGAGAGAACACATTGAAGCTGCAGAAGTGACGGACAACAATTTGTGAATGTATTTATCAAGTTTGGCCATTCCTAGGTGGACTATTTTGTCCAGAAAGTATTCATGTTACAGACTCGAGTAAACTTGAAATTGTCCTCCCCATCTAGCTGAAAAAAAGTCTCCATTGTACGAGTTATGGTACATACGTCGAAATAGATCATTTTTTGTTAGAAAGGTTGCGAAGTAAAGACAAAATGTTTACGCGAGCAATTTTTTTAATTATTTTTTTCATTATTGTAGTCGTAAAGCCCTATCTAACGTTATATTGGCACGTATACATAAGATGTTAGCAACACCCATTATGAACTTAGGGGACGAAAAATCCACTTAGGCGACAAAAAAAAATTTCGACACCTAGCTAGGAAAACATATGCCAATAAAAATCTTGTTCTGAAATCCACTTATTAGGCGACTTATTTAAGCAAATAGGCACAAAGACCAACCAAATTTACTTGGGCTAACCGAAAAGAAAAAAAAAAAAAAACCAAATTTGCTTGGGGAACACCCTTAAAATAAAAAAGTAATTACTTGGAGAACAATTCACCAAATTAATTAAAAAAAAAAGAAATAGAAAAAAGAATTACTTGCAGAATAATCCCACCAAATTACAGTATGACTCGTTGACTCTACCACGCAGTAAAATTGCAATTGGAAGCTTGGGTCGGTGCCTCGGTGGTAGTCCATAAGACCAAGTAAATACTCTTTCCAACTCCAAATTCGCGGCATCTCATCGATCAAGGACCAACCACTCGTGGGTTCCAAAATTTGGGTAAGGATAATTGCAATTTGCTTACAAGCCTTGTGGGTTTCCAATTTCATGTATGATCCTCTTCTCTTTGATTCTTGGAAAATTATATCTTGCAGGTTTTCCCTTTTTGCTTTGCAGAAACTTGCTAATGCTACCTCAAAATTTTGTTTTGATTTTGTAAGAAGCTTTGAAGTATGATATCATTTTCTTATGTGATTGTGCAGGGACGGAAGGGTTACTGTTGGAACATCGAAATCAACTATCTGGTGAGCCATTTTGGTACCATCTGATTGTAAAGGTCAGTTCTTCAGATTTTTATGTGTGGCTAATCAAAATTCTCTAAACCGTTTTTTCCAAGTTTGAAGAATCGAGTTTTTTCAATTTGTTGAGATATGTATGGCTAAATGGATCAAATATTATTAATGTTTGATATGGTTATTTGTTCATGATCATCATGACATCAGAAGCATATTGTTCTTTGAATTTAGCAGTGTCTTTTTGAATTGGCAGCACCTATAGTAATGTGATTGGATGAGCTATTGAGCTTGATGGGTTAATGATGGCGTCTCATTTGGACCTATCGAGACTGCTAGGGGTTCCAACATATGTATCTATGTTTTTAGTATTTTGCTTTAAGAAATTGGAAAAATTGGATGGAGGTTTCTTATCCTTTGACAAAGTTTTGTATAAGTCTGAGATCAATAAACCTGTGTTTGTTTCTCTCTAAGTAGTTACTGGTACAAGTCTAATACGCATTTATGAAGATATGTCAGTAATCCAAAGTGGGTTGTTCTAGGAAGTATGGTTGTGTGATGCTTCCTTTTCTTCTGTTAGAAAATTGGCTGTAGCTATCTTTGTTTTTATTTCTTCTTGTACGAAACTCCTGCAAAGTATTTATGGCTAATTGCCTATCATGGTGATGTTCCAGAGTATTAATTATTTATACATTACTTGAGTTATTGGCTTGATAGGACATGCTATTACATTTTCACTTTAGGATTTTTGAACATTGTGATTGATTATTGGTGGGTTTTAGGACTTTGAATATCATGGATGGGGGTGATGGTGGTAGTGGTTTCACGTGCAACATTTGCTTTGAATCTGCTGATAAAGATCCAATTGTAACACCGTGTGGTCACCTTTACTGCAAGTCTTGTATATATACTTGGCTTCGTAACCCAAGACATGATTCCAAGAGGTGCCCTTGCCCGGTTTGTAATGCCAATATACAGGAGAACAGACTGATTCCTCTGTATGGAATAGGGAAATCACAGGATTTGCATCAAAATTCTAGGTCTGTACCTGTAGACAGTGTTGAGAGTCTGGAAAGGCAAGCTGGTCAAAAGTCTGCCACTCCTCCGGCTCCAAATAGGCCAACTCCTTCAGCTCTGGAGTGGCCATCTGATCCAAGACCCACTCCTTCGGCTCCCGAATGGCCGACTGATCCAAGTCCTGCCACTCCTTCAGCTCCAAACTGTCCTACTGATCACACACTTGCCACTTCTTCAACTGCCAATGTTATTCTGAACCAAGTTTGTAGGCTGTTAATACGTGTGGGACAGTACATGCTAGTGAGGATAATAGAAGTTGCCACAGATAAGCTCATTGAAGCTGTGGAAACGAAACTCAATGAGTTGAATGAGGCAGTAGAAGAGAGAAACAATGTTAATGGAGAAGGAAGTGGAAATGATACTGGATCAAGTGACGAGGTTGAAGTGATGGATAGCAATGGAGAAGGAAGCCATCTGGGACCCTGGGTTGTGCTGGACCAAACTTAGGGCTTCAGAAGTTTCATCGAGGGAAAACATTGGAAGAGACCTTGTTGTTGCTCTCTAGCTGTTTTGAGTTTGATAGTGATTCTGAACCTTTGTTAAATTATTAGGTTGCTTAGCTTATCATTGTAACAAGTTTACACTGTACGTAGGATGATTACCTTGTGTCCCGCGTTAAGTTTCATATGAATTTATTGGATTTCGATACTAATCTAGACTCGAGCTAACAAGATAAATATAATATGCATTTGGTCTCAATAGTGTATTTTGATTTGGAACCTGTTTTTTTTTTTTTTGTTAAATTTACAAGGCATGTTTGATTTGCAAAATGATTACCTTCATCCTAATTTGTTTCTCTGTCGGTCGGCCTCTGTTGACAGGTTGCAATTTCAGGCTTGGTCTACGGCTGACTACGCTCCTAGGTTTTCAACACAACTGCTTTAGTTTAGCCATCAAAATGTTATGTAAACCATGTTGGGGGGATTGCCATAAAGTGGTGACTTGTAGAAATGCTGGGACGCAGACTCTTTTGCAGTTTCTGAGAGAGTAGAAACTAGAAAGCGTCATGTGTGGATTATATTCCATCAATTATTAACGAAGATTGAAATTGTAAGCTCATGCATCTTGAATAAGAACATGACTACATGAGCATGAACTGAGTACATACTCGTGGCTTCCAGAAGAAGCCTCATTACCATAACTAGCTAGCTAAAACCATAATCAACCAAAAAGAAAACATCCGAGGCTTGATGAAGGTTCCCTTAAGAGAAGCTTTATATCACTATTACTCAAAGATGCATGATCATGCAGTGCCCGCACAGCCTTGGCCTATGTTACCAACAAACAACCCACCACCTTCAAAGCTTGATGCTCAATAGCTCCACCAGTTGAGTCGAAACCACATTCATCACCATTACTAGAAAAGCCTGCTAAAAGGCTGCCGTAATGATCATGCACCACTTCCAATACCACCCTTGGAGTCCGATGGACGAAAGGAGCCATCAACAGTGGCGTGGAATTTGGGTGTGACAAATGAAGTGCTTTGGCATTAAAAGAGATATATAAGCAAATCAATGCTGTAATAGAATGTAAGAGGAAACTGTTGTTCCATGTGCTAAACCATGTTAAAGACTTGATTGATTTTTCTGGCACCAGGCCTTGATCGATCGAGGAGGAAAATACAACAAACAAGACTGTGACAAATTTAAAGGGGAATCATTCCAAGGTGACACTGAAACCTACTACATCATAACTTAATCAGATGGGA
The DNA here is from genome assembly GCF_000184155.1 of Fragaria vesca subsp. vesca. Taxonomy (NCBI): domain Eukaryota; kingdom Viridiplantae; phylum Streptophyta; class Magnoliopsida; order Rosales; family Rosaceae; genus Fragaria; species Fragaria vesca. The sequence goes on from NC_020492.1 coordinate 1,744,114, forward strand.
GTCATGGGAGATGTCAAACGAAAAGCAAAATCTAAGACCTGATAATTAAGGATTAGTGATTTCCAGTTTCAGGATGTTACAATAACGAAGGAATCTCTTGTAACAAACGGCTGGGACTTCAGATTACATACTAAAAAAGACTAGCTAAAGAAACGAGCAGGGTAGAGAAACGATCTTGTACTCTGCCATTGTTGCCTCTCACACGAACGGAATAAGCCCTCCAATGGGATGCACAACAGTAGGCCTACTTCCATCTCCATTGTTGTCTCTCACTTCTCCTTCCCCATTGGATTCATCATTAGAAGTGTTTTCTCTAATTTCTCCTGTCTCACCGACTCCGTTGTCATTCAACTCATTCCCATTTCCTTCACCATTCTCATTGTCCATCACTTCTGCTGCCACATTCGATCCATTTTCATTTTCGCTTCCTTCTCCATCAACATTGTCCCTCTCTTCCACTACATCAATCAAGTCAGGGAATCTTCTGTCCAGTTCTCTATAGAGCCAGTTCGCGGCACATTCTACAATTCCCAAAAGCAAACCCTCCCCAATCCAAATGAACATCTTTAAAAAACACCGCACAATGGGACTGGGAACTGAGGCAGCGGCCACTCTTCCAATATCCCTATCATCTCTCTCCCCCATGAGCTTGAAAATCACAAAAGTACATTAGTCACTCAATTCATTAATTCCAAAACAAAGCTCAGACTGAAGTTTTTGTTATCACTGTAAAAGAATGAATCTTTCGAATAGAACAAGCCACAATAACAGTCTAAATCACTGGAGTGAGCCCATGAACTTAGGCATACAGATTTAGGAGCCACAGTTATTATAAACTCTGTTGCTTTGTATAGAGAAATAATTAATAGTAATTACTGTAAAAGACTCGATCTTTACAGACATAGAACTCAACCCAATACTTCATAGAAACTACTACAAGTTTGTATATCTTTGAGAATTTCAGCCAACAATTTCCACCTTAAAGCATAGCTAGCTGAATGTAACTCATACCTAAGTCGGCGACTTCATTGTTCTATTCAAGAATTAAGGCCAGGGTTAAGAAAATCCAATAAAGACAGATGCTTTAAAATTGATTCAAATGTAATAGCATAACTCATAGCATAATCATATATAGTGATATAACAAAAGCCATAGTCCCAGATTTCGAAAAGGTAATGAAGGAGCAGATATAGATATATGCTAAAGAGAAGGATTTGAACCTTGGTTTTGTTGGAGTGGTGTTGAAGAGATGATACCTTCGTTTGGGCAATTTCAACCTGTAGGAGGAGGGCTTGGGCGAGTTCTACACTTCTACTTCAGGGTAAAAGAGCATAAACTCATTTTTGTGTGGGGAAGGGTCTACCAACAGTGCATGTATTTAAAATACAATATATATTCAACGTTAACGTTTATACGTTTATACTATTTAAATTTTTGATCAAATAAAAAAAAGAATATTATTTAAATTGAATAAAAATTGATAAAACTAACTGTAAGTTAACAGAAAATGAAAACCGAACCACATCATATAGTGTCCTAAGGTTGGTTGAGAGGCCTAGTATAGATCCTCATGTCTAGTGTCAAATTTCAACTCCTGCCAATTTGTAGTTAGGTTGAGTCTCTGATTTGTACACATATGACGAATGATGAATTAATCTGACGTTGTTGGGATATCATATTGGATCTCAAACCAAATATACCAAACAAGTAAAGCCGAATTACATACACTACCAGGACAAGCACTTTAGCCGATGAAAAAGTTTCGTCGGCCTGTTAGCTTAATTCGTCGGCTAAGATTTCGTCGGGAAAAGGTCATCGGCGATGACTTTAGCTGACGAAAAAAAAACGAACGTCGTCGGTTATAGTCTCACAGTTTAGCCGACGAAAAACATGTCGTTCGGTTTTTTTCTCAGAGTTTAGCTGACGAAACAATAA
>NC_020492.1:1746068-1749736 GCF_000184155.1 Fragaria vesca subsp. vesca
GAAAAAAAAATGCAGAAACTTTCGGCCACCTCCAATCACCACCAAAATTTGATAGAATTTTTCCTCTCAACATTTCGAACAACTTTCTAGAAGAAGTCAAAGCCCAATTCTAAGCCTAAACAGGTCAATTGAATCAAAATATAAAAATTCCCAATTTTAAACCCTAAAAACTTCAAATCTTCGATTCTCCTCACACACACTGAATCGAGCTACCAAATTCTAGGGGAATGTAGTACTAATCAAACTCAACTTATCCATGCATATATAGAACTCACCAAATGGGTGACCTGAGGAAGGAGAAATTCGATCGACACCGAATCCGAACCGGCGGAGTTTTGGAGCTCGATTTATCCCTCACGGCGGCGCCACTCGATGCGCCACTTGCCCAGCAATGAAGTAGAGACGACTGCGAAGCTTTTGGGACAAGTGTGGCGGTCTCCGGTTGCTTGACGGCGGAGTTAGGCCGAGAAGAAAATCCGGAACTTTTTCTAATTTTCTGACTTCTTACCATCCACCTCCGGTAAAACTCCTATATAAAAAACTTTACCCGACGAAATTCTTTATTTTCGTCGGCTAAACTCTTTTGAAAATTTTGGTTGACCGCCAAAAAATTTTGGTTGAAAATTTTGAAAATTTTTCGACTTTAGCCGACGACTTTTCATATATTTTCGTCGGCTAAAGTCCTTTGAAAATTTTCCTCCAAATTTGGTTTACCGCCAAAAAAATTTGAAAATTTTTCGACCTTAGCCGACGACTTTTTTAATATCTCGTCGGCTAAAGTCTATAAATTCACGAAAACGCTCATATCTCCCTCTATATTACGTAGTTTGGTCAAACCTTATACACGAAAAACTTTCACGTAGATGAGACGCAACCGCCTATATAAAAATTTTGAGACATTTACCTTCCGACGATAAGGCTCCCCATAGGGAATAATAACTGTAAATAGGGTTGACCGCTACTATCGGCACCGAGACGTTACCCGATTTACGTGATTTTTGAACCATAGCAGTATTTCACCATTCTGAACATATCTTATTTCATGAGATTTTTGATAATTTTGCATCCTATCTAGAGTTGGTTCACAAAGTTGTATAACTTACTAAACAAGTTATACAACATTAGTAAACATGTTGTGATTCCGATGACTAAAATTCACAAACCAAAATTCGACCGTCAGATATGATCATTATGACGAAAGATGTCTATGGTAAAAAATTCAACTGGATCCGACAACGTTAAGGACTCGATCGAAACGGTCAACCCTAATCCATCGTCACTTATCACACGAAAACGCTCATATCTCCCTCTATATTACGTGGTTTGGTCAAACCTTCCACAAAAAAAAACTCTCACGTAGATGAGACGCAACTGCCCATATAAAAATTTTGAGACATTTACCTTCCGACGATAGGGCTCCCCATATGGAATAATAACGGTAAATAGTAGACACGTTGTGATTCCGATGACTAAAATTTACAAACCAAAATTCGACCGTCAGATATGATCATTATGACGAAAGATGTCTATGGTAAAAAATTCAACTGGATTCGACAACGTTAATGGCTCGATCGAAACGGTCAACTCTAATCGGAAATAAGAAAACTGCATTTTGAAGCCCTAAACCGACTCAGATGGCCAAAAAGGCCCATATGTCATGGCATAGTAATGAATTTGACTCGTAGGGCCGTTACGCTTTCGGAAAGGTATCACAATAGTCAATCGGACACCAAACGCCAAATCTGCAGCATAGTAAATAATAAGGGTAAATTGCATTGACCACAACTATCGGCACAGAGACTTTACCAGAATACTGTGATTTTTCAACCGTAGACGTATTTCACCATTCTGGTCATATCTTATTTCACGACTTTTTTGCGTTTGAAGGTTCTACGTATAGTTTTTTTTCCCAGATGAGTTGTTATCTAGATCTGCAAATATAAGGCACTTTAGCCTACGAAATTATATTTTTCGTCGGCTAAACTTTTAAAAATTTTGTCGGCTAAAGTTCACAGACTATAGCAGACAAAAATAATTATTCAGACGACGAAATTTTAATTTTGTCGTCTAAAGTTGACCAAAGCCGACGAAAATTTAAATTAGCTGACGAAATTTAAAGTCCACGTTAGCCGACGAAAAAAATAATTAGTCGGCCTGGTTTTTTTATTTTCGTCGGCTAAAGTCTTTCTTCTGGTAATGATACTAAGTGAATACTTTCTTTTAAGCGAACTGAATTAGCAGAATCCAACAATACCTTGTAGGTTGTTAACCAAGTTAAAGCGTATAAAAGAATGGGGAAATAGCGATTTCCCGCCCCGTCTAATATTTTTCTCACGCCTTGTTAATCTCAATACAAAGATATTTCCAAATTGGAGATGCCTTGCCCCGCCCATGTAGAAAAATGAGTTCTTCACCCTCATACCCGCCCTCGAATTGGCATTCTATCTGTCTCAATTTTTATTTTTTCCATTTAAACTTTCTTTTTGATACGAAAAGTAATTACAAGCTACAACATCTATTACAACTTGACCATAATCTGTCAAACAACATTGCATTTCTAATCTACTGAGAACAATATTCTTCTAAGTCAGTATATATACATATATATATGCTGCTTGTGTGACCAAGAGCTGCAAGGGCATCCGTCAGCAAGTTAGCTTCTTGAAAGACATGCTGAAAAGAGCAATTATCAAAGCATTCATAAAGTTGCTTAATGTCTTGAACCATTAATGCAATCAATCACTAATTTTGAGTCTCCTTCTACCATAATCTTCTTAATGTGCTTCTAGATGTCCATCTCTTAAAGCAACAATTTCTGTCATTGGAACACTAGATGTTACGCCCCAATTTTCGAAAGATAATTTTCAAAAATGTTGGCATGATATAACTTAAAATCATAAAATCTCAAAACCTGTTTCAACCAAATTTTAAGGAAAACTAAACTCAATGTGGAAATGTAAATGTTACACAACTCAATACTGAGTTAAATATTACATTTCATTGTTTACATAAACTTGAAAGTCAAGAAAATGAAAACGCTCACATGAGTTTAATGTTGTCTACCCCAAATATAATAATATACAATGTACAACAAAACCAAACAAAAAAACCTCTGCCACTAAGCCTCTGCCTCAACCCTATTGATCCTCATCTACAGATCTAACCCCTACACCAAGAATTGGTGCACCGGATTGTAAACAACAAACCCGGTAAGCTAAACAGCCTGTATAAGTAATTCTCAAAATAACACAAAAACCTCCAATTACTAATTATAACACAAGAACAACTATATCAATAATTAAATCCACAAATCCAACACTTTTCCAATTAACATGTACCCATGAGTCCTAGGTATTAATAAATACCCCGCATGACCTACAACAACAAAATGTGTACCCATGGGTCCCAGATACCATACGGTATCTCCCATGACCTACACTGACAGACGGACTAGAGCTCTATTCCTAACCGCAACCAATCACCCGGCCAAAGGCTTGGAACCCGGTTTGACTGTCTAATATCAAACACAAAAAAAATGATAAATAACATCCACTACCAGGACAAGCACTTTAGCCGACGAAAATTTTTCGTCGGCCTGTCAGCTTAATTCGTCGGCTAAGATTTCGTCGGGAAAAAGCTCGTCTGTGGTGACTTTAGCCGACGACACA
>NC_020492.1:1751581-1752135 GCF_000184155.1 Fragaria vesca subsp. vesca
CTGCTGGATGGCATGTATCTCGGCAACATAGGCTGCCTGCGCAGCATTATAGGCTGCCTGCGAGGCATTATAGGCAGCCTGAGCAGCTTGTTGTTCTCGTAGTCTCTGAACTTCCGACTCTAGCTGAGTCGTCCTGGTGATCGTGGACGTGGTCCTGCTGCTGGTCGATGCTGCCTTTCTTTGAAATCCTGGAGTGGTCTTCAGGACCCCCTCGCCTTTCTTTCCTAGACCCCGGCAGTAGAAGTTGTTTGCTCTCGGTGGGAAGGCTGTGCCCATGATCCTCACCCCAATCGTCGGATCCGAAGTGTCGATCCGGGACATGGCTTCGGACATCTCTTCCTCCTGCGTGTCCGGCCATGTCTCCCTCACTATAGCACTCATCACCTCGTCACTAGCCTCCCTCACCTTCGCCTAATTGGATAGGAAAAAAATAATTAATTAACATTTTCACATATATATAAATTTAAAATTTAAAATTTAAAAACGTAAAATGACTTACAATATCCTCCTGGGAGTCAGGATATGCCTTCTCGTACGTATAGACGTACGGGTTG
>NC_020492.1:1759083-1768024 GCF_000184155.1 Fragaria vesca subsp. vesca
CTCATAGCTTCGGCCGTGTGTGAAGACATGTACAACCGCTCCAACCTATCCCTCAAAGGGAAATACCGAAGTACCTTTACAGGTTTCCTGTTGCCTGCAGGAGTCAGCTTATATCTGTCAGTGTGACATACCGGACATGCGTCAAGCCCACCAAGGTCATTCCCTTCTGGATCTTTACCCCAGAAGAGAACGCAGTCATATCTGCATGCATGGATCTTGATGTAGGAAAGCCCAAGATCTTTCAGGATACATCGGACCTTACGATGAGTGGTAGGAAGACGATGACCGTGGGGCAGCATCGAAGCAGTGTACTGTAGATAATCATCAACAGCCTTCATGGTCGATTTTGTCTCAACTTTAATCTTCATTACGTCCATCACACTTTCAAGAACGGTCTTCTGACAACCGGGGTACACAGGGGTCTGTTGGAAAGCAAGCAGTTTGTTGTATTTTTCAATACCATCCGACTAGAGACACAGCAGCCCTCTTTCCAGCAACAAGGCTCCGATTCCGGCGTGCCACACCGAGCAGCAGCTGCCCAGCCTTGAAGAGGGCACTTGTGGGAGTCGAATGGGACCGGTGGCGGTCCGAATGGTGGCCGGATGGCGGAGCTAGCTCCAGCGGAAGTTTGGTGTGCGGGTGAGTTCGAGAGAGGGAGAGAGAGAAGAGAGAGAAGAGAGTGAAGTGAGTGAGGAGAGTGAGAAGAGAGAGAGAGAGAGCTGATTTGTGTTAGGGTTTCCAAAATAACCCACACACATTTTTCTACTTAAACACTTTCCACACCCGGAAATTAACTTCCTCTGACCATAACTTTCTCATACGACATCCGTTTTAGGCGTGCCGCATGTCTACGAACTCATATCGCCAAGCTCTACAACTTTCAAAAAGGAAGTTTTCAAAGATAACTTACGGAAAATAAAGTCAACTTTTGGCCTCTTAAAAGTCAAAGCACCTTAAAATAAACTCCCGAAACTTCAACTTCACATTAACCAAAGAATTTCCATAATTAATCCTTCATTAATTAAGAAAATAATACAAAGAAAAATGATATGAAAATCTAGGGTATTACACTAGAACAACCAACACTTTTTGTGTTAGCAGCTACATTCTGATCATTATCATTTCCGATAATAAAGTCAGCAACCGAGTTCATATGGTTAATAGAGCCATTAAAGTTTAATGTATAAATTTTTGAGGTGTATGATGCCATTTGATTATGATAGTCGAGTTTTGAGAAAGAGTTATGATTCTTGTAAAAATATAAGTAATGAAGAGCCCCATACTGCACCAAAATAATTAGGAACTGATTTTCTAAAAACACAAATACACAATCATTTCTTCCTTTCTATATTTTCAGACACAGAAGAAGAACCTTGACAAATAGATCTTTATCATTATTTCCAAAGAGACTTGCTCTTCCTAATTTTGGGCAGGAAACAAGGCAATGAACCGCCAACTGCAGTAAATGGCAAAGCCAAAGTAAAAATTAAAAAAATAAGGAAAAGAAAAGAATTAGCAGAAATTGGCTTTACCGTAATCGCAAGCTCACCGTTCACCCCGTTCAACGTTTTCTAGACCCAAAATGGGTTCACGGTTTACCATTTTGCCTACACTTCCACCCAAAAGGTGAAGCTGAAACCCTTCTCTTATAAGCTTTGCCTCTCTTCCATTTCTTGCTCTAAGAACTAACAAACCCTCCTCTTTGTCTCCATTTCTGAAGGATATCACCTCTCCCATATCGGACCAGAGAAACCAAAGGTATAATTCTTCTCTTAGAAAATTATAGAAGAGATCGTTGCTTAACTTTTGAAATTTTAGTCTATTTTGCTGTCAAAATTCAATATGCAGTTAAAAGTATCCATCTTTAGCTTTGGACCTTTGGTTTTGCCTTGAATGAAAAAGCCATAGACTTTGTAACCAAAAAAGCCATAGACTTTAGCATGGCAACTCTGATTATTTAAGCCTGACCCTTTTGTTAGCTCAACAATGTAATCTCATCTTCAACTTGAATTTGTAAATGCCTATGCACAATTGTTGGTTATTGTACTGATTTGCAGTGCTGCATTTCTAGATGAAACTAAAATTTTACCTAATATATTCTTGATGAACACACTGTGTACTGCAGTCAGTGCAGTGCCTACTACGTGTTTGATGAAATTCCAGAAAGATCCAGGATGCACTGGTTGAGTTATACATTTGGTTTTCGGATTGAGTTTTCTTTATTTTCTTTCTATACAATATATGGTGTGGTTGTTTAAGTCTATCTTGCTTATCTATCTAATGCATTTATAATGTCATGCTGTTAAATTCTTGAATCATATGGTAACCTTGTTTGCTGTGGTGCCGGGTAGAGCTTTTGGAAAGAAGTAGCTTAGTAATCTTGTCAACCTAAAGATTATGTATCAAATTGTATAACCCTTTAAATTCAACCTAACACCGCAGGATTGCAAATTGCACCACCGTTGTCCCAAGCATTGATTGGATTAATTTCCATGATGAAATACCATGCTGAATACCATAATAACTTTCCTTCTTCTATATAGTTTTTCCACTAAGCCGGACCAGTGATTGAGTAGGTTGTGGTCGAGTTTAGGGTTGATATGAACTACATTTTCCATTTTTGATTGATGAACTTCTATGGTTGTTGATGATTTGTTTTCTGATTTTGAAGCGCATGGATGGAGGTGGTGAATCTGATAGCAATGGTTTTAACTGCAACATTTGCTATGAACCAGAAGACCCGATAGTGACGCACTGTGGCCATCTTTACTGCTGGCCTTGTCTATATTTATGGCTTCATTGCACACCCCATGCTTCAAATAGGTGCCCTTGCCCTGTTTGTAAGGCTATTATTGTGCAAAGTAGACTGGTCCCTCTATGGAATAGGAGGATCCAATGGTTCAGATCCAAGGCTGTCTGTACCCAGTATTGAGATTCCAGATCGTCCATCTGCAATAAGGTTTACTGCTAGGCCTGCTTCAACTGCCCGTATCTGTGTGAAACTATTTTTTCGACTGTTAATAATGATGGGAAAACACCTTCTAAAGTTAAGGATAGAAAGTGCATCGAACAACTTGGCTGAATCTCTAAACGGGCGACTCCATGGATCAGTTGAGGCACCAGAGGTTAGACACAATACTGATGTAGAAGGAAGCAGCAATCACAGTGGATTGATGGAGGTAGCACAGGTCAGGGACAACAATGGATAAAAACTAAAGTAGTCTGGCTTCTGTGCTCGACAATGGAAGGCTACACGACTCTTATTACTTGAACAAAGCTCGGATTGGTAAGAAAGGGTAATTTCAGAATCCATACATGGTAATGACTAATGAGGAGAGAATTTGTGGCTATTGTAATTGTTCAAATCTAGTTCATATCAGCGTCTTTGTTTGTGTTTATTTGACATCTGATCATCTACTTCAGTTTTTATGGTACTTTTTGTATCATCAGTAGTTGCTTCAATTATGCTGCCTAAGTTCATTAAGTTGGCTTTGCTCTAGTCAAGGCATTCGGGTCATCTTCAGGGTATTAGACTTGCATGGCTGCTAAATTGTGTGAAAGTCTAACCAACACAATCTGCTTTACGATAAATATTGCGAGACAAAATAGATTAATAACTACCTAGCTACATTGTAATCCCAACAATCCTTATTGATTCGCCAAACTTCCGACGAGTCCTTGTTGGCTCTCTCAATACACATGTAACAAACTAAATTTCATCTCAGCCACATATCGGTTCTAAACTTCTAATTAACTTCTAAGGCAACCCTGAGAGGCAACCCGGAGAGTTTGAGTAGCGCTTCAACATGAAAAGCCGAAGCAGCGCTATGAGAAAATTTGCCTACAATGACTACCTCTATACCTCCAGTATTTTCTGGGACATAAGCAGTCAATATTCATATTCAGTCGCCCTTGTAGAGGACATTACCATTTCCTGGAGGCCTCTTCTTCTTTGTATTCTAACACGGTACGTCGATTATTGTTCATATTAATTTAGGAGAGATATACTAAGTGGGTTCTTATTTTGTAAAGCAAGGTTCAAGGCTTCAAACAAACGAAATTAATGATCGATCAAAAGAAGCCAAAGGAAAAAAGAAAATTATGTCAATCATATATTGAGGTCGACATTACACAAAACAGGAGAACAAGATTAAACAAACAATTAGCGAAACATTCAGAATTAGCCAATGAAATATTTATATTATTAGTGGATCATTTCATTTTTTCACCTTACAATGTGAAACCACATAGATTCGGTAGCTAAGGGTACATAGCATGTATGCATGGCAGCAATATCATCGCTATGCAAAGCCCTCCGGGTCCTCCCTGGACTCACATGAGCATACATAACGGCTTCAGGTATTTCACTGTTATCAATTCCAAGAAGGTGACCTATTTCATGGGTAACCATTCATATCAGGTCAAATTGTTTCGGACCGGGTGGCCTGAAACTCCAATCCACACCGGCATTCAGATGCATCCTCCCATCTGTGGGAGGATTTGCATATGCTAAACCCACAGCTCTTTATCAGGAGTATCACCATGATCTCCATTCTGAAAGCTGATCAAAAGATCAGCAGGGGAACTTGGTACAACCTGTTGAAACGTAAACTTGGAAACCTTTGCCCACAGCTGGAATGCATAGTTGAGTGCTTGCCCTAATGCATAAGTTCCAACTTTTGTGGGATCTCCACCGTTGATTTTGTACGTGAGATGGTACTTTGTGTGTGGTCATTGAGTGCGGCTATTGGGACCTTCAAATTTACGCAGTATACCTCTCTGTCTCTTTACACCTCCCTTTTATTTTTAAAAAACAAGTATTTTCTCATTAGACCTCCTTTTAAATTCCTAAAATAACCTTAGGTTTGTTATTCATATATATTTCAATAATTTACTCATTATACCTCTTATTCGCTCTCTAGACCTCCCACACTTTAATTTTTTTTTTTTTTTTTGTCATGCAAACATTTATTTCAGACTTGATTTCTTTTTTCTTCTTCTCTTTTTTCATGAAAATCTCTTTGGCAACCTCAATTCCTTGATTTTTTTTTTTCTGCATAGAATGTTGTTATTTGATCAAGTTGTAAGAACGATTTTTCGATGACAACAATTTAAAAAAATCCTGAATCGTTTTCACAATCAATTGCAAAGAAAAAAAATACATAAATTAATGATATGCACCCAAAAACCTTTTACCTAGAAGAAAACCCTAAGAAGGCCAATCTTGTCGACCACCACTCCATGAAGTAAGTCCTTGAGGAGAAGATTCATTCACAATAACTATTGAAGTAGGACCTTTCTCTTGTAGAATAACGATGAAATTTTCATATTAATGTTCCAGAAAAGAAAGAAAAAAACTATAAAAAATATCCATATGCACCCAAAAACCTTCGACCTAGAAGAAAAACACTAAAAAGACCAATCTCGTCGACCACCACTCCATGAAGCATGTCCTCGAGGAGAAGATTCATTCACAAGAAGAAGAACAAGACGAGGAAGAAGAAGACCAAGAAGAAGATGTTTCCTAAAATAAACGAAAATCAGGAGGAAAAAGAAGAAGAACATATCATGAATCGAAACAAAAATTATATTAGTATGGAAAAGATACCTTGTCTGAAGGTTTTGAAACAGAGGATTGTGTCTTAGTTAATAGAGATTCTTCCATTAGGTGTAGTAGTTCTTTAAGCAACAATTGCACTCAGGTTTAGGGTTTATAGACTCTGTTTTGTATCGTTAACTTGAACAAAAAAAAAAAAAGAATACTAATGTGATTACAATTTATTTTTTTTGTGAAATTCAATGTCTATTACTGTCATTTTATATGAGGTTATATTCATAATCCAATAAGTCAAAACATGTGGAGGTATATTGAGCAAATCTGGAGGTCCCAATAGCCGCACTCGTGGTCATTTTGTGACTCCAAGTTTGAAAAAGAGATGATACGATTATACGAACCAATCTGAACACGGCGTGACTGTGATCCATTGACGAGTTTGTAATCCGGAAATCCACATCTAGGAGTGGTTATTAGGTTGATGGTTTCTAGATCAAGCTTTCCTGCAACATTCAGATAGTTTCAATGCTGATTCCAAAGCCTTAATATCATAATCTTCAGTTTGGACTGTTTGGTTTAGGTATCCGAACAACTTCAGGTACCTCCATACCTCTTCCGGCCCTATTGATCCGTTTTGAATTGACTCCGCTGATGCAAAAGCTTGCACACAAATTGCTACAAGGGGAAGTAAGGCTCTTAGAGGAACCAGTTGGGAAATCATGTTTCTAGCAGCCACGTACTACTACCAATATTTGTTATCTGAGAAATCAGACGTTATTATATAGTACTCAAAAGTCAAAAGTCAAAACTGATATATGGCAACTTAATCATATATGGATGTTAGGGCAACTCCAACAACAGTTGTCATACCCATACCTATACTCATAACCCATAAAAACTCATCTCCAACAATAAAAACCCATACCCAATTATGGGTTCCTACCAGACCCACGACCCAAAATGGGTCGAGTCGCAGGGAGGAAACCCATTTGTGGGTGACGCGGGACCCAGAAGGCAGCAGCTGCACGTGAAGAGTCTGCAGCGCAAGAGCCACGCGCCAGTCGTCCCACCTGCAACAGACGCGCGCAAAAAGACAAGAAAACAGGCGGAAAGGAGAGACGCGCGAATGACGCGTTGAAGAGAGCTGGATTGGTGTGGGTGGTTTCACGTGAGCTCGCCAGTGGTCCTCCAACTGTCATAAAATGCGCGGCCCAGATTTGCCTTTCATTCAAAATGAAAGGTCCAGATAAATTCAGTTGGAAAAAGAAAAAATGAGGCCGAAAATATTGTTTTCAAATGATTAAAATTTGGGTATGAGTATAAGTTTTGATATAATGGTTGAAGATAAAATATGAGTTTGAATAGAAATGGGTTTGGGTGACTCAAAATATAAATATGGGTATACGTATAGAAAGGATTGTTGGAGATGCCCTTACAATTCATATTATAGATGTTGGTAAAGGTTCATCCCATAAGGCTACGTACATTTACATTCACCATTAGCTAGGTTCATCATGTTAGAGGTAATCATGGGGACGAACTTAGGAATAGCGTATCAAAGGCAAAATGATGCTATTAACATTGTCATCATGTAATTAAAACATGTGCAATTTACAAAGAATATCTTGCCAAAATCATAATCTTGCAAGTTTTAGGGATGAATCAATGACATTAGAATTATTTTAGGTAACGGAAAAACATTATGTATTAATAGCAGCTATTAATTATATACTAATTGTAAGAGATGTGTCACATATTCTTTCACCAATATTTTATATTTCTCTTATTTAATTAAATACATCCTCAGATGACCTTAACATGTTGATTTAGGTGCATGACATGAAATGGTCATTGCCTTCAAGTGTTATGGCTTTAGGGACGATCGACTTTCCAGTTGAGAACGACGTCGTGGCCCGATAGTGGATGACGACACCCATTCTCTTGTTGTTTCCAGCAGTAAGGTGGTTGGTCAAAGCTACTGCATCTGCAGGGGATGACGGCGTTATCTAGTTTCTCGATTGAGGTATAAAAACCCATACCAAGGCCCAAAAGGACCCAGGCCCGCCTACCTTAGCAGACTGAAAAGCAGTCACCATGAACCCGGCCCAACAAGGTGCAGGTGGCGCAGGTCCGCCGCCGCGTCACCAATGTCAATCACCAAACGATTGCGTCTCCCACCCCTATCAATCACACGGAGAATCACCACCCTCCTTGATCTGCACGAAACAAAACAGAGAAGATCCGCCCGAATCCAGAACCCGATCAGGATAAACCCCGCTGCCACATTCCCCCATTCGCCGCACACCACCTATCCAGACTACCACCGCCGACAAGACAAGAACAACCACGCATGATCGGCGGTCGACCCCCGGCCGAAACACTCACGTTGTGACACCAACATACAACACCTTCTTCGTCCGTTCTCAAGGGTAGATTGCCGCTCACATTCCACCACCAACACCACAAGCCTTCATGGCAAGGACCACCAACTGGCCTTCCATCATACTCCCGTTCGACGACAACGTCCTGTCAGATAGGGACGAACTCGAATTCTTAAAACCCTAGAGCGACGGTTTTTACAGAGCTTCAGAGACGTGGGGGCTTATTCTTGTTGAAAGTGAGTTGAAAATAGGTTTCTCAACAGCGGAGTCTTTCTACAGTGAGAATCTTTAAGTTGAAGACTAGTGGAGGACTTTTCGGTTTAATTATGGTTTAAAAGACATATTTTTCGATCACATCTTGACATCTTATCCGTTCAGTTTTTAAGTCTATGTGTAGATCAGCCTTACAAATTTTCAGCCAAATCGGTGATCGTTAAGGTAACAAAATGGACAAACCAAATCTGTTAAACATGAACCGTTCAAGTTCATAATTGGTAAATCACACTTATTAATATCTTAACGATTTTCAATATGACTGAAAATTTGCAGAAATGATCTACTCATAAATACCTAGCTAGCTATAAACTGAACGGTCAAGATGTGGATATAAGATCGTAAAGTGGGATAAGCCGAAAAGTCATCAACTAGTCCTCAACTTAAAGGTCCTTATTAAAAGAGCTTTCTAAGAGATATCACAATAGAGAAAAAAAATGATTTGATTTTCTTTTTAATTTGTCATTACTTTTTCCTTTTCATTTGGTTTGTGGTAAACTAATTAAAGAGAAGAGGAAGACACATATATAGAAAATGAGAGTGGCTATTGGGACCTCCAAATTTGCTCATTATACCTCTCATTCTCTCTATACCTCCCTTTTACTTTTCAATATAAATATTTGCTCACTAGACCTCATTATAAATTCCTAACATAACCTTAGTTATTTATTGACATATATTTCAATCAATTACTTACCTAGCTCTTATTCAATAAATAGACCTCTCATTCTTT
>NC_020492.1:1775902-1794709 GCF_000184155.1 Fragaria vesca subsp. vesca
ACGAAAATTTAACTTAGCCGACGAAAGATAATTTCGTCGGCTAAAGTGGACTTTAGCCGACGAAAAAATGCTTCGTCGGCCTGGTTTTTTTTTTTTTCGTTCGGCTAAAGCCTTTCTTCTGGTAGTGACATGATAGATATTGATTGTTTTTTTAGCTTTTATAAACTATATATATGCTTTAATAAAAAGAAATTGGAAAACAAAAATATATAAGGAAAATAATAAAAAAAATGGAATCAACTATTATTGATTTGGAAAGTCTAAAGACAATAAATACAATATTTCCTTTTATATAATTATTGTCCTTAATAGTCATTGTGTATGAGGATGTATATGTCATTTAATAATTCAAAATAGAGTGAGATATAGTGAGCAAATTTGGAGCATCTTTAGCAATGGTAGCCATTTTTAAGTTAAAATTTTAATCAAAACAGCTAAAATATTATTTTGGTTAGCCACTTTAGAAATACGTCTACATCAATGTTCTATATTTTAGCTAGTATTAAATTATTATTATTCTTGAAATAGAAATTAAATAGTTTAAATGTATTTATGTATTACATAAAATATCTTAAAAAGAATGTATTAAATTATAGAGAACCTCGTCTTAGTCCTCTAGCTAAAAGTTATAATAGCTAAACTTTGGCTAATCTGCTGGAGCTCCAAAAATATTCAAAAAAGCTAAACACGCTCTCTAAAATAACTAAGGAGCCAAAGTAGAGAGTTTGCTAAAGATGCTCTAATAGCCGCACTTATAGAAAATAGTTGGGAGAACGTAAAAGTGATCAAGAGAGAATTATTGAAAGAACAATAGATCGTAAAGAGAATGGAAAATTGTATCTTATTCATTGATATAGGAGCCTTTAATTATATAAAGATTACATAGCACCATATAGTGTTCTACAAGAAAACATATGTACGTACCCTTGATACCCTATCTCTATACGGAATCAAGATTCTTTTTATGACTAGCATAGACTGCATGTAGAATATTCCTACAACAAGAAGTATTTTATTATGTCTCATATGCCTCATTTATATAGAGGTAGAGATTACATGATAAGTCTTTATGCTATTAAAATATTACATATAAGTCTTCCAAAGGTGAATAAACAGACACTTGACGGTAAATATTTGCAACATCATTTGAAATGTCTCCTTATTTTTGGATATTTTTTTACCTGTCTCTTATTTGCTCGTTTTCAGTTTTCACCGTTTTTGACTTTTTGTATTTCTAGGGTTTAGGTTAACGTCGTAAAGAACCGGGAATACTGGAACGTCGTAAAGAACCGGGATTAGTACTGGTGGGAGACTAGAGAGCTTCCTCTTCCACAAATCTTTGCATCTCAGGTCAAGCCCTCGAGGTAATCTGTCTATAAGCTTTTTCATATTTGTCGATCGATTTTTGTATTATATTTCTGGTTTCTCTTTATCATAAATAATTGTAAAGATAAGAGGTTTTCTGTAGAAATTGTTTAGTCGTTGAGGTGCTTCAGTAAGTTTAACCCTAAAGTGATGATCATGACTATTTTCAAATAGATTGGCAGATATTGAAGAAAAAACAGAGAATGTACGTAGCTGTCACTCGGCAAGAGGAATTCTAATATTGATTGCTTTTATAAACTCAATTTTGTAGTCCAGACTCCAGAATTAGGATTCAAGAGATCATGGATTTGCATATTAAGAGTATTCTACGTCTTAAATCCATTAGTGCATCAAGTGACTGTTGTGGTTTTGAATGCACCATTTGCTATAATGCATCAAGTCCTAGTTGTAACACCCTGTGGACACCTTTACTGCTGGAGTTGTCTACGGAGATGGTTTTCGCTTTGTTCATCCCGGTCCATTAAGTGCATTGCCCAGTATGCAGTACTGCGAAAGAACAAAAGACATTGATCTATATCAAGAAGAGATGGAACCCATTTTTCTGCAGCCGTGGATCCCCATTCGATTGCAACATTTGCCTAGAATTAGCTCAAGCTGAGCCACTTATAACACTATGTGGCCACCTTTACTGTAGACCTTGTATCAACAAACTGCTTCCTGTTCACTTGAATTCCAAGAAATCTAAGAAGTCCAACAGATCAGCAAGCTGCACGCTTTGTAATGCTCATATAGTGGAGCAGAAACTAGTCCCTCTTTATGGACAAGGGACCAGATTATCACAGAACAATGATTCGGAACCAAGTTCTCTTTCTCTACAACCTATTCAGATTCCAAATAGGCCAGAAGCTGGTCATGGAGGACCAAAGTCATCTGCGATTATTTCAAGTTAGCCCAGTGTGAACCATTCGTCTTGGGTGTTCAGATACGAAGGAACTCTTATGGTACTGGTAACATTTATTGGGACATTAATTGTGGCATTGATGTATGTCCCTGCAGGCACAGCTCCAACTATTTTCAATAGCTTTGCTGCATGTGCCTTTTCTGATCAGAATTGTGATATTCCGACTTAATTACGACTGAAAGAGTTTAAGAACCGATTTGAGATATGTAACTTCTTGCTTATTGCTTATTATGTTGGAGTACACACATTGATGTGTCAACTTCGTTTGCTTTTTCTTATACTGTGTATTATATCATTCTTGTTGCTTTTGCATACTAGTGTAAACTACTGCATGGTTTGTAATGCTGCTGTAAAACACGGAAAACAAATTTTAGGCTACAACTAATCAGAAACTATGACTATATATGAGACTGAAAAAACCAACCCTGATCCTTATCGAATCTTGATGGGACGCAACTTGAGGCTGCATCAGTTTGCACTTCATTCGTGCGCTTTGGAGAGTGGCGGTGGATTGGACATGCACGGCTGTAGACTTCCAGTTTGCAGCAGGGTTGAGACAAATATTAGTTTGTGTGCGCACATCAAGAGATGCTGCAAGAGGCTTGTAGCATGGCCTTTTCCTGCATGCTCCTATAGGGTATGACTAGCCCTTGGTCAGATAGGCGCCAGTTGGGGTTGCAATAAACATAGACAATGCCTGCGGGTTGTGTTATTGACTTAGTACTGCTCAACTAAAGTGTAAAGAGGAAATATAGAGTTACACAAGCTTATATATAAAGAGCTAGTTGAAAGCAAAGTTAATGTTATAAGAACTTGCACATCATGACCGATCAGAGATGTCACGCATTCCTTTTGCTTGAATGTTCGCAACAGGGCAAAATGGAATTTAAAATTGCACAAAGAAAGAACAAAAGGAAGTCCAAATGTTAAATTAGAAGGCTAGGGCCTTGAATAACTGAATATAACCATATCCATGTCAAACAAGTCAACTATTATATTGCTTGAAACACAAGGAGGTCCAATTCTCCAAAATGTAAAATCGGAAGGTACCTCGCCAATACAAAATTAGTTAATTATTAACAGAATCTACAGTGATTAGTAGGTTTGCAAAGTTTTTTTTTTTTTTTTTTTTTTTTTTTTCCTTTACAAACCCAGAAAACAAGTGATCCCATTAGACTTTTACAATATAATATCTGTTTTTTTGTTTTGGAAATGAAATTCAGCAAACTAGTTTTCTGTTTTTAATCTCTGTATTCAGAATGATAAACAACAAACGGTTCTTGTTTTTAATAAACCGAAACCTAGAAGTGATAACAAACGATCCTTTATATTTAACATGAGTTTAGGGATTTCTGCTCAAACTTGTGAAGATTACGAATATCAATCATGCATATCATTCTGCTTACTTCCATGCCAGCAGTAATCAATAGAAGAGACACGACTTAATTGGATCTCTCAGCAGTCAAAACCATTTTTGAGAAATGAAGGTTAGTTTTCGAGTATTTATTCTAAATCCATACGATTTTAATACTCTTGTCCAATTTAAAAAAAAAAAAAAAAAAAAAAAAAACTAACTTATCCTCTCATATGTTAATAGTCAATTGTGTTTCCTTGGATTAATATTCATATGCATATGATTCTTTTCAGATAAATGTTTTCACTATTTGCTTTGAGTTTGATTTTCTAGAAAACTAGGCGGTGGCATGGTTATACCTATGCCTTTGTCTCGCTAGGTTACGAACTATTACGCAAACCCGGCCTAAACCCTAAACTACTATGCAAATGATGCTAATGTGAATTGAATCATAGTTTGTCTTTCCATATATATATGTTTAGTATTTGTAAACGTGTTTGAAATTCTTGAACAGTAATTTATGATCCCGGAAGAAATTCATAACGAAAACCGCCGTCTTGTATGTATTGATACAAACATTGCATGGAATTTCTAATTTTGAAATGGATTGTGAATTTAATGTGTTTTAGGGTTGACATTTGATTATCATTGTGTTTTAGGATCTTGTAGCTCGCTACGTAATGGACGAAGTCAATGATGAATGTGGTTTTGAATGCAACATTTGCCTTGGCTTAGCTCACGACCCCGTCATAACACTCTGCGGCCACCTCTACTGTTGGTCTTGTTTGCTCAAATGGCTGTTCAATACGCATTATGCCAACAATGAGTGTCCGGTTTGCAAGTCCGGAATCGAGTTCAACAAGTTGATATTTTCTTATGGAAGGTTGAAATCGTCTGAATGCAACCCGATATCTCGGTTTGAATGTAACATTTGCTCTGGATTAGCTCAAGATCCAATTGTAACACTCTGCGGCCACCTCTATTGTTGGCCATGCATCTATAAATGGCTGTCCAAGTGGAATTCAAATTCCAACTGTTGGGTTTGTAAGGCTGTTATAGAGGAGAACAAACTGATCCCTCTTTATGGAAAAGGGATAAGATCGTCCTCAGATGATTCAGACTCGGGATGTCGAGCTGTTGCACCTGCGAGCATTGTTGGCAGTCTTGCTTCAACTTCCAAACTGAACTGTATTGTACGGTGTGTATTCGATGCTACCGGGACCTTGTTTCGGTTTGGAAGATATACAATGGAGATTTTTATAACGAGGGTTTTACCGGTAATTGCAATTCTTCTGATGTTTCATCCCTCCATGCCAAGGGAAAGGAAAAACGATTTGGTCGAGAAGGTTTTCGGGTTGAGTTTGTGGTGTTTGTTGATTCTAGTCGTTTGGGATATCCTCAGAGGAAAACTTAGACGGCATCATAAATTTGAACATTAATATATCTTCTTCCAAAATGTACTTCAGACCTCACCCAATATTGTGATGAGAAATACTTAGACCAGTAATTACCAAGGTCTATGCACATATGAGTTATGGGATATATCACTATTTCTTTTTCTGCCTTAGAAAAACTAATGAGTACGTATCAAAAGATATACATTGCTATTATCATAAATTAAGAATGCTAGCTATTATTTTTCTATTTCATATCAGATTTTATAGGTATGTTTAATTACAAAAATATCCATCAATTATTAGGGAAAAAAAAAAACTTCCTCTTCCCTAAAACCTAACTCTTCTCCGATCCACTATTACTACGCATCAAAAGAAAAGAAATAAAAACCTTTTCTCCAAAATTCATCACCTGAATTTCGACAATTGTCGTAATTACATGTACTATTTATCGATTCATTTGGTTTTTTTTTTTAATCAACTTTAGTTTTTATGCTATTGTACTTCTAGTAGTTAATTTCTTAACTTTGAAAAAATTATGTATGTTCAATATTTTTTTTCTTTAAATTCTAGTCGATTGATATCATATTGGAGATTTGGAGTTCGAATATTATAAATTGAAAAATATCAAAAAAAAATTTCTAACCCGATCAAAAAAAATCTAAACAGAAAATAAAAAAGAATACTTAAAGAGAGTTGTGAAATAATAAATATATAATAATTATATTAAATAACATATTATTATTAGTTTTAGACATTGAGGGTATTTTAGGCAGTTTGAGATGTGTATTTAGTATAATATTGAAATGAAAAACTAGATAGGTAGTGTATTAAGTAAGGGGTGTGTTTTAAGATATTATGGGTGTGTATTTAAAATTACTCTTAAAATCACAAGTTCAGGCGTGCATATTCTAAAATGGTGAAAATTATGGTGTAAAACAACTTTTTGTTATAAATATTATAATCTATGTGGCTGTCCACGTAATTACTCATTAGTTATGTACTATGATGTAAACCCTACCTCTATATAAAGAGGCTAATGAGAATGAATAAGTAGATTTCTACCTCCTACCAACTATTATCTCTGTGTCTTCTCTCTATCTTTTCTTTACTTTACAACACGTTATCAACACGACTCTACCTTTGAGTTGATAACGACTAAACCCTAGACTACCAAAAACTGATTTTGTCGTTTATCTTTACCCCATTGTGGTTTAATTTGTTTTCTTTATCTTCTTATACTCTATGATGATCCACTGAGTAATATGAGGTGACATCGTTTGCTTGGCCATAACTCTTGATCTATGAGTTTCATGTTTAATTTTCTCTCTCTATAATTTGCATAATTTTGATCTCTTTTCATTACCCACATGATCAATATCTTTATTTCTTTCCCAATATTATTAACGATCGCAATTATAATGGCGGGTGCTTGATGCATTGACGTTGTTTGATGCTCGACCTCAACGTTGTTTTGACGATTGTTGGTGTTTGATGCTCAACGTCGTTTGGTGCTTAACTTCAAATTTTGTTTCAATTTGGATATGATTATTATCTTGTTAATTCCGTCTTATATAGGGAGATCAATACGGCATGACCTGTTGCATATTTCTTTCACCATGATTATATACATATAGACCATTAATGGTTGCATAATCTTCATCAATACCTCACTGTAAGTGAAATGGGTATGAGTTTCTTCTCTTCGTTTTTTTTTTTTTTTTTTTCTAGTCATGGAGGTTTGATTATCTCCTCTTATTTTCTAATTATATTAATAATCCATATTTACATGTGCTTTTGATCTATATATACAAAGAATCTCAATGGATGCATCATGTTTGTTGATTCGATTACTTGAGGCCAGAAGTTCCTCGTAAAGATCACATGATGTCCTTCAGCATTTGAACAATTTATGAAGGCCAGAAGATCTTCAGATCGATAGAATTGAGTATATGAAAATCCTCAACGATTACAAGAGGCATGAAATTGGTATTTGAGGTTCCCCCTCCTCCATATGATCGATAATGTGAGTTTTGAAGGTTAATATGTGGGATACTTGGCCAAATATACATTCGGCTTGACTTTCATAGAAAGATATACAATTATACTCTTGTGAAATTGGGGGAGATGAAAAGGAAAGAATATATATCTATTAACTCATAGTCTTTAGTATATGTATTACATTCCTTAATTGTTTAATATAAGTTTTCTATATGTATCATTGTATGATTATCATGGTATTATGTTCAAGCATGATGCGGATTATCAAGTCCATTTTGATTGAAATATAGAGGGCATGAAGTTTATTGAAATTGCGATATGAACTTTCTCAAAGGTCATGCAATTGACAAGGGCCTGAAGTTCTCTAGAGTTATACAACGACCAAAACGACATCTTATGATCCCTAATCATATGAGGACCTGAAGTTTCCCACCTATTTATGTTTCTTGCATGTGTAACTATATGAGATCGGGAATCACAATTATCATATTTGATAAAGTTAACTAGACCTGAAGATCTGTGTATTTTATTTATACATGGAACCAGAAGTTTCCTATGTACAATTTACTTACTTTTATTCATTACAATTTCCTATTTTGTTATGCACTTTCTTTTCAGTACTTATCTTTTAAATTTTATTATTATTCATTTGGGCCAACAGCCTTACATCTTGATCATATGAATTTCGAGTGTAATATTTTTGGACCAAAAGTTTCAAAATATTGCATTATAGAACCTGAATTTCTAATAGTAAATATTCGAACCTGAAGCTTCGATTACACATATGATTGATGGCTCCAGAAGAACACATAGAGTACTAAATTTATCCAATAACTTGTGGCATATAATTATATCATGAACCAGAAGTTCATTGAACCAAATACATTATTTGGCATGGCAAGTTTATTTGGCATGATAAGTTATGTCATATTTTACTTACAGTATTGCTTGGAATCAATAACAAGTTTTGATGACCACTAGCCCTACTCATAGCTGATCATTTATTTGACACTTTAATGAGACAATCCTCTCATCATGAGGGGGAGAGAGATTGTTTCTGAAGAACGATGTAGAGTGGTGTGAGTTTTTTATCCACCTTCTCATTTTGATTTTGAGAAATGTCTCAGTTAGTGATTGATAAAAGATCTTGACAAATGTATATGCTAAAAACATAGACCTCAACTTGGATTTAAGTCTATCATGAGATCATCCATATTAACTCAAATACTCTATACCCTATTTGATTTGTGGGATGCACATATATCCAAGTAACATGGTTCTCTTGAAGAGAATGTTATGATACAATGTTAGAGTTCCTAATACGGTTACACATACAAAGGTTGTAGATACGCCATTAGAGAATGATATATGGGTTGATATTAATGAATATAATATTTTTGACCTCATACTTGGTTTAGGTTCGCCACCATCCAATGAACATCTCACTCGAAAGAAAGTGATAGAGCTTTAAAAGCATATTTGCGGATGATCATAACACGACAGTCTTCCCGCCGTTAGGGGGAGAATAAGACTACTGTCATTTGAATAACGGCGTGAATTTGAGTGGAATGTATCCACTAGGTCTAAAGATTTAAGCTCCTGAAAATAGAAGATTATACAGGTCCTCTAATGGTCTACATGATGTTACAAGTAAAAGATCCACATTCGCTAGATAATATTTGTCCTAGAAGTATGCCCTAGAAGTGGCATGGGTACCTAATATCAAAAATGCATGCACATAAGAATGTGTGGGATCTATGAATGATGATCATCTATGACAATGTACAAACGGTAGCTACCAAAGATCATTAAGAACTGTACTAATCGATGCTATACCACGTTTCATTATGCATGTCGACAAAGCATATTATTAGCCAAATTGGAAAGAGGCAATTCCAATGAAACTAAATATTTGAAACGTGATGAGATACTTTAACCTTTAACCCTACAAATACAAAAGGGTATTTACCATAGTGAAAGTAAATCACTATGATTTAATGTCTACAAAATACATGGGATTATGAATCTGCCCTTATACGAATGATACTTTTCTATAAGTACAGTGTTACATGTAACTGTTACATGGACGAGAGACTTATGACATGTTGTCATCGTATATTACGAGGGCCTTTAAAGACACATTGATAAACCAAATTTCCAGAAGTGAAGTGTCATTACAAGCGTATCGCTTGTCAAATCCTCAAAGGATTCAAGTACATGAATGATTTTAATGTAATTCGATCCATGAATACTTGAGAGAGCTTGAAGCTAATTCATGAAATCAAATAGTCTAAAGTTAACTCATATACTCATTCTGTTATAGCTAACGTGATCGAAATTGCCTCAATGAGTACTATGATCGAACTACACAATCGAATTCGAATTATGATCATTATGTTGCTAGATATTCTAACTCTTGGGAAGTTATGAATTACTCAGAGCTCTTGTAGAGTTTATATGAGACGTATCATACATAGAGATATTGATGTGTATGGCTAGATACACCATGATGATGTTTTAATGCTTTAATGTCAATTAGCTTATACGCCATGATGATGTTTCAATGCTTTAATGTCAATTAGCTTATGTTGTAGGCTATTACTTAGTGTATGAATTAGGTCATACACCTTAATGAGGTAAGACCTATTTATAATCGTCCAACTCTAGCTGTTGTTATTACTTCAACTTTGCAGGTTTAAAATTTCATGATGAGCCCTTATATGCAAAGCATGCATGGTCTCACTTTAGTGATGGACAAATCAAACTGTTATTTACGGTACATGATGTTTGCAACGTTTAGGGGGAGATTCTCATCAGGGGGAGCATCCAGAAGTATGCTACCTAAAGACATATGCGCGTTGCACTCTTTTTCTCCTTCGACCAGGGTTATTTTTCTCCCACTGGGTTTTTCTTACCTGGTAAGGTTTTTAATGAGACAACATTATGCACGTCTAATTTTATCATTCATTGGTGGACATCCAAGGGGGAGTGTTATAAATATTATAATCTATGTGGCTGTCCACGTAATTACTCATTAGTTATATGCTATGATGTAAACCCTACCTCTATATAAAGAGGCTAATGAGAATGAATGAGTAGACTTCTACCTCCTCCCAACTATTATCTCTGTGTCTTCTCTCTATCTTTTCTTTACTTTACAACACTTTTGTTGTCGTAAGACATTCCACGAGTCAATTAAGATCTTTATGGATCTTTACAGATACAATCTGACCTTGAACACAAGACCAGGAACAAAATGATTCCTAGGCAAGTATCATTCACTGCTACAAAGAACTATCAGAAACCAAGAACTAATGACTAATTTAATTTCAAGATGACACTCGGCTCATATGTTCCATCTTCATCCTCCATAGATGGAATCTCATTGAGGTTAATTCCGAGGTGTTTATGAGCACTACTCTGCTGACTCGATTTACCCAGAGCTTGAGTTGGGCCCTTATAATGAAGCCTCTGATGACCCCCCAAGGCCCGACCTGTTGGAAAAGTCTTGCTGCATACTTTGCATTGGTGAGGCACTGTTTGATAGAGCTTTTGACGTTCATTCTTATCTTCAGCTCTACTAGTTGACATATCTGCGGAATTAGATTGATCTTGATCGACATTATTGTTGTTCTTGTTCTTCGAATGGCTTGATACATGTCCTCCCAAAGCACGATAGCTTGTGAATGCTTTTTTGCAAACATGGCATCTGTGTACTTCATCTTGACGAGGCTCAGCAGGATCATTGTTATCGGCCGAGTTGTTTGTGTTGTTGTTGTTGTTGTTCACATCCTTGCACTGGCTTGACCTGTGCCCTCCTAAGGCTTGGAAACTTGAGAATGTTCTATCGCAATTACTGCAGCGGTATACATTAACCACTGGATGAGGATGAGGACGTTGTTCATTGTTATACTGTGAGCTAAATCGGTCATGATCATGATCCGCGAAGTTGATCTTGAGACGGTTATGGCTTGACATGTGACCTCCCAAAGCTTGGTAACTTGTGAATGTTTTATCACAAAGCTTGCATATAAATTCACAGTCAATGTCGTCTTTGTTGTTGTAACCATAACGATCACCAGTAGACCATCTTTTATCAGCCTCATCCAACAGCAACTTCCTCCTCTTGAATGTGCCCGCAACATCTTTGATCACATTACCATCAACATGCTGATAACTATTAATGGAGTTGCTGTCCTGCTGCTCCTCCTCACACACATCAGCTAACATCATTAGACCACTCAACTCCTCTACCGCTTTACTCGAATACAACATGGGATCAGTATAAGTTTTTTCGGAGTCATATGATGAGATACTTCTACTTCTAGGTAAACTGTTGGCCAGATAATCCGAATAACACCCAATTCGAGACGTACCAGCTGCATTAGACTGTTGCTCATCATAGGTGTAACTGAACTGAGCAACTAAAGCCTCAGGCTGATTTATCATTTTAGCGGACTGTTGTGGATCGACACGGACGACAGCGAGTTATTGCTTGAAGTCTGAAACAACCGAGTTTGTGGAGAATGGATCACTTATTGCTGAAACAAACGAGTCTCTTTACGGCTCACCTACAGAGAGTGATTAAGATCCTCGATTATTTATAGGCACTCTACTTACTTAATATTTTCACCTTAATAAGTTAGGAATTGAGATTCGAGTGAGGGACCGTCATTAGGAAACACAGTTTTCCTTATTTGTCTTGGACTTGATTGGACTTACCTTAATTCTTCCCTCACCTTCAAGAGTGAAGATGAGTTTTCAGACTTCCTTGGTGACAAGTAGTGATACTTTGTTTCCTAAAACTTACAAAAAATTTAGGTGAAAAAGCCAACAATTTTAATTTATACACTTGATAGGAAGTATGAACATCTTGTACCCTTGATAGGAGAAATTATGAACATCTTGTGTTTAGGATTAAAGATTTAAAGTCTGAAGTAATAGCAATATAATTATAAAGTAAGAGGAATTTGAAAGACTGACTTGAGTCATTTTGATAAAGTAGTTTGAGGATCACATCTAAAACCAATTGGTAATAGGTGGAGTGGCTCAAACCCTTATAAACCCACATGCAAAGTCCATATTTCCGATGTGGGATTTATATAAATGGTCTCACTCTAGTAACCTTTTTTACTGGACTCTAATTGGTCCTTCGTCTGTGTTGATTTCAGTTTGCAGCTAAAATAGATCAGGTGTCTTATATCAGATGATGCTTCTACTTGGTATATATTTTTATTCCTGACAGTCGTGCACAATTTCAGACAACTGCAGGTGGTGCTGCAGATGCAAAAACAACAAAATACTATGAGGTTCTAATTTCCAACCTCAATGAAATTAGATTAAGATGGAATGACATATTCGCAGGGCCGACTCATAATTGCCATATGATTTAGGTTGTTATGTGAAAGTGAAAGACTGCGATAGCAATAATGTAAGAAATTGCATAACCTTAATGTTTCTACATTTCTATATCTGGTACATGATACTGTATGCCAGAAGGTAAAGCCCTTATGGGTCATATATGGAGTGTTGACAGTAACCGATATGTAATCATTCATGTCTTGCTTCTAAATATAAGATAAACTTCGGTTGTTGGCAAGTAGGCATTAAGGTAGTAAAGTCGTCAAGAGTGAAAACACAAGGAAGCACAGATTATAACTAATTCAAGGGTAGGAACCACTGTATATGTTGGGTGTCGGAAGTTGTAGGAACCACTGTACTGCTCGGATCCGGCTCTTTTCCTCATCCTCTGTGTAATCTAATGGTTAACAGGATAACCACGTCATTGGATGCAATTAAATATTATTTTATTCTTAAATTGTCCTTGATGTGATATAATCTAATGAGGAATATTTCATTTTATTTATCACAAATAATTTTCCCAAGATTTTTCTTTTCTTTTCTTTTCTTTTCTTCCAGATTGACGTTATCTATTAGAACCTCATTCTTCTTTGAACTCGTATTGTCGACTTTAGGATCTGGCCGGGTTTCACTGGAAAATTTCTATGTACCATTTTTATATCCTTCATAGTTCATAGTTTCATACTCCATAGATTTAAAATTCCTTGAGTTCTGGCACAATTGCATTGTGCGACAATGGACGCGTACGATGGCCACTAAATTATGCTTAACATATATAATCCATAATCAACACCAACAATTAAGTCCAATCAGGAATCAAGAATTTTATGAAATACCAATTTTGAAACAATCATCCCAAAACAAAAATCTTGATCGAAAGAATGGGGGTGGAAAGGAGTTAAAGTAGTTACTGATGATAAACTCAGAAGGGAATGAAAGGGTAATGGGCTGGATTCGTCCAGTATTCTTTCATTGAGAAGAAATCAAAACCTTAAGATTCAAAATTGGAAACCAAAGAGGAGAATAAAATTATAACCACTGCTTCAGAAAAACCCTGTTTTATATAAGAGCCGATCGTGTTTTTTTTTTCCAGTAGATGACTATCAAGTTAAGGACAATTTAGGAATAAAATAATATTTAAATTGTATCCAATGACGTGGTTATCCTGTTAACCATTAGATTATATAGAGGATGAGGATTAGGCGAAATTCACTAACTTTAGAGGAGCCGAATCTCTAGTGTTTTCATCAAGACACAACATTCATATGTTACTGTGGAATAGGTGAGGTTTTTTTGAAAGTCTACTTAGAAAAGTAAAAGGTAAATCTCTATAGATAATTGATTTTTCTTGCTGTTTTTGGTAGCATGCGTTTGTAGGTAATGATAGGCACAAACTTCTGTTTATTAATTTGGTCTGATCTACAATTATGTAAGCTGACTTTTATTTTTCTGATATGTGGATTGTAGATGTGGGTGATCATATGGAATATACAAATTAAGCTTCTCCTGTCTCCCATGAAGCTGAATGTTCAGTTATAAAGAAAGCACATAATAGGGGCATCAAATTTGTTGACACTCATATATCTTTATGATCTTAAATTCTTAATCATGATAACGATATCTTGTTGGCACGTTAACTGATGAAATTAGTTTGTTTTTTCAAATTTCTTGGAATTTGATGAGCAGTTCAAATAGACATTCTGTTTATGAGTATTGGGAATAATTTGGTTGAAATCCTCACTAGTCTAGTATTATTTAAGCTCTGAAAGAGCTTCTCAGAAAAAGTTCAATTGGCTACAGAATTTGGCATTTTCAGGTCAGATTGCTGTCAACTTGGGATAGAAGGGACCCTGGAATATGTAAGAGCTCGCTGTGAAGTTAGTCTAAAACTCTAAATTAACTAGCTGGATGTCGGACTACATTCATCTGTTTATCAGCACCGTTCTGATGTTTCAGTGCAGATTGAGCATACTGTTAGACTTGAGATACCACTTCTTTGTTTGTATTTCTAAGCCATAATCCTATATCATAGCAATCCAAGAAACAAGCTTCAGTTTCAAGAGCACTAGAGGATCAATACAGGGATTTAGACAATACTGTTACATACTTATTTTTTAACAGACTAGTTCTTGTGACTGTTGTCTTTCCCTCTTTACCATTGTGACAATTTTTCAGCAATGGCCTTAATCTCAAATGCTGTCTATTATTTCAGAAAAAAGCATTGCCTGGAGACAGACTCTCATCTTGTAAGGGAAAAAGTTCAGCAAAAGGGCATGTGCCTGCAGTTTGTCCCAACTTATCTCATGAGCACTACCACAACCTGCAACTTGGGTACGCCAAGTCGCAGTTGAGGGGGGTGTTGGCCTACACACAAGAGCCTATCTAGTGCCAGTGGTGTTGGCCTATACACAAGCTTATCTAGTTTTCCAAATAGCAGAATAACTTGCACTTTAGTTAATCACTTCAAGGTACCAGTTTCGTAGTTTTTTACTTTGTTAGTTATAGAGATGTTGTTCAAGCTTATATACTGGATTGCCATAATCTCTCGCATGTGAGAAATTTTGATAGATCCTCAAAAAGGATTTCAAATTTTGATGATATTATTTCCAGCCTCGTGAGAATCAAGATACACTTGCTGAAGTATGCTCTCTTTGTTAGATAGGTACAGAAAAGTACATATATTTCAGTGTTCTCTTATAATTCAGTGTTTATGCCTGTATGGTACTACTATATGAAACTACAAATTGACTACTTAATTGCAACTTTGAAAGAGGATGTTGCCTGAGGTTTAAGACCAGCCCCAGAGTTTATGCCGTAGTTCATCAGTTCATCCTCGGTGGAAGCTCATTTGATTAACCAAAAAACAAAAGAAAAGATGCATTGGCGCCATCTAAAACAAAGTAAGGTGTGTGATTTTTTCTATCTCAATATGAAACCCGCCATGTCGATCTGTATGGCTCTTTACATATACAGTCTGATCTTGAACACAAGTCCAGGAACAAAATGGTTCTAGTATTTTTCAATGCAACAAAATCTAGGAAAAAATATCAGAAACAAAGAAACAAATGACTAACTTAATGTCAAGATGACACTCGGCTCGTATATTCCATCTTCATCCTCCATAGATGGAATCTCATTGAGATCAATTTCGAGGTGTTTACGAGCACTACTCTGCTGACTCGATTTACCTGGAGCTTGAGTTGGGCGTTTAAAATGAAGCCTCTGATGACCCCCCAAGGCCTGACCTGTCTGAAAAGTCGTGCCGCATACTTTGCATTGGTGAGGCACTGTTTGATAGAGCTTTTGACGCTCATTCTTATTTTCAGCACTACCAGTTGATGTATCGGCAGAATTAGATTGATCTTGATCCACATTATTGTTGTTCTTATTCTTCGAATGGCTTGATACATGGCCTCCCAAAGCATGGTAGCTTGCGAATACTTTATTGCAAACATGGCATCTGTGCACTTCATCTTGACGAGGCTCAGCAGGATCATTGTTATCTTTAACTACACTGTTATCTGCCGAGCTGTGGGTGTTGTTGTTTACATGATCCTTGCACTGGCTTGACTTGTGCCCTCCCAAGGCTTGAAAACTTGAGAATGTTCTATCGCAATTATTGCAGCGGTATACATTAACCACTGGATGAGGATGAGGATGTTGTTCACTCTTACATTCGAAACTAAAACTGTCATGATCAGGATCCGCGGTGTTGTTCTTGAGCCGGTTATGGCTTGTCATGTGACCTCCCAAAGCTTGGTAACTTGTGAATGTTTTATTGCAAAGCTTGCATCTAAACTCATCAATGTCATTGCAATTGTAATCATAACGATCAGTTGCAAGCCATCTTGTCTCATGTTCATTATTCAGCCGCCTCCTCTTGCATTTGATTTCGACATACCTTATTTCGATCTCATCATCATAAACATGGTCATGATCAACCAAAGGTCTGCCACTAGCCTCCTCTGCACATACCTCAGCCAACATCAGAAGACCCCTGAACTCCTCCGCTTCCAGTTTCTTATCAAAAGTCACCAGTTCCAATCCGGGACTCGAATCCACAGCAGTTTCATCAGAGCCAGAGAAGTCAGAGGATGTCCTTTTCCTCTTTCCAGTGCAAGACCAACCTAAAGGTAGAGTTTTCGACAAATCGAAACCCGAATCTACCCCATCATCATCAAACATAGCCTCATCAGAGTGATCAGACACAGTGGAAGAAGAGCTGCTGCTGTTATAGACTCCCTGAGGGGACAGACTTTGATTGTGAGACCTCAGGTGTCGAAACAGCGCTTCCTTGGAGTAGAAGTTCATGCCGCAAGAGAGACAACAAACTAGGTCACTGGTAGTAGCAATAGCACTAGCGATTGCCTCGCTCTCGCGGAAGTGCATACTCTTGTGACCTCCCAAGGCTTGGCCTGACCGGAATCCCTTGTGGCAAACATTACAGATGTGATTCAAAGCCTCCGGCGGAGTCGGCATCTTAGTGGGTTGTTGTGGAACGATGGGGTTGGGAAGAAGTACCTGAGTTTGTTTGTGATCAGTATCCATGAGAGTTACTGGGTTATATAAGAGAGTGGGATTTTGCTTTCAAGACTAAGAAAAAGGGTGAAGGCGGAGTAGAAAAGTACAACTGAGGGAGAGAGAGAGAGAGAGTGAGGTTTGTGTGTGTATATAGATACATGTGACTGTGAATCCATGTGAGCCTTAGCAAATTGGGATTCCCTGTTTGATTAGGGCTAGGAACGCTGCACCGCCATAAAGGTGGGAGAAGAGGTCCTTATTCGACTCGGATTTGACTCAACCCGAGTCGGTCAGAATGTATTGAAGCCTTTCCTAATGCGGTTAGTAGTGCTTCCGATTAAAATTGGCTTGAAGAAAAAAGAAAATAATGCCCAAGATAAGGAATTATTAAAACATATTAAAGGCCCAAAATAATTTTGAAAATTCAAAATTTCAGAGTCAAAAGCAGTACACAGACATATATCAAACATATATAACCAATAGTCTAGTAACTTAGGTAGACTCAACTATTGACAAATTACAAATAGTAGTCGTCGACATACTCAAAAATTATCTTAAAATGAATCTTTAAACCACTAGAACAACTTTATTTGTGAAGGCTAAATCATTTGTCAAGCACAAAACGTGATACAAAAATAAAGATATATATACTTATTCAGAAAACTTGTAACAGAACAAAGATTTATCAATCCTTTCATAGAAATCATGATTCAAATTGGTCGGCAATTTGCGAATTAGGTCTAAGATCTTCAGCCTAGACCTGGTCCATTAAAAGAGCATTTTAAAGGCGTGGCAAGTTCGCGTGCGTAATCATACCATCGTTTTAAGACCATATCCAACAAACTAGAGCCAGAGCATGTCCCAAACCTCAAACCCCCACTAGCTAGATATGTGCATCCTACGTCGATGTAACCAAATCAATCATTAACCAAATCTCACTACAAAAATCCACACCCAGCAATCTCCTCCTGAATTCGTCGTGCTCTGCACCATTCACCAACTCTGATCTTCATATGCATTTACCAGCTTATTGATTTTACTAAAATTTACCAAATCCTTTTTTCTAGAAAGTGAGCTTCTATTTGGTGGAAGAAAGTCGCGAATCTTAAACAAGTTGCAATGAGGCTTAATTTGAGTTCAAATCATATTTGTGTTTATAGAATCTAAGAACTCGGTTGAAAAAACATGGGCAATGATGATGTCCCACTGATTGTACATGCGTGGATCTAATGGTATGCATGTTGGAAGATCATTGCAACTTTGCAATTGTAAGCACCTTTCTTGATGAAAATATAAGATCCACCCAGTCGGATATCTTGATAGTTCTGTTATATATATCAGAATTGAACATATAGTTGGTGAAGCATTTGAAAGGTGCAACTACAACTATATCTTGATAGTCCGCAACCCATCTTATTTGACCAAATCCGGGACCCACCCTACACTGAGGGATTTACCCCAAAGCATCAATATTCTTAATTACAGACCGAAATCTAATAACTAGAAAATGCTATATACCCGCAAGCAGTCATAAACTAAATAAAGTAAAAGCAAAAAAAAAAAAATAGAAAATGACATCCCACTACCATAGACAATTGCAAAACACAGAAAAACCATATTTCAACAGATTTAAACAAATAAGGACATAAGCTTAGACCCATAGTGCATAGTATCACGCCCTGTCAGCAATTTTTACATAAAATACCCAAAAAACCATTCTTTTTTTAAATATCTACAAAACTGCCATTACTCAAAATATACTGTGACAATCAGGCAGCGTTGTACATAGCATCAAATCCGGTCTTTCATGAACGCACTAAACATATAGAAATTGATTGCCATGTCGTTCGTGAGAAGATACAAAGGGGACTCATCCAGACTGCACACAT
>NC_020492.1:1794729-1802834 GCF_000184155.1 Fragaria vesca subsp. vesca
TTTTTTTTTTTTTTAATCCCTTGCAGGATAAACTAACAAAAGAGCAGGTCGTTACACGCCAGTCCCTCAAATGACAGTTGAGCTCTGCAACAGATAACACTCTCCCCCCAGCTCTCCCAAACTCTCCATAGTCTACACCAATGGAGGCTCTAAACCCCTCCATAACCCCCAAACCATCTCTATCCAGAACCTCTCATCTCCTCACCTCCACTTTCAAACCCACATCCTCTCCCCACAATTCTCATTTCTTCAAAACGTCGACACCCCTCTCCTTCTCAGTCACGTGTACG
The DNA here is from genome assembly GCF_000184155.1 of Fragaria vesca subsp. vesca. Lineage (NCBI taxonomy): Eukaryota > Viridiplantae > Streptophyta > Magnoliopsida > Rosales > Rosaceae > Fragaria > Fragaria vesca. The sequence continues at coordinate 1,795,020 of NC_020492.1, forward strand.
CTGAAGACCCCTCGAGAAAGCAAGAACAACAAAAACAACAATATAAGCAAGAAGATTATACTCTCCGAAGGAGCGCCGCCCCCGTTGGAGGAGAAGGGTGGCGGCGCCACCGGAGGCGACAAAGCTCCGCCCAAGTCAGGGAGTGGGGTGATGCGTTCAGTGAAGAGGCTGCCGAGGAAGATTTTGTCGGTTTTGTCTTATCTGCCTTTGGCTATTGGAGAAATGTTCGTCATTGCTGCTCTCATGGCACTTGGTATGTTCAGTTTTTGGTTCTAAATCTCTTAAAACTCAAATTAGTCAAATATAGCAAAATGTTGGAAACTTGTTCAGAGAAACATGTTTTGAATACTTCATTGTGTGTTGATGAGTAATAAAGAGAGTTCTTTTGTATTTTTTTCTTATTTTCGTACCTTCATGTGTCATTGGAGTTGGGCCTTATGTGGATGTGATGCTTGTGCAGGAACTTTCATTGATCAAGGTGAGGCGCCGGATCATTATTTCGACAAATACCCTGAAAGTAGTCCTATATTAGGAATTTTCACATGGAGATGGGTTTTGGCGCTTGGTTTTGACCATATGTACTCATCTCCCGTTTTCCTTGCATCATTGGCTCTCCTGGCTGCATCATTAATGGCCTGCACTTACACAACACAGATACCTCTAGTCAAGGTTGCAAGAAGGTTCGATTGCTTTGTTCTACTGTTTCTTAATTTTTATTCAAAATGAGTTGAGAGTTTTCTTTCTGACTTACGAATTAACTTTTGAAAGCAGATGGAGTTTTTTGCAATCTTCTGAGGCCATCAACAAGCAGGAGTTTTCAGAGTCGTTGCCAAGAGCTTCTGTTCAAGACTTGGGTGTTATTCTTATGGGAGCCGGATATGAGGTATATTTTTTAAAATTTGTTTCTCTAGCTTTTGAAGTTTTTGAGTATTATTAGATGACAATTGGGTTATCAACTGAAAACAATGTCACAGAGTAGCTGCCAGCAGATGGTAATTTGTACTATATGAAGCAGGATATCTTGAAACTTTTTGATTTACTGAAATTTTATTATTGGTATCTGTGACAGTTTTGCAAAAATGAGATATAATATATATCCATTAATCCGTTTTCTGTCTCATTCCTGCTGAGTTTACTGGCTTACTCTACATAATACTGATGTCACCTTGCATAGAACATTACTACCTCCTTGATATATGTTCTCTATTTACCTTGCACTCCTTGCATATCTGTTTACTGTGATTAGTTTTTTCCTTACAGGTATTCTTGAAGGGACCTTCTTTATATGCCTTTAGGGGGTTGGCCGGTCGGTTTGCCCCTATTGGAGTACATTTAGCAATGCTGCTGATTATGGTTGGTGGAACTCTTAGTGCAACTGGGAGCTTCAGAGGAGAAGTTACAGTTCCACAAGGTTTAAATTTTGTTGTGGGAGATGTTTTAGGCCCATCTGGATTTCTCTCTACACCAACCGATGCTTTCAGTACTGAGGTTCATGTAAACAAGTTCTACATGACCTATTTCGACAGTGGAGAGGTGAATGTCTCTTTGCTGAAAAGTAAAGTTGGTGATCAGAACTGATCAAAAGGCTTCCATAAAATATGTTCCCTTTCTTTTTTTCCTTTCTGCGCCTTTTTTTTAGGCATAGTTTGTTTAGAACTATTACAATAAAAAATTCATGTCTTGGTTTTCTTGCCCCTGACTGCTATGTTTTACCATTTCAACCCTGGTTTCTGTTACAGGTATCACAATTTTATACTGATCTTTCACTTATGGACATAGATGGTAAGGAGGTGCTGAGAAAAACAATCAGCGTAAATAACCCTTTAAGGTACGGAGGAATCACCATATACCAGACAGATTGGAGTATTTCAGCGCTACAAGTAATCAAGGATAATGAGGGGCCTTTTAATTTGGCTGTGGCACCTCTTCAAATTAATGGAGACAAGAAGCTTTACGGAACCTTCTTACCTATTGGCGATGTTGATGCTCCAAAAGTTAAGGGAATGTACGTGATCCCTTTACAACTATAGCTTCTCTATTAGCAAATTTGAAATAAATTTCGAAAGTTTACTTCAACTTGTTTTCTATAGTTTCAGAGAACTGACTAAGGCATTTTAGAACAAGAATCTTGTAGAGGTTACTTCATTTCCACCACCCTTTACCCTTGAGAAAGGAAAGAAAAGGGAGTACTGTCGAGAAGCTTTTTTATCTGCTGATAGTGTTTTGTGTTATCTATAGTGTTTTTGCTTCAGTAAAGTGAAGCGATAAAATAATAGCTTCTCATCTTGCAACATCACTCACCAATATTGCTAGCATGTTGTTGCTAATTATTACTTATACACTAATTTTTCCTTGAAATTTCAGATCAATGCTTTTGCGAGATTTACAATCAATTGTCCTGTATGATCAAGAAGGGAAATTTGTTGGAGTTCGACGACCAAGTTCTAAGCTTCCAATTGAAATCGATGGCTCCAAAATTATTATTGTAGATGCAATTGGCAGTACCGGTCTTGCCTTGAAGGTGATGAATAAATATTTATTTTGAAAAAGAACCCTATAGCAGTTTCTGCAGCTGCATTCAATGAGCCTTGAAACTAAACCTTTCCTTATCAGACTGACCCTGGAGTGCCGGTTGTATATGCTGGATTTGGTGCTCTAATGCTCACAACTTGCATCAGTTTTCTATCTCATTCACAGGTGAGACCATTCCTATTTATGCTGTATATAATGTTTGTTTATGAAGTTGAAACATGTACGCCAGTTCTACTTTGAAACATGTACTCCAGTTCTGCTGAAGGTTCAACTGTTCCACATTTGGTGTCATAACTTAGGACACTTGATAGTTATATGTGTCACTAATCTTGTTCTCCTCTGCTCGACAAAAGATATGGGCCTTACAAGATGGAACAGCAGTGGTCATAGGGGGAAAAACCAACCGAGCAAAGGGTGAATTTCCAGAAGAGATGAATCGCTTGCTTGATCGGGTTCCTGAATTGATTGATTCATCTCTATCCAAGCAAGCAGATAGCATTAGTGGCTAGTCTGACATTCTGAAGAAAAAGCCAGATATCATAGCACTTGAAATGATTGTCCACTCCAAACAAGGATTGAAGTCATCATAGCACTTAAAAGGCAGTTGAGTAACCTTTCCTCGTCCAAAACTATTCTTCAAAGCAGAATTCAACACATAGGCAAAGCATATCTAGCAGTTGATTTGTTTTTCTCGATGTATACATACAAGCATACCCTTTGGCCTTTGTCTTCTGCTTCATGGTGCAAAGTCCAAGTCTTCAAAACTATTTGTTTTCTTATCTATGTAAATGGAGTTGTTTCACCACCATTACATCTTGCCATACATACATGTAACACTTACATATCATAGTACCGGAAAACTATATCATATTCTTTTATACTGGTTTGGCTAGCATTCTTTCTTTGTTTCTTTAGCATCTCATCATTTCAATGACCATGAATTATTTTAAAATTTCCTTCTTTGGTGGGCAAAGATGAGAGCAGATGAAGTCCTAATTTCTTTTTTCTTTTTTCTTTTTTTCTGGTGAGAAGTCCTAATTTATACGTTGAACAAGATGAACTTGATTCAGTTAACCGATTACTTTGGATAATAAATTAGTACTGTGAACTATGTCTACTCTTTTTTTTTTCTTTTTCTTTTTTTTTTCAAATGAGAAGAAAATAAGGATGCTTTGTTAAGGGAATAGAAAACCAAGTACATGCAGCGAGGACAGATCCTTTGCATGGAAAAACCGAGAGAAACAAGCAGATATCACATCAGGATAATGACAGTAAGACGAACTAAAGTGATGCAGGAGAACAACAACCATCTTACACATCAGTGTAAGGAAGCCGGCTGCCTAAAAGGAGCCAAAGCGAAGTTGGGAACGATTTTTCACATCATGAGCAGCTGCCCCTTTGCAACGCTACCAAACTACCAGCGAACACCACTAGATGATGAAGAGAGAAGATGAACAACATATATATGTAGCTGAAGATGGTGCCATTTCCAGATCCATGCAAGCTCAACCGCCTCAATCACAACAAAGGATTTCAGCAACCAAACTGACTGACTAACCAAGAACTGTCTATAGTAATGCCTAACCTAGACTATGATAAGCAATCAATAACAGCAAAATCTACAGGATCATAACAGTCCTACAATTCTGCTATTGGATCATAACAGTTCAGCTATCTTTATTAGTCTTCATCTGTAATCATGTAATAGCTAAACTTTAGCATCTAGATTGATTACACCATTGTATATAACAACATTTGTTGAATGAGAAATGTAAGGAAAATCTCTCTCAATTCTGATTTCTTCAGACTATACTAGTTGCAGTTGCCTCTTTACGCTTGATATCAAACACCTTGTTAAGGGCGTCTTCAACAACCTAGGAAAATGATCAAGGAAAAATAATTCACGTACAGTACTTGCAGTGACAGCACTTCAAAGTTTTGAGTATCATCCACAGAAGAAAGTTACCTTATTTGGAGTAGAGGCACCAGATGTTACACCAATTGTCACAGGACCCTCAGGCAGCCAATTTTCCTTCTCAACCAACTCGCCGTGCTATAACAAAATACGTCGTAAACATAGAGCCATTGACTGACTAGTAATGTATATAACTGAATCTATTAAATCTAATCTTTGAAGGCAAAACAAATTAAATAGAGTAGCTCAAAAAACTCACTTTGAGCTTATAGGCTATATGGTTTCCAGGGCCTATTCTCTCCTCACTATCTATCCAATACGAGGGAATGCCATGAAGTTCTGCAATCTCTTGCAGAAGGTGAGAGGTGTTATCTGAATTCCACCCTCCAACAACTAACAGAAAATCTAGCTTTTCCTTAACTAGCTTGTGCATTTGCATCTTGCCGCTCCTGTTAGAACACACGTACAGGCATGTATATATAACACATTAATTTCGAATCTCATACCTTTGCTCTTAACACATTAATTTCATTGTTTAAATTATTTTACTTTTTTATTGTTCTGAAAGTCCTCGCTCGTTTAGTTCAATGAAAGTAAACATTAGAAACTAATAGTGTTGCACCTAAAAAAGGATCAGAGCTTGTCAAAATTGCCAAGTTGGTGCTATAAGAGTTACTCTTTAACAACGATCGATAAACTTTTTTATGATCTAAAAGCTAAATTTTATGTATGTGTAGTCAACTTCTTTTTTCTTTTTTGTTTCTTTTGTGAGATTCACACGCCAAAAGCCGATACGCTTTCTGTATATAATCAAATCTGAAACGCAAACCATAACTTTAGGTGACAGATCCTTAAATTCAAGTCTGAGAACGTCCACAACCTAGAAAGCTGCAGCCTTGATAAACAAGAAATGGCTCCTCCCCATTAAGGTCTTTTGAATCTACTTGTCTGATATATAGGCGTTAAAGGTAAGATCTGGAAGACGGTATGTATGACATAATAATGTGTTAAACAAAAGGTGATCACCCATAGCTTTTTCTCTGCACATTTCACAGGCTCGCATTGTTTTGGAGAGCCTATAAATTGTGTTCTTATTGCTAATAATAAGCTACTATATAGAGAAAATGTAGTTTTATTTCAGTTATGGCCACGAGACCAATATTCGAAAGATATATAGTTCAAGAACATTCACTAAAATAGACCTCACAGTAAGCGTAATAAGCATTCTTATTTCCTCAACATGCATGGCTGCATCGTTGGCTTTGAACTTTGAACATTTCCTACTATTTTCCCGAGCAATCCACACCTTCTGAAGCACCATCAGACCTGCTGGAATGAGATCCTCCAGTCTCAATTGTGGGAGAAGACACAGGGACATCCACACCTTCTGAACCACCATAAGAGCTGCTGCTGGAGTGAGATGCACTGGCCTTAACTGTGGGAGAGGAGTAAGAGCTATGCACATCTTCGGAACCATAAGAACCGATGGGGCGAGACCATCCAGTCAGAACCATCCCCGACGCCTTAACTAGTGCTGCATACAGAGTCAGAGACAGAATAACGATTGCTACAACACCCGAAAGGGGTATAACAACTTTTAGAATAGCTACCGACAGAAAACTTGCTTCCATACTAGGCGGACTAAAAGGACCACGGTGTATAACGTAAGCGTCACGACCAAATGCCTTGCATTTAGGGTATTTCTTGGCAAGGGATTCAGCTTCACTATCACTAGCAGGTATGCATACAGTTGTTTCAAACAAGGACCCAAACCTGAGTGATTTCCACCAGCTTGCCAAATTTGAGGAATATGTTTCATTGAACTGAACCATCGGGCGCACACTGCCCTGTGAACCGCTGTTAAGAGCAGTTAAATGAAGATGGGTAGTGTGGAGAAAATCTAAAACAGAACCCAAAAGAAATTAAGAGCTTGCAACTATATAAATAGTTACCTGAATGTCGAGCAGCTTCCCAATTTTTGGGACCATTTTGGTTGTTCTTGTTCTGATGGAAGTTTTGAGGACCTTTCACTAGCATACTAGAATGCAAAACATGCATATATAGAACCAATTAATTATATTAGCTTCTGTTCAAGATATGGATAAAATAACCAAGAAACTATCATGTGATCTATCACTTAAATACACAAAGATCTCCTTTTCAATGCTTTGCATTTTTGGTTCAGTTGCATATATAGCCATATATTAACACTGATAAATACCCGATTGTTGTATGACATGTGTGTGTCTTGGTCTAATGCTAGTTAAAGGAGGAATCTCAATTCCATTTAGTGATAGGATATCAAGATATATTTCCTTGCACAATATCTAAAGGTGTTATGTAATTCTTTATAAATGGCTCTTATCATATGAATAAGATGATGATTCTCTATTCTCTTTACTATCTATCATTCTCTCAATAATTCCTGAGATCAGAAATTGATTACAAAATCGACAATATAAGGAGTGTACGTTTATATACAGCAATACGTACATAAATTGTAGCAAAGTATAAGAAATCTCAAAGAGATCGAAGCCCCATGATAAAATATATATAATCAAAGGAAATTGGGGGTGGAGCAAGACGAGGATGTGAGAGACGTACATATCGGTAAGCAGAGAAGGAGGCCAATGCTGGGGTGCCCATGGCTGGTGTGGCAGGACGACGTCGTACAGCACGGAGGAGAAGTGCAACAGTGGCCATGGCTGCCTAAAGTGGATGAGTAGGTAGAGGGTGAGTGAGAGAGTGAAACCAAGGGATTCAAGAAGGAAGCTGATGAGTAGGTAGGAAGCTTTTGGGTTTCTTGTTTTATTTATTTTTTGCTTGCTAAAAATCGAAGCTTTCGTAAACAGCAAGTTCGCTCTCAATATTATCTGCTTACTCTTACCATCTCAAAACCTGACCAAAACTAACTCTTGCGAAAGTTATTTGTTGGTACTTAGCGAATTTTTAGAGGGGGGCGGATCCGTGGCGACCTAATTTATAGTTACAATTATACTACAGATCTTGTCCGTCAAACTTAATAACAATAGACGGGCGAGATTAAACACAAGTCATTAAATTTTTTCTAATAAAATAAATATATAATATCTATAAAATAATTATCTATTAATGTTTGTATTTATCTCTCTTCTACTTTTAATTATTCCTAATTAAACCAAAGATAATTATCCTGTGATGGTTATCGATGTCCTTACCAAATAAACCCAGAATACGTACACGTCTGCCGATTGAAACATTGATTATCAAGAACAACCATAAACTCAAGTCATACAAAGTCTTAATGAAAAAAAAATAGGAGATTGTAGAATGAACTACAAGGACGAAAACTAGATCGATACAATTTGCAATCACTTGATAATCATTCT
>NC_020492.1:1804333-1804809 GCF_000184155.1 Fragaria vesca subsp. vesca
GGATTTTCAGCTTGTTTTTTCTAAAGTAAGTGAGCACTGACTGAGCATCTCCTCCATCCAGCTGTCTATGACGAACATTTCTTAAATGATTATAGCAATCTCTTTTGTTAAAACCAATTTGAGCACCACCAAGGATTGAATGAACTTTTGCAATCGGCAAATTTTCTTTATGAAATATCTCTGTCATACTCCTTGCTGCTTTAGGCATATGTTTATTTGACTTCATCTTCTTTCTTCTTACTGGAGTAACTACTTTGTGATTGTGAAAGTCTCTAAAAACAGATACCTTCCATTTGTTTAACCACTTGTCATGAATGATCCGCATACTAGCTTTGCACCCACATTTCACAATAGAACAATTTCTACTCACTTTCTTTTATTCATATCGCTACCTTTCTCAGCACGCTCAGTCCCATTAGCATCCTCGTTTCCGGTCTCAGTATCATTTTCACTAGTCTCTGTCTGATTGTTTTGTT
>NC_020492.1:1806195-1816460 GCF_000184155.1 Fragaria vesca subsp. vesca
TATATATTTATTTTATTAGAAAGGTTTAATGACTTGTGTTTAATCTCACCCGTCTATTGTTATTAAGTTTGACGGACAAGATCTGGAGTATAATTATAACTATAAATTAGGTTGCCACAGATCCGCCCCGTTTTTAGAGACCCTATTACAACTTTTACAAACACCTGCAAAATTACATACCTTCAACATATCGTTGAAAAGAGATTACCGCTTTATTCAAAAAATAAAAAATAAAAAAATTACGCCTTAGCAAATCTCATGCTCTCCGAAGCTTCCCTTTGTTCTGCTCAACCCCGGTTCAGTATCGATTTTCTTACACTAGAGATCACACTGTAAGTCCTTATCCGAATGCGATTCTGGACAACCTCTAACAGAGTTGGCCCTCTCTCCATTCTCAACCGCTTGATAAAGAAGCAGCATTTAGCTATTTACACACATCTCAACTATTACCCACTGAAGTAAACTATTACCCACTGAAGTAATACTATGTGAACTTTTGGATGACATTACTAAGTTCAACAAGAAGAATTTGTCAAGTCGCAAATTTAAGACGCATGAGAAGAGGAAAACTAGGAGAGGAAGAAGTTATAACTTACAACAATAAAACCTAGAACCTTGACATTTCATATCACACAACACTTACATTTATAGGGTTCACGGAACTGAAACATACATAAGATACAGTAACCCTTTTCATCTCGATTTTACAATAACCAAGTTGTATGATTAAACACATACCGTGTATTCTGTGTAGTCATGCCTAACCTAGATTATGCGAGTTGCAGGGCCTCCTCACGCTTGATGTCAAACACTTTGATAAGGGCGTCCTCAACAACCTAGGAAAAAGCCAATGAAAAAGAAAATTAGGGAGCTAAGATCATAGGGATAATTAACCCATACATGCAATAAAGAAGTTCATTGGTTCTAGCAACAATCGCACTGGAGAAAATTACCTTGTCTGGAGTTGAGGCACCAGATGTCACACCAATAGTCACAGGACCTGCAGGCAGCCAGTTTTCTTTCTCAACCAACTCGCCATGCTGTAACAGATCCAAGAGGTGTAATGAGCCATGGAGACAACAATATTATAACCAAGCAAGAACAAATGAAATTATCAGGTGTTGACAAACTCACGTTTAGCTTATATGCTATTCTGTTTCCAGGTCCTATTCTCTGCTCACTATCAATCCAGTATGAGGGAATTCCACGAAGTTCTGCAATCTCTTGTAGGTGAGAGGTATTGCTCGAGTTCCACCCACCAACAACTAACAATAGATCTAGCTTTTCCTCAACAAGCTTGTACATTGCATCTTGTCGCTCCTGTAAGTGAAACAAAAAAGATGATCTTTGAGTCAAACCAAGTATTTCAGCATTGAACCTGTACTTGTCATACACTGTCATAAAGCCACTCTGCTTTCCAACTAATCAGTAATTCAAATTGGTGAAATTCTAGTGGCTGCTATAGGCTGGTCAGACACACCATAGCTTTCTCGTTCTCGCTGATTTATACATAGGGTAGCAGGTAATATTACAATGTGATCAAAAGTTAATATCAAACAATAAATCAGACTAGAAAAATCAGCTACTAAATTCAATACCTGAGTTGCATCACATATTGTGTTGAAGCTCACAAAGTGGTCATTGACATTTTCCACTCCGTACTTTTGCATCATGGTCTTCTCTATTAATTTTCCTGTTAGATTGAGATTGCGATGCAGTTAATAGTTTGCAAGTAATAATATCTTCGCCAAAGATGAACAAACTTAGCTAACAGAAACACTAACCAATGTCTTCAGTCTCGCCCTTAAGCATTGTGGTCTGATTTGCAATGCCACATTTGATAAGGTCCCTATCCGGATCGAACCCTGGAGAAATCGCTTTCTTAAATTTCTGCATTCATACCAATTAAACAGTTAACCACTGCAGGAATCCCAAACTATTAGCAAATTCATACAGAAGCATCAAGAACAGAAAAAAACCTCTAGAAACGCTTCTCTAGTGGAGCTAGACCCGTCAAGTTCACCACCTAGAATGTAGTCACACACATACCTTGCCTGTAATAAAATTCAAAGTTAAAATTACTAACAGAAAAACTGAAACAAAAAAGATCTCGTAATGCCAACAAACCAACGACACAGCACAAAACACTTGTATACCTCATCCATATTTTTCACAATAACGTACTTTCCGGCGAAAGAAGCAGTGGCTACAGTTTCCTCATGAGCATATTTACCATGTATAATTGAAGTGTAGTCTCCTTTCTTGTGCTTTTCAACAGTATTCCAAACCTTCACACATATCAACATTGTTAAAAAAAAGAATATGATACAAAAGTCCCAATTTTCATATCCTATTAAAAAATTATAGTTCAAATAATAAGAATAAATAATCAAATAATTAATCAAATAACTAACCTTGGAAACCCAAGGGCAAGTAGTGTCAACAATCTGAACATTCCTCTCACTCAAGCTGAGCATCTCATCCACAGCAGCTCCAAATGCAGGCAAAATTACCACATCACCCTTGTCCACTACCTCAAATTGCTTCCTCCCTTCCTCAATCGGAATGTTCTTCACCTCCATCTCCTCCAACCTCTGTCAATTTTCATCTCAATTCATTCAATTTACCAAATTAAAAACTCAACAATCAACCTTCAATCAAAAATCAAAAATTAAAGAGATTATGACAAACCTTATTGACCGTCGGATTGTGGATGATCTCATTGGTAATCCAAATCCTCTCATCAGGAAATTGCTTTCTGGCCTCGTAAGCAATCTGCACGGCGCGCTCAACGCCCCAACAGAACCCGTAGGCCTCGGCGAGCTTCACGGTCACGGTTCCCCAGGTGTACTCGAATCCGTTCTCCTTCAGCTTCTTAATGATATCACCTTCAAAATTTCAAAATTCAAATAAACAATTCTGCTTCGATTCTTCAATATATTAATTATTCAATTCATTACTGAAATTAATCATAGCTAAGTAGGCTTACTGGTGTATTCGCGGTTCATGAGCTCCAGAGTCTCTTCCTTATGGCCGAACCCTCGGCGGTTGTAGTTCTTGCTCCGGGTGAGATTCTTCCGGAACACCTTGGCGTCGAAATCGGACTCCACGGCGGCCGAGGAGGAGGAGTCGCCGGAGCATTTGACGGAGAGGGAGCTCCGGCTGCGGAAACAGGGGCTGCCGGCGAAGCTGTGAGAAGAGAAGAGATCGGTGCGGGGAGGGATGCGGCAGAGGTGGAGAGTGATGGCCATCGGAGAGGCGCGTGGTGGAGAGAGAGAGAGAGGGAAGTGATGACTGGGAAAACTGGTGGTGTTCGTTTTATCTAGACCAGCAGGAGTGGTTTCTGACTCCATGAGTGTCGTGGTTGGTATTTATTAAGTACGGGGGAGGGTTGTCGTTTTGTGCGGTGGATCTGAGGTTGGGTCGTCGTTTTGATTCCGAACAAAATTGCTCAAAAGGGTGTGTATGGTAAAACTTTCATTCTTTGAACGTACCGCCAACTTTGTGAATTACAAGAATTACCGTCTTAAACAAAACGGGAAACACATTTATTCATTTACTTTTTTTTTCTTTTTTTTCTCTGGAATGAGGAGAACTACTACGTGGAATGTGGCACAAAAACAAAAACAAAAACAAAATGGTAATCATTTTTAAAAAAAATGAATATAGGCAAGGTTTTAAACTCTAAATATTGTTTTACTTTTTTTCTATGTCAAAGACAATCAAAATCTTTGAGAATTTCACGGGATAAGAAAAGCTAGTATAACCTAATGCGCAGAGCCTCTTCTGAAGCACAACAAAAGAGCGCCGCTCTTCTAACTCTGATCAACCCTGATCAGATTTCACCCCAAATTTCGTCAATCCCACCTCCAATCAACATGTCAAACTCCATTGATGATGTCACGGCGAGTTTCGCCACCTCACTCGCCCTTGTCGGCAGAGACGTCCTCGACATTTCTCGTCGATCCGGAGTGGCTCAACGCCACAATACTCAATCACATTTGCTCGCAAAGCCTCTAGTCCCAAAGCAAGTCGATCCAACTAATCTACAACAAACCTTCAAGCGTATATGGACGCTAAATGGGAAATTCAAGGTCCAGGCCAGACCTGCTGGTTTATTCCTCTTATCCTTTGATCTTCGACGAGATCAAAATCGAGTGCTATGGGGTGGACCATGGTATTATCTTCGTACGCCTATGATTGTGGAGGAATATGATGGCTTGGTCGATTTCGACTCCATCGATATGAACTCTCTCTCTTCTTCTGTGTTTGAATTGAAAAGATTTTCCCAAAATTGGAAGTTCTTGAAACCATCGAAGATGCTGCCATCGTTGCTGGTGATAACCCCTTTGTGGATCTGCCGCTTCTCAATTCAACCGAAGAAGTTCGATTTTGAGTATCTCGCACTCTAGATCGGCCCTTCATCTTTGAGAAGGTACTCAAACTTGCCCCTGGTATAATGAAGAATGTTCTTTTTTTTCTCTGAAAATTTGGTTGGCATGTGTTCTTCCTGCAAATTGTTGGTTAATAGTGATGGAATTTGCAAGTTACAAATTGTTAGCTCCAAGCCAGTTGTGGTGCAAAAGAGACCCGAGTTGAGTCCTTAGCCAATCTAGCCAACCCAAATTTCTCTCAAGGCTCGCTAAAATTCACAAGAACTCAACTAGGAGAGGCATCGACCTCGTTTTTGAAACCTTTGCAATTTCTAGCTGTTCCTAAGCGAGTCCTAAAGCGCAAGCCAGTTGTCCTCAAGAAACCATCTCTCAATTCTGATACTAATGCATCTGCAACAACAAGGAATGTGTTGCAAGAACTTGATAACATTGGTGAAACAAGGCAGGCACCTAGACAATCACCTGGTGAAAGTTTTGCGTTAATGCTAGTCACCTCTGTCATTGAAGAAATACCTGGAAAAACCCATGTTGTTGTGTTCCTTGATGACATTATGTCGAAACCCTCAATTGGGAATTTAGGGATAGATCCATCTGCTAGTGAGCTTATATATTTTGAATGAAGCATCTCAAGGTATGAAGTGTGTTGTACATGTGGTAGTTAAAAATCATGATGTGTGTATGTAGGCAACTGAAACTGGTCCAGTGACCAAAGCATCAACTGTTGTTGAACATTTTCAGTTGGAAGTGAATGTGGTATCCTCTGAGGAAGCTAGTATAGAAAAGCAAGTTTAGTGCTCTGAAGGTGTGGTACTTCCAGAACCGGTAGCAAAAAAGCAGGTTCAAGAGAATTCGATGCTTGTACCTAGTGTGGTTAGGGAAGATGTCAAGCGCCCTTGATCTCCTCTGATGGAGCAATCTGAGAATGTTGTTATTGTTGTGGCAAGTGGTAAGAAATTTCGAGCCAACATTTTCTTTCCACCTAGTGTGCTAGGCCTAATCCAAGGCCCCAATGACAGTCTGATCACAAAACCAGCTTCTCTGATAAAGCCAAAGAATAAGAGGGGTCGCCCTATTAGATACCGAAACCGAGCACCTAGACAGTTCTCAAAGGTGACAAAAGAAGATGTTCTGAGTGTGCTCTGCCCTAATACTCCTCCAAGCCCTAACCCAAAGGGCAAGAACAAAATTTAAAGTGTTAGTGCATATGTTAATAGCTTGGTAGACTGTGCGAGTTAGATGCAGCGAGATGGTTATGTAGGACTTGGAGCACCGCAATTGAGCGTTTTGGCTCTGGTTTTATGTTTCTCTAGTATCTTGTGTGTGACTAGTTTTATTATTGTGAGCTAAATGTCTAATGTAATGACACTATTGTGACCCTTGTGGTCATTGTAATCTAGTCATTCTAGCTTTCGTTTTATGAATGATTTATTACTTTCAAAAAAAGACATTGAAAATCTTTATGTTCCTCATTTCCAAAGATAAAAAAAATAGAAGCTCTCACAATGACTAAATTCAGTGGCGGAGCCAGGATTTTAATTTTCCAGGGGCACGATGTATATGTAACAACATAGAATTTATATCTATTAAAATTGTTTCTTTTCGATAACAAAAGAAAAATTACAAAAAGAAACCCTTTAAACAACATAAGTTTATTTTAACCCCCCTTAAACCCCTTGCTTTGTAATGATAATTAGTTTTTAGTTAACATGATACTTAGTTAACGTACTATGTATAACGTTTCTTTTTTTTTTCGGCAGAGGGTTTCTTTTTTTCGAAACCAAGGTTTCGATTGCTGACGACGCTCTTCCTTTAGGCAAAGCGGCGATCGTGCATCTGTGCGGTATGACGGCAACGTTGGGAGATTTCTTGACCGGGTTCGTGTTGGCGGCGAGAGGCTTCGACTTAGTGGCTTCTTCAACTGTGTTTTAGGTGCTAGATTCCAGTCCATGAGATTTTAACGACGACGTGGCCATTAGTAGCGTCGATCTTGGTGATGAAGGATGATGTCATGCTGGATCTAATCAATTTTCGAGGTCGGACAGAAGGCTTCAAAGCTTTGGCCGATGTCTACTCTTGAAGAGCTTTGGTTTTCAGCAAGATGGGCTCGGTGTTGGGGTTGGCTTTGGGTCTAGATGTTGCAACCCGAACTCTGATAGTTGTTTGGGTTCAAAGAGTCAGTGAGGCAGGTTGAGCGGTGGTCGTCGAGTGGCTACACAAGAAGCTGGTTTTTGCTCTGGGCTTGGATCTTGACCAAGGTCTTTGGGCCTGGGTTTGGGCTCCGACGTGGGGAGATCTGGTCTCTTTGCTAGTCTTGGGCTGAGCTTGTTTCGCAGTGGAGCTGTTGATGTCGAGATGTAGATATCAAACTACGTCGCCTGAGCATGGGAATAAACATTTGTACTTGATTTCTTAGTTTATTAGGTGTACGAACGTACACCAATTGAGGTATGTGCCAATTAGTTTACTCTTGTCCAGAAATTAGGTGTTATGGTTTTGTTTCCAAAGTCTCGAGTTTATTTTCAATGAGGGTACCGATCATGGTGCTTGTAGGTCTATATCGACAAGTTGTATAAAGCCCAACATATGATGTAATGTTCCTTTTAGCCATTGTTTACACTATTTTGAGAAAAAGAGGCCAAATTAAGGCCCAAGGTACTTCCCTCGATTGCTTAAGTTTAGGTCAGCCCTCCTACTAACTATTGAACAACACAAGATTTACATGGTACGGTATACAATACAGACTTGAACCTAAAGGACAATTCTGAAGGACTGTGTGGACAAATGCATTAGAAATAGAATTGAAATTTGTTAAAATGCTTTGGATGTGTGGACTGTGTGGACTATGTTAAAATGCTGGCCGTTAAAAACATTAAAAATTTTAATGGTCACGACAACAATCTAACTGAGAAAATTGACAGAATGACTATCTGGAAGGAAAATCGTGACTTTAAGAACCATTCAGATTAAAATGAAACCACAAGGACTGAACATGTGTCGACTTCAAACCACAATCTATTCAATATTTAACTCTTAGAAATAATAGCAACTTAAAACTGTGCACTTATTTTCTGCCGTCAGATTCACTTGTCCTTCAGAGCAGATGCAGCATGGGAGTGATCGGTGGGTTAGATGATGGGTAAGATCAATATATGCAATGCACCAGTGCAAAATTGATCTGGGTTAGTCATAGGACCCACGTAGGACCCAACTAACCAGACTAATAGAGGGAGTAATCCTTGCTCCACGGATTGATCTGGGGTAAGGGGAAGTGCAGACCCACATTCAATTAGCTTGTCAACTATTGCATACCCATGTGCACTCCCAACTAGAACATAAAAAAAAATTGCCACTTCAGGCTTTAATATGGGCCGTTAGATCTTGATATTTTTATCATGTAATATATTTTGGTAAAACGTGAATAGTAATTGGTCTTTGGATTGGTCTCGTTGTTGTATTGTCGAGCCAAGAACTAAAGACTAATTTGGATGAATAGTGCATTAATCCGAGTTGAGGATTGGTCCAACCCACCTAAAATGGGTGTATTCGCTCTCATAGAATTTTAATAAATGTCCCTTTAAGTGAGCACCGTATACTAAATATATTAGATTCGGGGAAAAAAAAAAAAAAAACAATGGTTTGATACTTTGGATGTAAACATCTCTTTAAGATCAATTGGATTTCAAATTTATATCCAAAGAGAAAGCATACAATTTCATGTCCTAACTGATTTCGGAAAGTTAGATTCGCCGTTCTTGATGAAAGAAGGATTGCAATTCTTTACCTTACAAGGGTTCTTAGGGTTTTGCTTTTAGCCTTTTTCGTACGTAGTATTCTTGTTTACTAGGGCAACTCATACGTTTGCTCAAGTCGGTGATCTAAGGGAATAATACAAAGTGGGCTGGACCTCTCTAATATAAATGGGGTTTAGAACCTACACATTTAGCATCTATATATAGGCAGTCTTGGTTCTTCTTCAACTTTTCGCTATATTCTTATGTTTAGAGTTGTTGTGTATGATCACTCGCGATGGAAGTAACTCACTCACTAAATCGCTTCTACTTTGATGTCACTCCCCTTGATACACAACTCAATGATGAACTTCACAAAGAACCTTCACCGGTTCAACTTTTTATCAAGTTTGACTACTACATCAAACACAAATACTTCAATATATCACAAGATCATAGAACCCGAACCCTCATTCACCGATCCGAAGAGAGAAACGAAGCAGCGCACCAATCTGATTTATGCCAGTTAGATCAGAGCCACATGAACAACGACTCTTATAAGAAGTCTCTTTTTTACATTCTGTCTGAACTTGGAATCGATGAAAACAAACACAATGCAATTGTCAATGAGATTACAGACTGGGGTCGCATAATCGACAGCTTAGAGTACAACAAAGATCGAAAATTACTGAGCTTGTGGGTTTATATAGCGAGTGAGCACATAACCTTTCGCTGCGAACGGTGTTTGATGGAAAGAGAGTCATTGATAAAAGAGAAGCTAAAGGGAGTTAGAGTGGTAAAAGATGATGAGAAAGAATGTGATGATGATAATGAGGAGGAGGACTATGAAAAAAGAAAACGCCGACGAGTGGTTCGTGAGAGTGAGATTTGCAGTATTTGTATGGAAGATTTTGCAGTATCAGATGCTGTCTTCTGCACGCCTTGTTGGCATGTGTTTCATGACAAATGCATAGTACGATGGCTGGGAGAGAAGCTCCATTGCCCACTTTGCCGCTTCAAGATGCCTATAGAAGAACATAGAGATATTTCTGGGGACAAAACTAGACCATGTTTAGCATGAACCGATCATGCATGATAATTTGTTAGGGATTAGGGGTCGACCATCAGAATAATGGGTGCTGAAATTATCAGACTGATTATTCAGAAACACATCAGTTGGTATTTAGGTTAAATTCCGCCATTCTTTTGTCAAGTATCCTCAAGATTTCATAAGTGGGAAATAGGGGTGATTTATTTAGAGAAGTTATATACCTGACCTTAGCGGAAAACATACAAAAATTAGCATAGGTGAAAAATGATTCTATCTTCAATAGTTTGGATATATCATCTGTTCCAGTAACCATCTATTTTTTGTGTTCCATCAATTTTTTTGTGTTAACTATTGTTTTGTTTTTTTTGGATATTGACCTGGTCTGTTCGTTAAAATCATATAGCTAGGGATACCATGATTTGCCTGAAAATTCTTATTTTGTGTCCCCGAGCACGATGATTAATTTTTAGTTACAATTGAGCTAGACTGTAGTGTCGCCGATCGAAAGTTTTAAGTCAGTCACACACTGCAAACGGTATACAAGCCCAAATTCTGCATATCATATCATATCGATGATATATGGATCAATGGTATATTTATTTATTTATGCACACAAATATAAACCACATCAAATTCTGAGTTTCTGACGCCGAGAGTTCCGACCCAAGAATGACATGATCCATGATCGAGAGGACCTAGGTCGACCTTCCGTAGACGACGGAGAAAGGTGGCAGCTGCCGTCAGGCTCTCTTCACAGTCGACTGCTCGTTACCGCGCGCCTTCAAAGTGATCATCGTAGCAATAATATAAGAAACTTCTAAAGTCGGCCATTGCAAACGACAGTTAGGAATCACCCATATATGGATCAAAATGGTTTCCATGATCGAGGTCTGCCGTCCGTCCCAACGTCCGGCATTTCAATGGGAAACCTAGCTAGGGTTTGTAGAATTTCTTAATTAAGTACGATTTTTCAAATCCTGGCCGGTTTTGGGAATCTAAAAACAATAATCTTCCATTTTGTGATTGTTTCCAACATAAGTTTTGCAAGATCTGATCGATATTCAGAGTCTCTGACTTTTTGCCTAACAAATT
>NC_020492.1:1816480-1863268 GCF_000184155.1 Fragaria vesca subsp. vesca
CCCCCCCCCCCCCTCCCTCTCTCTTTGTATTATGAGGTTTCATTAGTGGTTATAACGTGAGAGCTGCCGTTTAACCCTTATATTAAAAAAAAAAAAACGGAAGGTAAAGACATACTATATATATTGTAATTTCACAGTTCAAATATCCAAAAGAAAAATGGAACTGTACATATGTTTTCCTATTTTTTGTATGATATAAATGCAAAACCTTTAATCTGTTCAAACGAAAGTATATGTATCTGTAGTTTGCACTTCTGCGTGTGCAACCCACCATTAGAGTGCACTAGAATTGGTGGCCGCGCCTGGTATAGGCACGGTTGATCATTAGTGATAGGATATTGTGTATATAGTAAGAATGAAATGCGATATGAAACTCTGAAATTGTGGTAAATTTATATTACACAAACCATCTTATGTTACATTATACTACATTATAAACACGTTACACAACTAAGCCATAAATGGTTTTAGGCTGCATTTGTGTACATTAACGTCTCTAAACATGTAGACTCAATCGTATCTCATCCGAATATTACTTTGGTGACATTTTTTTGCGAATTCAAACAATTTGAAGTACCATCAATTCCTGTGGTAATAGTATTGTTATGATGATTTCCAATCCCATTATGCATATCATAAACATATAATTGGGCGTATTTTGGAGGTTCACCATCTGACGACAACATCATCGAACCCATTAAATAATGCACTTGACCACATATTTTAAAAAGGTAAGGTTCAGACCTATTATTAACATCTTTGACAGCTTTTGCACCCATTGAAGTAAATACAAACATTGAATTGTATACTCGCATATAGTCTCTAAAGATTACACTGTCGACCATTGATTAGATTTAACAATTGTTGTTCAAGGAAATCTGGTGTATGGCCTGGTTTTCGGGTTGTGCTTGCCCTTTTTGCTGTGTATATAATAGGTGCGGTTGTTGAAGTCCGCTGATTTACCTCATCTAGCCAAAAGAGTGCATTACAATGAACACATTGATGTGCGTCATCACCAACGTCTTTATACACTATAATCATACCTGCAGTTGTAATGTGTTTCAATAGGATCAAGTATAATTCAATATACCAAAAACGGCAGGATCGACTATAATTAAATGTACCAAAAACAGAAACAGTCAAGTATTACTTTCTTTGGTCTTTTGATATGAAGCTTGATCGAGTGAAAGTGGATTTGTAACCTCGTTGGCCACTGCAGTTCATACAGAACAAATTATTCATATTGTGAGTGATGCTAATAGTTAGATATTAAATGATCAAACACATGATCAAAAGTGACTGATCACTACCATCTGCCAATCTTATCTCATCTTTTAAAAGTTAAAAGAACACCTCTTCTACACTAATTGAATATGCCTAAAAGAACAACAGCTTAGTATCACATCATTACCTTCTTCAGTCATTTGATATGAAGCCTGACCAACTGACAGAGGAGTTGTAACTACGTTGTCAACTGCATGTGCATTGGTCATGATACTAACTGACTAACTGTTACATATTGAATGGCATCAAACATATGATCAAAAGTAAATGCAAAGAAATTACCTTCTGCCAATAGTATTTCATCTTGCAAATGTTCAAAAAACTCTTTTCTTCTTAATGCAATTTTTCTATTTCTCCCTCTCTTATTCCTGATTACTCTATTGAATTCTTTTAGTCTATCTGGGCAGCTATCTTCAACATTTTGGAAATCCGGCACTGTCTGAGGGTTTGTATTTTGTTGGTGAAACCCTTGTGTGTCTGTTGGTGCCATATCTAAACAATATTTAACACACTGAATCAGTCACTTATAGTAAATAAAGGTTATGATACACTGGGAACAGAAATTCTGAAAACATAACATTCAGCTGTTTAACCAAATGAATCAAAACAAAGAAAGTACCAAAACTTGAATAAAGAATGAGCATCATTCTTTTAACCAAAATTTCAACACAATAGAGTGATCATATTGACGATGACGTTAACAACTGCACATGAAATAACCAAACACACGATTAGATGCTAGTGTAAAGATATTAAATTCTACCGATGTTATGTCGATGTTATGCCTTGATGCCTTTACTCCTATAACGTCCCTTATTTTTCCATCATACTCTCTTAATCCTTCAGGACAGTTATCTCCGAGATCCTGCAATTCTGCTACTGTTTTAGTGCTTGTACCTTCTTGCGAAAACCTTATGAATCTCTTGATGTTCCTTCAGTTTCCAAACCGGAGTACATTCTTTTTTCTTGCAGTCATTCTTTTCTTACGTCCTGATTTTCCTTCAGTTTCTGAATCTGTGTACATTTTTTTTCTCGTAGCCATTCTTTTTTTAGGCATCATATCTGAAGTATACACAACAACTAATCAATCATGGATAACAAAGGAAGCCAATAATACAATCAGAAGAAACAAATCTCATTCGGGCTTTTCAGTGAAGCAGGACAGTTGCCTTTTTGCTTCCCTCCAAGTGGTTATAATCCCACATGCACCTAATTCCAGGACAGATTTCCTCCACTCATAGAATACAGAAGCTCACAGAAATTGATGCCTCTCTGCATATATTGTATAAGCAGTTTCCTGAGAATAAAGTCATTCACAATACAGAAGGACTGAAGAAAACGGTGCAGGAAAACGATGTAGGATTTTTCAGTTTTGTTGTTTCCTCAAATCTAAGACAAAACTTTACGACCAAAAACCAAGGTTCTTTCTCTGATGCTCTTCAAACCCAAATACCTTACATTATTTTTGGAATTACATGATTGCATTCTTTTCCCTCTTCTTTCTAATTGTTTGTTCAACTACATATATCTGTTCAACACTCTCAAACTATATAGGTTACTTGACAGTTGATACTGTAAAAAAACTGGATTTAATTTTTCTTTGATATGTTTGGTGTTCATCAACATGAAGTTGATATACTTTGCTAATGGCCTGTTGTTTGAGTTTCTTTTCTACTGATACTAAAAGTCTAAAAGTTAATCTCCCTGGAAATACCATGTAAATGTAGAAAGTTCCTATGAAACTAAAAGTTAGACTCAATGAACCAAAAGTACTTAGATTCATATGTCATGAACAATGAAACCTTTTGTGCTCCAGAATCAATCATTAGCTCTGATTGACAAAGGGATGAGCAGCTCCGTTAAGTCATGCCATGTTACTTGGATGAGGGAACATCCACCCTTAATTTAAATAGCAAATCACATATACATCCTCTAAAAGGATTTGAAACACAAATAAATCCATTTGTGTTGTTGTTAAACAAATAAGGACAATTTTTAACTATTAAGGACAATCTTTTCTCTACATGCCATGTGTCATGATTTAATTTACTAAACTAACCCTACACTAATAAAATATACTTTTAGAAGAGAAAAGTCTCTCCTTTTGAGATTTTTCAGTAAATGGAATACAATAGTAGATTTTTCAATAATTTAGTGTAGTAGCAGTTAATTTCAGTAGAAGTAGCAGTATGCAGTAGCAGCAACATGAATCAACAACTTGCAATAACAACACACAACAACAACACACGCAGTAGCAGCACACATCAACAACACACACAGTAGCAACACACATTAACAACAACAGGCAGTGGCAGCACACGTAGTAGCAGCACGCAATAGCAGCACACAACAACACACAACAACAACACACGTAATAGCAGCACACAACAACACGCAGTAGCATCACACAACAACAACACACGTAGTAGCAGCACACAACAACACACAGTAGCAACACATAACAGCACACGCAGTAGCAGCAAGTAGTAGCAGCACACAACAACACATAGCAACAACACACGCAGTAGCAACACACAACAACACGCAGTAGCAGCACACAACAACACACGCAATAGCAACACAAAGCAGTACACAGTAGCAGCACGAAGCAGCACGCAGTAGCAGTACCCAACAACACACAAGAACAACAAACGCAGTAGCAGCACACAACAACACACAACAGCAACACACAGCAGCAGCACACAACAACACACACTAACATCACACGTAGCAGCAGCAGCTTGCAGCAGTAGCAGCAGCACATAGCAGAATGCAGTAGCAACACGAAGCATAAGCACAAATTAGCTACAAATGATCACTTTTTTCTGTCAAATTCAAAAGATATGGGTTTTAATTCCAAAGAATCTTTGAGTAAACCATCGGTGTGGAGAGAAAAAGAGGAAGAGGAAGAAAAAGAGGAAGCGGAAGAAGAAGAAGAAGAAGAATCGGTGTAGAGATCAGATCTGAAAATGGTGGAGAAGTGGTATTTTGAGCCAGTGGCAGTTTTGTAGATATTTCAGAAAACAATGGTTTTTTAGGTATTTTGCATAAAAATTGCTGATAAGGCATGATATTATGCATTGTGGGCCTGGGTATATGTCCTTATTTGTTTAAATCTGTTGAAAGATGGTTTTTTAGTATTTTATAACTGTCTATGGTAGTGGGATGTCATTTTCTATTTTTTTAGCAAATCACTTATACATCATTCAAAAAGATTTAAAACACAAATAAATCCACTTGTTTTGTTGTTAAACAAATAAGGACAATTTTTAACAATTAAGACAATTTTTTCTCTACATGTCATGTGCCATGATTTAATTTACCAAATTAACCCTACACTAATTAAATATACTTTTAAAAGAGAAAAGTCTTTCCTTTTAAGATTTTTCAGTAAATAGAATACAGTAGTAAATTTTAAATAATTTAGTGTAGTAGCAGTTAATTTTAGTAGAAGCAGCAATACGTAGTAGCAGCAACATGAATCAACAACTTACAATAACAACACACAACAACAACAACACACAACAACAACACACGCAGTAGCACACATCAACAACACACACAGTAGCAACACACATCCACAACAACATGCAGTGGCAGTACACGCAATAGCAGCACACAACCACAACACACGCAGTAGCAGCACACAATAGCAACACACAACAGCACACGCAGTACCAGCACACAACAACACACAGCAACAACACACGCAGTAGTAACACACAACAACACGCAGTAGCAGCACACAACAATAGGCAGTAGCAGCACACAACAGCACGTAGTAGCAACACACAACAACAGGCAGTAGCAGCACACAACAACAACACACACAGTAGCAGCACACAACAACACACACCAACATCACACGCAGTAGCAGCACACAACAGCAACACATAGCAGACACACAGGAGCAACACACGCAGTAGCAGCACAACAACACACGCAATAGCAGCACATAACAGCACACAGTAGCAGCACACAACAACACACACAGTAGCAGCACAAACCAACATCACACGCAGCAGCAGCAGCACACAGCAACAACGCATAGCAAAATACAGTAACAGCACGAAGCATGAGCACATATTAGCTACAAATGATCATTTTTTGTCTGTCAAATTCAAAAGATATGGGTTTTAATTCCTAAATAATCTTTGAGTAAAATCAAGTTGTAGAGATCGAAGAATAATCAAATCAGATCTGGTTGGATTCGGCGAAGCCTTAGTCAACATTCATTCTTTCATTATTCTGCTCCTCCTCCCTTCCTCGCCTCCTAGCGATTTGGTCGGAGCGGTGACCGGCGAGAGGAAGAGGAAGAGGAAGAGGAAGAGGAGGAGGAGGAGGAAGAGGAAGAAGAAGAAGAAGAGGAAGAGGAAGAGGAGGAGGAGGAGGAAGAAGAAGAGGAAGAAGAAGAAGAAGAAGAATAATAATAAAATAATCGGTGTGTTTCTTAGATCTAAAAATGGTGGAGAAGTGGTATTTTGAGTTAATGGCAGTTTTATAGATATTTTAAAAAATAATGGTTTTTTAGGTATTTTATATAAAAAAATTGCTGACAGGGCGTGGTACTATACACTGTGGGCCTGTGTATATGTCCTTATTTGTTTAAATCTGTTGAAATATGGTTTTTCTGTGTTTTGCAACTGTTTATGGTAGTGGGATGTTATTTTCTATTTTTTTTTTCTTTATAAGATCATATTCCATGAACTTAATTAAACATATAATTAAACAACTAAAACAAGAGAGCCCCGCAGCAGGCTTCCCCTCTATCCTTATCATTTTATTTTATTTTTCGATTTTGGATCCTTATCATTGATATCAAGCCCTTTTCACTCGCCTCTACTCGATCCCTCATTCTGTCTTTTTAGGTTGTGGAACCTTTGCATATTCACAATAAGATAGCTAGCCGGAGACAAGTAGATCCATCTAGTTCTGACTTGTGGTATAAATCGATCCCGGCCTTGTGGTTTTCAATATTTCAGTGTTGTTATATACTCATATATATATATATATATATATTAGCTAGTATTGCTGATTAAATCATTTTTGTTGTATGGGTTACACTCGATCAATTGTATATTTTTAGGGGAATTTTCATATACACTTAATTTTAAAGAGTGGTTTTAAATAAAACTCACCTAATATTCCTATTTGATAGACATCTAAAATATATAAATTATGATAAATATTATGTCCTATTTTTTCTAAATTTTACACAATTGTCACTATTCAACTATAACATATTAATATAATAAATAAACTTAATTGATGTTGTCTTAAATACCTTAATTATGAGTTTTTCTTCTAACACTAACATTTTTCAATCAATTTGTAAAAATCATGTAGTTTTCTTTATTTTTTTTGAAAAAAGTCTAGATTAAAGGAACTCATTCTCTAATCTATACATAAGGTAATATAATATGAATAAGATATCTGATCTAAACCCTATACCATATACCCTATACCCTAAACCCTATACCCTATACCCTATACCCTATACCCTATACCCTACACCCTAAACCTTAAACCTTAAACCCTAAACCCTATACCCTATACCCTATACCCTAAACCTTATACCCTGAACCTATACCCTAACTCTATAACCTAAACCATATACCTTAACCCTATACCCTAAACCCAATTTTGGGTTTCTTCTTTTTAGGTATATTATCATATCATGCCCTACTTAATAGATACATTAGAAACATAAGTAGTAGAATGTAAAATGTTCTCTCGATTAGAATGAGAAATGATATAATAATGTACCTAAAAAGAAGAAAAGTTAATCAAAGAACAAGAACGTGTACTTTACAATTAGATATTTTTCGACTATATAGAGAGACACCAAATGTGAGCTTAGAAATAAAAAGTATAATCCTATTACAAATGACATACTTCTGTATATAACATATATATATATACACTCAAGTTTGTAATAACAAGGTAAGAAATTAAAGAATGTAATTGATTATGACAAAGTTAACTCCAACAAAATTTTAGCTAGTATTTAAGTTTCAAATTGATGCTAAAATTGAGAAATATATTAAATTTAGTTTTTCTACTGTCTAAAGGGCAAATTAGAGAAATTGAAAAATGAAGAAAATTATTAATTATAGACATTTGCTCTATATGGTATGTTTGCTTATGTGGAGTAGGTGTAAAATAAAAGAAAAATATGTATGGATTTATCTTAAAAGAGGTCTAGTATTTTAAGTTTTTATCTAATTTTTCCATATTTTTATGAAAAAATAAAGGACCAGGTAAAGACCCTGATATTTGGATTGGTTTACATCTAATAGGCTGTATATGTTTTACAAACTCAAATCAGGGTTAAAATATTCAAGCTAGCTGAAGACCGTACCCTGATATTTGGATTTACAAATTAGCTCTATCAGTAAATCTTGTCGTCCTATATTCTAAAATCTGGGCTAACTAGTTTTGTTTTTATATTTCATGTGTATTCACAGTAATATGTCTTTTGTTTTTCTTTCTTTATGATCGATTAGTTGTCCTTTTGAAATGCTGAAGCCACAAATCTTGTATCTTTTTATTGAAAAAAAACCACAGGTATCTAAAACTATTTTTTTGGTTCATGCAAATAATTGATTTTGCAAAACTTCACAAAAAAAAAAAAAAATTCATGATCAATTAGATTTTATTTTTCCCAAGATCATTTTTTTAATGGCAATACTCTGTCACGTGTAAGTCAGAGTTTGTGAAACCCACGTCTCACTAGAGAGTAATTATATATTCTATAGTCTGAGTTGTTATAATAAATTTTCTTTTTTGTATTATTTCAGCTAACTTATTTTTCTTTCTAGGTGATGAGTCCCTAAGAAACGTCTTCATAGATTTCTTTTACCACAATCTCCCCCATTGTATATATTATGCATTTTTATTAATGATTATGACGTCAGGATTGACATCTATATAGATTCAGAACACATAATTTTTTCCAATTAGAAGATTAATTATTTCGTATCCATGCTAGTTATGAATAAGGATTCCATTTCGGTTTCCCAAATATAGCCAGCCAAGTAGCCATATATTAAAAGAACACTCATTTGAGCTGTTCGTTTTCAGGTTTGGGTACAATGGAAGGCTATAATCTCCTAATGACTATTTTCACCTATGAAATTAGCACATTTGACAAACCTAACCAGTATGTGGAGGACCCTTCTCAGCCTGTGCTCACCGTCAAGTTCGACTATGCCGAGCATCACAGATATTGCATATACGGAAGCCCTTCTAGTGAGGACCCTTAAGTTGAGGATTTGGTGAGGACTTTTCGGCTTATCCCATCTTTCGATCTTATATCTATATCTTGATTGTTCAGTTTATATATATTTATGAGTAGATCATTTCTTCAAATTTTCAGCTATATTGAAAATTGTTAAGACATTCATAAGTGTGATTTATCAATTATGAACTTGAACGGTTCATATTTGACATATTTGGTTCGTCCATTAATTTGATCTAGTTTGTTATCTTAACGAATACCAATTTGGGTGAAAATTTGTAGAAATGATCTGCTCATATAAACCTAAAAACTGAACGGATAAGATGTCAAAATGTGATCGAAAATTGGGTCTTTTAAACCATAAACCGAAAAATCCTCACTAAGTCCTCAACTTAAGGGTCCTCACTAGAAGGGCTCCCTTGCACATACTCCTCACAAGATCAAATCGAGTCCCCCATCCATGTTTCTATCAAGAAAGAACAACCCCATGTAAAATGATTCACCCTGTCTGAATTCCAAAGCAACGAAGATGGGGAATGGTTGGACTACAAGTCCTCAACTTAAGAGTCCTCACTAGAAGGGCTCCCTTGCATATACTCCTCACAAGATCAAATCGAGTCCCCCATCCATGTTTCTATCAAGAAAGAACAACCCCATGTAAAACGATTCACGCTGTCTGAATTCGTGAATGGTTGGGCTATCTTTATGATGCTCTGGACTCACTCAACGTCAAGGAGCAGGAAGATCAAGACGAAATTGTGGATAAGATTATCGAAGAGTTTAACAAAGAAATTGAAACATTAGGTTCCGACAATGATCGAAAAATACTAGCCTTGAGTGTGGATATGAAGCTAACACATTTCATGGTGTGTCAGCGAGAGTTAGTTGCAAGGGAATTGAGAAAGAGGATGCTCAAGAGGGCCAGAGTGGTGAAAGATGAGGAGATTGAGGAGAATCAATATCGAGAAAGAAGAAAGAGGCGTAAGATCGTAGGTGAGAGTGAGAGCTGCTCTATTTGTTTGGAGGAATTTGTTACAGAAAAGGATGGTGTTTTTTGTATGCCATGCTCGCACGCATTTCATGGCAAGGAATTCATAGAGAAATGGCCGAGAGAAAATGATGATTGCCCGATTTGCCGCTTTCAGCTACATGTCTCTGAGGAGTAGTCTATTCAGTTGAGTTTTTAATGTATTTTTGTTGGTTTGAATAAGAATGAATTTACATTATGTCTTTATGAGGATTAATTATTACGAAAGACCTCCAACTTGTAGAATCATTTTCATTTTGATCTCTAACTATTAAATTTTACCGTTTCAATACATCAAGTTTGCTTCCGTTATAGAATTAATTTTTATTGATTGAGTAGTGGATGTAATATGTTGTTTCGGACTTCTCGAGCTTGACCTATAGTAAGGTCGTCATGATTTATGTCAATGACGATTATCCGTTATTTCAAAAATTTGTTAATAGTTTTTCATGCAAATATTATACTTAGAGCATCTTCACCAATGTTAACCATTTTTGAGTTAAATTTTAATCAAATTAACGAAAATGTCATTTTGGCTAGCGATTTTTGAGATACGTCTGCATCAATGCTCTCTACTTTAGCTAGTATTAAATTAATATTATTCTATAAATGAAGATTAAATAATTTATATGTATTTATATATCACATTAAATAACTTAAAAAGAATGTACTAAATTATAGAGAGCCACATTTCACTAGCTAGTGAGATAGCTAAAAGTTATAATGGCTAAACTTTAGCTAGTATGCTGGAGCTCTTAAAATACCCAAAAAACTAAACACGCTCTCTAAAATAGCTAAAATGATAAAATAGAGAATCTGATAAAGATGCTCTTAGATCCTTCTATAGGCCATTCAAGGAATCATGGCTAAAACTCTTGTTCAATACAAATTCAAATGAGAAGCAAGATGAGGGGAATCTCACCAACGAAGTAACGGTGCAGAAGATCAGTATGCCTTAAATCTTCGAATCAACCAGTAAATTTAATCCAAAGAATGAGTACGTAAAGATATATATCCCACCAATTTTTTGGCTTTTCCGACCACATTTGAACTCTTTTCCGATAAGAATTTGTCAATCGGAAATAATGTACGACTTTACAGAGCATTTCCGATGACAAAATGTTATGGTTGAAAATAGCGTGTTTTTGCTAGGGTAATTCGCTCCCGTAGGAAATGTTGGTCGGAAATGAGGACTTTTTTGTAGTATATATATCCATGGATATGATTCATCTGATTACCCCGGATATATATATATATATATTTATTATTTTTTTCATGCTAGCTATGTGATACTATATGATTATTATTGAGGCAGCTGGGCTCTGGGTAATGTTTTACCTTATTCATAGTAAGATCCAGCTCATGACTTCGATCGTTCTTCCCTTCTCTTGATTAATCTAATTAAGTAAATCGAAACGTCAAATAGGGATCACATGCATTTCAAGTTGTATACCTAATAGGGATCATAAATTACGAGTGGAATTTTCATAGTAATTCCTAATTCCAATTTAAGAAACAAGAACAGTATATTCATCAATGTACAAGCAAAATAATAACAACTGAGTTGCTAAAATCAATTCGTACAGAGCTTCATGTTTTTAAATTACCAAGATATAGTAAACAAGATTCATCTGAAATATCTAACATCATCATTTTTATGGTCTGATACATGTTGACATGCATACATCTAATACATGTATGGAATGAGAGCCTTGACATGTTGGGGAAAATTCTTAAACTTAGAAAGATACCATCTCCTAGTAGCATAGCTCCTACCAGTCAAATATATCGCAATTCCGACGGCCATGGTGAATGCACACAAGGTCTGAGAAATAAAAGAGAAACCTACAAATCCAATGATTTCAAAGAGATAGTGAGGGCATACCACTAGCTCAAACAATCCACCCCTTGGAATCTTATAATCCTTAACATCATCGCGTTTTGAGGTTGACGGAGAAGAAGAGGACGAAGATCTCAGTTGGGAAAGAAGGTAGTGATGGTAGAAATTGCCAGATATACCAAGTAGAAACAATAGGATCCCGGTGTACTTTAAATCAATTGTTGGCTCAGGGAGCCCTTGGGTTGTAGTAAGGTACTGAGCGTAAATCGCAGTGAGAATAGACATGAAGTAACTGGCAGAGATAATAATCACAGAACCAAGCATCATCCCTCCACTGTACTTGTGAACAAATTGAACCTACAAATCAAACAAGACGAAAGAAATTAAGCCTTAACGACAGTAGTAAATTGCAGCAGAGACGTAGTTTCCACCAACAACAGGGCAGGCTAGGAGATATGTGTCTATCTGATTGAGACTATTACGTACGTATATGGTGTCACGATAGATAAGATAAGCCTTAACCTCAAGATTTTACCTGTTGCAGTTTGTAAATCTAGCATATGTACGTGTACATGCATATGACCAATATCCTAAGTACTGGGATGGATTGGTTGATGTTGGTTTATTAATATTAATTAGCTGGAGATTGATCGATGAAGTGATCTAAGAGCAGAATCAAAATCATTTGACAATATTTATAAAGGTACCTCTTTCCAAATGTTAGATATACTTCATATTCTTAATTAACAGAGATCTATACCATTATTGGTGATGGTTCAATTAGTTTTTAGTTTAGGGATCTTAATGTATTGGGGTAACTGGAGTATCCTACAACACCATTAAGCCTCTGTGTTTCATAGGATTTGATTAACACCTATAATGTATGTAATGCATGTCAAATCTTATAGTCTCTCAAATAGTACCTAGCTATCTACCCCAAGAGTGTGGTTAAGTTGGACAATATTAATTTGGTTTCGGATCAAACACTTCCATACAAAATCGTGCACAATAATATACTGTAGGCTTCTGTTATACTAAAACAAACACTTGCGTGCATAACATATTTAGCTTTTTAATCAGATTGAACACTATCAGTTAGTTTATAAGAAAAAGAAATGTAAAATTCGACGTAATCGTACCTCCAAAAGTCTTTTGAGGAAATGAATAGTGAGTGTTAAAGAGACCAAAAGATATCTGATATCATCGTTATGGGGAAAGAACACCAACGATGTGAGCCCTGCAAGAAATGCGGGAGCATACGCTATTTGCATGCCTCTTCTACCAGATATGTAAATTTGCTTTGAGTTTTGAGAATCGGATTGTTTGCTATTCTTCCAGAACTTGGAATACTGCATGTTCTTTCCTCTCAACTCAGAGAACCCGGCATTAGCTGACCCCGTGAAGCTGATCACTGACATGACTGTGATGAACATAGAAGCTGGTGGTGCAAAAACAAATATGGTTGGCCACTCCATACTCACGATGAACAATATGACCTCCTCAGCTTCTTCTTCTTCTTCTTCTTCTTCTTCTTTCTTTTTTTCTTGATTGAAGAATGCAAACTCTTAGTGAACAAATTAATATCAAGTAGGAAATATGAATGAAGGGTGATTGATTAAATACGAGTTTTCTACCGGCCAGTTCATAGGAAGCTAGTCCTTTTTTCTACTAGTTTGTAGGTGAGGAACGAGGAATCAAACTCTCGTAGTCAATTTTTAACAATTTAGTCAGATTTTAGCAAAAAGCATACCCAAGTCAATAAACAGATTTTAAGCCATACTAATTTTTAAGCAAGATTCGGCAGTTGGTACTTGGTGGTAGAATTAACAATGTATTGTGTAGTGGATTATAAATAATTGTAATGTTTAATTCTCTTAACTATAGTTTATGAAGCTTGCTCCTCTTGGCACTCTTGGCCATTGACTTTGGATAGATAGTTTTTTCTTTTTTGGTGAGTCTTTGGATAGATAGTTTGGGGATCCACTTCTGTGATCTTGTACTATTTGAGTTTTTTTATTAACTATTGAAGCCATCATACTCCGAAGAGAACCATACAACCGAAACTTTGCATCTGATCCCAATAGCAGTTGATCTATTTGCCTAATTTCAAAGTGTTTTTGTGAGACATTTGTATATTTAACTTTCAAACTTTTTTCAAGATATAAAATGCTCTCTCTTCTTTTGCTCTCTTTTCTCTCTTACGAGATCTTGAGGAGGCGGCGGCGATTGGGGTTATTGGAAAATGTGTGGTTTAGATAAGAGCCATTTGAAATCCCAAATCGGGAACGTGAAGAGTCATCCTTAGGTTGTAATGAATGATACTACACACATTAATGTGGAGGTTTTTCGTGTAAAACCTCGTACCCGTTTTTCCACCGGGTGGCTAAAATGGGAGGAGTATCGACAACCCGTGTGTGTGGGACCCGTGGCCCCGTGGGGCATGTTGGCCCTTCCGCATAACAGGTATTCTCCCTCTCTACGATCAGGCCGACATCTATAATTGGAGAACAGGGTCTTCCAGCTCTCCTCCAATTGCTATTGGCATGCTGGTGGCATTTGCCACAGGTGGTGTGAGGGTGTATCTCGGTTCATAGAGAAGCAAACGGATGAGAAGTATTTTTATGCATAATAAGAAAGTGATCATGTTTAAGGTATTTGTTGGTAACTAGTTGCGCACGCTAATGTTAAGGTTGAGTGAGAATTTTCCAACCCAACGTAACTAAGGGCTGCTCGATTGAAGATATGAGCAGGTCGAATTCCTAAACCCTCTAATTTTGTGGGAGGCCGTGTGAGACCAATCCACTGCCGAATGGAATTACCCCAAAAGAACAGTCTACTTTCTTTTCTTTTGATCAGTGAACTTTTTAGGCCATTTGAAGCAGGCAATTGTATGGTTAGGAATACCCGAGAGATTTGCTTTTACAAGAGTATTGGCAAGCTAGCTTACCTCCCTTTGAAAGAGTATTGGCTTTCTCAGACCAAAAAAAAGAAAAAAGAAAGAGGCTTTCCATCCCGAGATCGAGCTTCTTCTGTAACGGATTAATAACCGAGTTAGAATTAATAGCATCTTTCCATGCAACAACATTCTGATTATCTAAATACCGACCAATAGTAGCTTTATGTTGTATACCAAGGCAAGACCTCAAGTCATGTTTAACAGAAGTTGAAGTGTTACATGAGAAAAAAAAAAAAAAGTAGACTTATGGTAATTAATTTGTTGTCTTGATGCTTCAAAGAATAAGTTTAATGTAGAAAGGATATTCTTGGCCGCAGTATGAGTAAGCAAAAATTAATTAAGCAATCATCAACAAACATTAAATTAGAAACTTTAAAACTACTTGGAGTTGAGAGGATACCGATATTGGAGCGCGAAAGAGACCATAAATCAGCCAAATGACGAATAAAAGATTCCATTGCGAGGATGAAAAGATAAGAGCAAGTTCAACAGTTTCTTTATATTTTCTACATAATAGGGAAGCAAAACTCAAAATCTCTAAAAATTTTGTATACAAAATCCAACAGTTTCCCTATTTTAAAAATTCAAATATTTATTACAACAACAATCCTCATTTATTACAATATAATAATAAGTATAAAAATATTAAAGTTTATTTTTTAGAATAAGTTATGTTTTCTTTCTTATCTTTGAGCCTTGAAGAATGTGCAACATTTAATTCTCCTTTCTCTAAATATTTTTAGGGAATCTGTAAATATAGGGAAGCAAAACTTCTTTTTCATCTCTTTCCCTATTTTAGAGAATGAGAAAGGGAAGCTGTTGGAGTGGAAAATGACCCTATATTCCCAAAAATAGAGAAAATCAAAGAGTTTAGGGAATCTGTTGGACTTTCTCTAAATATTTTTAGGGAATCTGTAAATATAGGGAAGCAAAACTTCTTTTTCATCTCTTTCCCTATTTTAGAGAATGAGAAAGGGAAGCTGTTGGAGTGGAAAATGACCCTATATTCCCAAAAATAGAGAAAATCAAAGAATTTAGGGAATCTGTTGGACTTGCTCTAAGGTGATAGTGGATCATCTTGTCTCAGACCACGAGTAGAAGAAAAATTACATGTTGAAGTACAATTAAGAAAATTAAGAAAAAGTAACCGAAGATAAGCAATTTTTGATCAGATTAATTCAAGACCCTCTTTCGATCGTTATGTAATGTTCTAGTGGTTGCCAGAATTATTGAAACCAAAAGCTGATAAACAAGAGCAAAGGTGATCCCAATTAATTAACAAGCCATATGCTTTCTCAAGGTCGATCTCGATCCAGGGAAGTTTTCCTTTTCTTTTTGGTAAATGAAGTAAATAATTCATGAGCTATGAGTATATTATCATGAATTGATCTACATGGGACAAAAGCTCCCTGGTTGACCATCACTTTTGAGATGATCTTGTATATAAGTATATAACACTACATAAACTTATAGGTTTGTAATGATTATCTGTTTCTGGCTGGTCTACATTTTGTAGGAGAACAATACGAGTCTTATGAGTGTAAATCTACGTTATGCGTAAAAAGTGAGACAAGATGAAAGATATGATGAGGCCAATAAGCCTGATAAAATTTGGCATGAATCTCGTCCGGTCCAGGAGCTTTGAGCGGACCAATATCAAAAACAGCCTTATAAATTTCCATCATAGTGGTTCGAGCAAGGAGAGAGAGTTACTGTCCTCTAAAGTAATACAATGAGAGGGATAATATTAGGGAACTGATATAAAGCACTATTTGACATAGTAGATGAGCATGAAAATCGTGTGGCAAAAGAATGTGGCCTATTTGTTGATTAGAAGTCCATGTACCGGCTTCATCTGTCGATCTTAGAATTTGGTTCGTTTATGACGAATAGAAGCTTGCATTTGATAATATTTGGTGTTTTTATCACCTAATTGCAGCAAGTTGGCTTTGACTCTTTGAGCCCAGAATTGTTCATCTTGAACCGAAAGAAGCTAATCAGTGTTGAAAATTTTTCATGCAGCCGACGACTACTATTTCTTTCTCTTCCTTTATATTAGGATCTTTCTCTATTACAATAATACTCTTAACAATGAATTTTCCGGCAACCATGGTCGCCAATATTTTCCTGCAACCATGGTCAATAGTTTCTTCCTCTTCCTTAATTCTGTGTATGAGCAATTGAGCATCAGTACAATCATACCAATTAAGAAGCAGCAATGAAAATTCATTTGTGCCTTTCCCCGGTTCCATCTAACTATTTTTTTCAAAGGGTCAAAAACTGATCATTTTTCAAATTGTGCATTGATTTCCAAATAGATTCACACACACACACACAAATTGTGAGAAGTGGAACAAAATGGTTCAATCGTATTTGAAGGAAAAATGCTATCTGGCATAGCAAATCTGTGTTAGAGATGCCATGTATATTTTGATTGCTATTCGTATTCCTTTTTTTTTTTTAGAGGAATTCATATTCGAATTCCTAATTCCAGTATGAACTGGGAAGATATGTTAGAGCAAAATGGATTTGGGTCTAAACACCCAATCCACCCCTAGAGCAAAATCCTATCTCACGCATAGATAATTTGATTGCGATTTGCAATACTAATTGCAATATGATCCGGGCAGAGATGTGGCAAACCTGAACATAGACAATTCTAAATGTGAAATCAAATAGTTGAGTTGTTGAAATCATGGTTGTAGAGAGGTTCCTTAATCTCAATGTGCAATACTTATTAAACATGATTAATTCTGAAATCTTTAACACCATAATTTATAGTCTGATACAAACATACATATATCTAATAAACATATGGAATGAGAGCCTTGACATTTTGGGGAAAATTCTTAAACTTAGAAAGATACCACCTCCTAGTAGCATAGCTCCTACCAGTCAAATAGAATACTGTTCCGGCCAAGAAAGCAAACGCATACAAGGTCTGAGAAATAAAAGAGAACCCTACAAATGCTATGATTTCAAATAGATAGTGAGGGCATATCACTAGCTCAAACAATCCACCCTTTGGAATCTTATAATCCTCATCGTTATTGCTTTGTGAGCTTGACGGAGACGAAGAGGATGATGATCTCAGTTGGGAAAGAAGGTAATGATGGTAGAAATTACCAGTTATCCCAAGTAGAAACAACACAATTCCAGGGTACTTCAAATCAATTGGTGGCTCTGGTAGCCCTTGGGTTATAGTAAGGTGCTGCGTGTAAATTGCAGTGACAGTAGCCATGAAGTAACTGAGAACGATAGGAATCGCAGAATCAAGCGCCATCCCACTACTGTACTTGTGAACAAATTGAACCTACAAATTAAACAAGGCCAAAGAAAGTAGTCTTTAACAACAATTGTAAACGGCAGCATGGGACATAGTTTCCACCAACAACAGAGGATGTTGGGAGATATATTGCCAATCTTCGATTGAGACTAGTACGTATATGTTGTTCTAGTTGCAGCTTGTAAATACCAATACCCTATGAAGTGGGATGGGTTTGTTAGTGTTGGGTTATCACCTGGCAATTGATAAAGTAATCTAAGAGCACAACCAAAATCATTTGACAATAGTTTAGAGACGCCGAAATTCTATAAATTCTATTGCAAGGTCCTCCTTTCCAGATGTGAGATATACTTCATATTCTTAACAGTGTTAAATTCTCTAATTCAAGCAGTCTAGGCTTCTCTTAGACATTAGAACAAACACATGGCGTGCATATAGAGAAAACCAACTGAGATGCAAAGTTTGAAGTAATCGTACCTCCAAAAGTCGTTTGAGGAAATGAAGGGTGAGAGCTGAGGAGAGCAATAGATATCTGATATCATCGTTATGGGGAAAGAACACCAGAGATGTGAGCCCAGCAAGAAACGCAGGAGCATAAATGAACTGCATGCCTCTTCTACCAGATAGGTAAATTTGCTTTGATTTCTGAGAAGCGGGTTTATTGGTAATCTTCCAGAACTTGGAATACTGCAGATGGTTTCCTCTCACCTCCGAGAATCCGGAATAAGCTAACCCAGTGAAGCTGATGACTGACATGGCTATGACGAACACAGAAGCTGGTGGCGGAAAGACAAATATGATCGGCCACGCCATGATTCCCTCAGCTTCTTCTTCTTCCTTGATTGAAGAACTAAATGGTGATCGATGTCAAACTCATGTGTACAAAGACGTTGAATCGGAGATATGAATGATTGCTTTGGATTAAGACGTATTTCTACATCTACCAGTTTTAAAGTGATGAATCAAACTCGTGGCGGTGTGATTGGCTAATAGAAGCTGCCGAGGTCGGGATGCACATGTGGTATAGACTATAGACGCAACACGTGGAGGAACCCATTTCTTAAATCTCCCATCATGTTGCCCATCCTAATTCGCTCGTCCTTTCTACTTCAAGCCTCTATGATATTCTTGAAATAATAGGAATAAACCCATTCTCGTATATAATTCCATGAAATTCTTACACCCTCATAGCAATTTCATGCCAATTCATCCAAAGAGGAATAAGCAAGCAACTAAAGCTTCTCCGGTCCTAAAGAGAGAAGTACTAATAGCCTGCTCGAAAAAAATAATATAGAAAAAGAGAACTGACCGATGAAAACCCGTTCTTTCGAACATAACAACACATATATCACAAGCTAGCATGTACATGCGACTCTCTCTTAATGACATTTGAAGCAACTAGTTCTCTAAGACTCTGGTCAACACATCTTCGATGTAAAGCCTCCATACCCAGAAGGAATATCCTATGGAACATCTCTAGAAAGTGAAGAACCTTTTTTGCCTTCTAATTTTTAAGTGTTCTTTACGCAATAATGATAATGAAAAAGCTAACCATCTTTTTGGATATTGTGATTTCGTTAAATAGGTTTAGAACTGGTAAAGAATTTTGTCTGGACAGGAAATGTGCTTTCTTATGGATGTTCTACTGTTGCATGGGCGAAATGTTGTTCCCCAATCAGTGAAGGGGGGCTTGGTCTCAAAAAATTTTTAGTTCTTAATAGAGCGTTTCTTCTGAAGAAATTTTGGGATATTCTTACTTCTTCTTCCATGGCTTCTACCTTCTTTCGACGTCGTTTTTTAAATAAGTTTGGACAGCCATGCACTTACTACAAGCGTTCTTCTATTTGGCCTGGCTTTCGTCCTCTCTTCCAAGATATTTTGGATGGTTCACAATGGATTATAGGCTTTGATACAACCCTTGACTTCTGGCATCATAATTGGTTGGGTTCTTCAGTCATTGAGCGCTTGAATATTCCAGTTTCAGTAGCTAATACTTTACAATTGAAGTTGTCGAATTTTATTAATAATGGTTGCTGGGTTTGTCCCATTAACTTACAGTCATTGTGTGCGCCTTTTTGGGAAGATATCATCAAGATTACTCTCCCTTTCAAAGATGGTTTCGTGGACAGGTTGGTTTGGAAGTCTGCAAAGGATGGTAAGCTAATAGTAGCTCTTGCTTATGATTTAAAACGTCCTCATCTTCCTAGAGTTCCTTGGGCTCGGTTTGTTTGGCATTCATGTTTTCGTGCTAGGAACTCAGTAGTTCTGTGAAAATACATGCATGGAAAGTTACTTACTGATGATATTCGACAACTTCGTGGTTGCCATTTGTCTTCAGTTTGCTCCCTCTGTCATAATAATGTTGAGACTGCAGAGCACCTCTTTTTGCATTGTTCTTTTATAACTAATATCTAGGGGAATCTTTTAGATTTGTTTCAGGTTCGGGGTGTCTTCAATAATAATATTTCTTTCTTTACCTACCCAGTACGTCATGGTTATAGCTCTCAGTTGACTTTGTTATGGTGGGGAATGATTGGAGCTGGTTTTTATGTTATTTGGCATGTAAGGAATGCTCTTCGCTTTCAAGAGTTAATCATATTGCCAGGTTCCTTAATCCATTCTATTAAGATGCAACTTCATGAGATTAATTTTTTGAGTAAGGGCACAATGAAGAATACTGTAGGTGAGCTTTGCATTTTACATCGCATTGGTATTAAGGGTAGGCCATCTAAAGCTCCGAAAATTGTTGAAGTTATGTGGCATGTTCCCTATATTTATCAAGTCAAGCTTAACACTGATGGTGCGGCCCGTGGCTCTCCTGGTCTGGCAGGTTTTGGTGGCATTTTTCGAGATCATTTGGGTCAGGTTTTAGGTTGTTTTTCAGGAAATCTTGGCATTGCTACTGCATTAGAAGCTGAGCTGTAGGCGGTCATTCACGCCATTCAAATGGCTTCGCAGAGAGGTTGGCATTCTCTTTGGATTGAAAGTGATTCTACTTTAGTGATTCATTTTCTTTCTTCATTTCAAGTAGATGTTCCTTGGCGTTTCACTATTGAATGGTTTAACTGTCGGACTATTCTTACTATTATGACTGTTAAAGTATCTCATATTTATCGGGAGGGTAACAGCGTTGCTGACTGCTTAGCAAATTTTGGTGCGAATAATGCGGGAGTTCATTGGTGGGATTCATGTCCACCTTGTGCAATTACAGCTTATTCACGTGATTTAGCAGGCTTTCCCAACTATCGTTTTAGTTTCTGATCTTATATTGGTTTTTTGATTTGTAATTCATTAGGCAACAGCATCAACGAATTTGTTCTTCGTTGTTCTTTGTCCTTAGTAGATCACAGGTTTTTGTGTTGTTCTTTTTTTGGGAGAGGTTTTGGTTTATGTCCCCCTCCCTTTATGTACTCTTTTGTTTCTTTTTTTCAATAAAATAACTGGAACCGGGCGTAGGGCTGAGCCTCCTAGCTTGGCTGGGTTCCAAACCCTTAAAAAAAAAAAAAAAAAAAAAAAGGTTTAGAACTTGTCGAATATTGCTTTCCCAATTAATTGGGAAGAGGATTACCTTAATGTGTTTAGGGAACTCTTTGTTAACAGCCTTATAATACTGATTTAATTGCAAATGTAATTACTATATTCTTAAAAGTTTGGAAAGCCAGAAATGACACGATTTTTAGATGGGCAACTCCTAATTCCTTTCAACTACCATGGCAACAGCTACAATGTCTTCGAGCTGTGTGAATCTTAATAAAAGTTCTAGTGGAGTAGAAAATAATGATTCAATATGTTTGGAATGCTTCAAAGTATTATTCTTCTCCGAGTATGAAGTTTATATAGAGATACAATTATAATACTAAGAGGGGACAATATCTCTTACATTTATACAATATATATCACCTACACATATAAGGAAAGTAAATATTTACATATTATTCTACACTCCCGCTTCAAGTTGGTGAATAGATATTGATTATGCCCAACTTGTCAACAGAGTTATCAAATACTTTTCTTGACACATTTTTCGTGAGAACATTTGCTAATTGGTCTTCCGTATACACAAAAGGGAAACGAATGATTTTCATGTCCAAGTTTTCCTTAATGCAATGTCGATCAACCTCCACATACTTAATCTGGTCACGCTGAACAAGATTATGGGCAATTTTAATAGCAAATGTGTAATCACAATGCAAGTTCATAGGATTCTTGAGTTTAAAACCTAATTCTTTTAACACAATGCAAATCCATAGCATCTCACAAACTCCATGTGTCAAACCTTGAAACTATGTTTCAACACTTGACCTAGCAACAACTTTTTGTTTCTTACTACCCCAAGTCACAAGGTTTCCTCCAACAAACTTAAAATACCCAGATGTAGACCGTTAGTCAGTCTTATCACCAGACAAATTAGCATATGTGTACCCCACAACTTTCAATTCATCCTTCTTCTCAAGTAACATACCTTTTTCAGGTGCCATCTTAAGATACTTCAGAATACAGTATGCTGCATCCATATGTTCTTTACTATAACAATGCATAAATTGACTAACCACACTCACAACATAAACAATATCAAGTCTAGTATGAGAAAGATAAATAAGCCTCCCTACTAAATGTTAGTACTTTCCTTTATCAGTCGGAACTTGATCAGGATAGATGGCGAGGTTGTGATTCATCTCAATCGGTGTCTTAAAAGGCTTGCGGTCGAGTATCCCAATGTCAACTAACAAGTCAAGTACATACTTACGTTGAGATAAAGAAATCCCCTTTTTCGACCTTGCAACTTCAATTCCAAGAAAATACTTCAATTGCCCAAGGTCCTTCATCTCAAACTCCCTTGAAAGATACTTCTGTAGAGCCTCAATTACATTTGGATCATCCTCTGTGATAACAAATACTATCAGAGTTGCAACCTGAACGTACCCTGATTACGCTTGATAAACAAAGGTGTGATCTGAGTTGCTTTGTCTATAAAAAAACATCTTCATTGATTTGGAGCATGTTCCAAACCAAGTTCTAGGAGACTGCTTCAAACCATACAAAGACTTCTTCCACTTAC
This sequence comes from Fragaria vesca subsp. vesca, assembly GCF_000184155.1. NCBI lineage: Eukaryota > Viridiplantae > Streptophyta > Magnoliopsida > Rosales > Rosaceae > Fragaria > Fragaria vesca. The sequence continues at coordinate 1,839,173 of NC_020492.1, forward strand.
AAACTTTTGCCAGCATCTCAATGTCGATCTACTTTTGACTCCTAGTTGCATGTCCATATATATACACCTCTTCCTCCAAGTTTCCATTGAGGAAAGCATTCTTCACATCAAACTGTCGTAGAGGCCAATCTTTAGTTGCTACAAGTGAAATCAAGATTCGTATAGTGTTAATCTTCGCTACAGGCGCAATTGTCTCTTCATATTCAATTCCATAGCGCTAGGTGTATCCCTTGGTATCTAATCTTGTTTACACCTGTCAATGCTCCCATTAGCTTTCAGCTTCATCGTAAATACCAACGACATCCAACAGTTTTTTTTCCAGCAGGTGCTTGCACAACAACCAAGGTCGAGTTTATCTAGCAAGGGCTCTAATTCTTCATTCATCGCTTGAGTCCACTTGAGATCCGCCAATGCATCTTGTACATTACTAGGAATAGATACACTAGATAATTGATTAATAACAAGTAGTGCATGTGATAAATTTTTTATGCCCTTCCCAATTCGTACTTTGATTGCTCTTAGAATTCCCAATTGCCATATGAACCGGGCAGCAGAGATGCATGTGAGCAGAATCTGAAGATAGATGATTCATTAATGTAAAAGGAAACAGTTGAGTTGTTGAAATCACGGTTACAGTAAACAGTATTGCCCTGAAAATTCTAACATTAAACTGACACAAACGTTCATACATCTATAAAAGAAATGGAATGAGAGCCTTGACATGGTGGGGAAAATGCTTAAACTTCGAAACATACCATCTCCTAGTAGCATAGCTCCTACCAGTCAAATAGAATGTTGTTCCGGCCATGTAGGCAAATGCATACAAGGTCTGAGAAATGAAAGCAAACCCTATAAATCCTATGATTTCAAAGAGATAGTGAGGGCATACCACAAGCTCAAACAATCCACCCCTTGGAATCTTATAGTCCTTATCATCATTGCTTTTTGAGGTTGATGGAGACGAAGAGGATGATGATCTCATTCGGGAAAGAAGGTAGTGATGGTAGAAATTGCCAGATATCCCAACTAGAAACAACAGAATTCCAGGGTACTTCAAATCAATTGGTGGCTCTGGTAGCCCTTGGGTTATAGTAAGGTGTTGTGCATAGACCATGGTGGCCGTAGACATGAAGTAACTGAGAGAGATAGGAATCGCAGTATCTAGGGCCATCCCTCCACTGTACTTGTGAACGAATTGAACCTACATTTTAAATAAAGAAAAATAAAATTAAGCAGCAGAGACGTAGTTCCACGAACAACAAGGGAGGCTGGAAGATAGATGTCTATGTTCAATTGAGAGTTGAGACCTCCCACATCTAAGATTTTGCCAGTTGCAGTATATACGTAGTTCTAGCATGACTATATGTGTACACATGAGCAATACCATATGTGTATTGGGATGGCTAAGTTTTTATTAAAAGAAACACAGGCCAGAGGCTACAAACCAGAAAAAAAAAAAGGAAAGCCTAATTAAAACCCAGAAACAACAAGCATCTTAGCCAAGTAGCAAGGAATATTCCATACTTGAAACGATGAGAGGATGGAGATTAGAGAACATAATCTACATCTTACTGCAGAAAGAATAGCCTTCAAAACAAAAAAACAGGGTTCTCTTTGCTAGCAAAGATACAGTTTTAGAGAAAATTATGTAGAGAAGGGGGTAACTAGAGTGTCCTCCGACCAACACCCCTCATTAAGCTTCTAGCTTTGTTGGTCTTGCAATGTATCTTTCTCAAAACTTTTTTTTTGGGGACAAAATCAAGGGGATTAACATCTATATCAATCAGAATGTTTATGTAGCATTATACCCTTTCACATAATAATGTTCATGTAGCATTATACACTGTCACATAACACAAAAGCTGAGGGGAAATTACTTGAGTAAAATTCGATGTAATCTTACCTCCAAAAGTCGTTTGAGGAAATGAATGGTTAGAGCTGAGGAGAGCAATAGATATCTGATACCGTCGTTATGGGGAAAGAGCACCAAGGATGTGAGACTAGCAAGAAATGCGGGAGTATACGCAATTTGCATGCCTCTTCTACCAGATATGTAAATTTGCTTGGATTTTTGAGAATCGGGTTGATTGCTATTCTTCCAGAACTTGGAATACTGCATGTTCTTACCTCTCATCTCTGATATTCCTGCACTGGCCAAGGTGAAGCTGATTGCTGACATGGCTGTGATGAACACAGAAGCTGGTGGTGGAAAAACAAATATGATTGGCCACGCCATGCTCACCATGAACAATATGATTCCCTCAGGTTCTTCTTTCTTGATTGAAGAATCAAAAGTTTAGATCTCAAACTGACATTGTATAAATACCGGAGATTTTCGGTACGTATGCATTTGATTTGTTAATTCGGTGGTGGGTGTTGTTTCTTCTCATTCTAGTGCTCTGAATCGATTATATGCATGGCTCCTATCCTACATTACCTCATGTTGGGGTGAATGGGGTGATGTCACTGCTGGCTCCATTCTAGCCATAAATCTTACATTTGGCTATTTGTTTTTTTTTTTTTTAAAGGACATTTGGCTATTTGGTAATTACACCATATTGGAGGTGTTATAGTTAAAATCTGGAGACATTATGATAAATATGTATTGGGACATCCTCCCTAATAGAATATTTTATATGTGTGTCTTGACATTATGTCATATGATATGTAGTTAGAATATGACTATATGTTCCTTATTATTACCATATTGGTACTTTGTAATTCTTTATATAAAAGACTCGTATCAATAAATAAGATGATAATTCTCTATTCTCTTGCTATATCTCTTTGTCTCTACTGTTTATATTTTATCACGTTAGCATGCACTTTGTTCTAACCTGAGAGCCAATAGCCCACCATTTGTTTTCCGAAACCCTAAAAAAATTTTTTGGCTCCTATGTTTGTAATTCCGACTACAATTTTCGATTTCTTCAAGCGTTTGAAGTTTCAAAATGTATGTTTTGAAACCCTAAATTTGTCCAAGTTCAATAACTAGGGGAGGATAAAATCCTTTTCTCTCTTCTCCATCTCCATTCTATGCTTGAGATTTTGTGCGTGCATGTAAAAATCCCAAAATTTTATTCGCAGGTCAAGAGTGTGTTTGATCACTCTTGTTTCCTTGTCCGGGTTGCGTGTGATCAACCCCGACCTTTCTCCGAATTGTGTTTGATCAATTCGAAGCCTTTTTCGAATTGTGTTTGATCAATTCGTGGCTTTTCCGGATTGTGTGTGATCAATCTATAAGACAAACCATTAAAAAGCATTATTTGTGACCTCTATCAAGTCTCATAACAACTTGGTTTTGTATGCAAGAGCAACATAACCTTCTGCTCATTTAAGTTTTGACGTAGTCAATGCCCAAGGTGAATCTTCGCTTGGTATCTGTGAAACTTTTTTTATTGAAAAAGATAAAACCACATGCCCCTAGGCTAACAAGTCTAGATGTCAAGATTTCACATCTCACGCGCTCAAAGTTTGAAGCGCCACATTGACAAAAGCCTTCAATGACAATTTGTGCAAAAAGTAATGACCACAAAGTACTGTGGAATACACTTATGGAGTGTTTCTTGAAACGTCCATCTAACTCAACTTGTTGAGTTATTAAATCAAGTGGATTGCTTACAACCTTATTTGACTACATATCGTCGATGATATTCCATGGCATCCTGATTCATAATCTTTAGCGGATTCGATCATTATCAAGTTCTCTATGCCCTCTAAGTTGGTTTGGAATTACCAACGAGACTTGATTTTAATCATACAATTGCAAACGAGAATTGTATGTACGCTAATGCGATAAACATATTTGGGATTGTGCTCTAATGTGGGGACAACAATATGGGTCATGGCAATGGCAGAAAATGTCGTGCCGATGTCTAGAAAAGAGGGGGAAGTGTCGCCAGCCTTAATGGTGACACTCCCAATCTAGACACCAATCTGTCAAAACTTCTCACGCCCACTAAGAACAATGCAACTGTTTGGATCTCTGGATCACTGGTTCAAGATTGTCAAGCTCATCCTCAAATTGTGAATGCATACAAAAAGGTACGGAAAATCAATATGAGGACAATAACGTCATCCTCATGATCGCGGATTTCAAAGATTCGGATCCAGCTCTAGCTACCCCTGACTTTGACGTCATTGGCTAGACATTGATTTTCTTTCCAAAGTATATGTAATAAGACGTCGTATTGATGTCCTTTGTTTATTCGAGACCTTGATATATACTCACATTAGCAATAATAAATGCTTTGAGAATTTTTTCGAAATTATGAAACTATTCTCCTCTTATGGTTCGTATTAATTTACAAACAAGATATACATTTTTACATCGTCCTTAGAAGCATGGCATATTTACAATCTATATGGTTAGATTGTGCCGTTTTGGTCTCTTCCAAGTGTAGATGACGCACGGCTTTGTATCCTCAAGGAGGATCACCAACGTGTTTCCGGTTAAGTCTTCTACCCTATAACGGATTTTTCATTATCAATTGTTCAACTAGACTCATCCAAACTCAGTGTAATGTCTTAGAATTGTCCGAAATTAAAGAGATAATGGTTTCAAGTGTGCCTTGCACTACCAACTCTCCACGGATATGCCTAGTCATACTGACTTAGTGTTACCGAAAGCTTTTGATTTTAGATCCCCATACGCTATTAAACCAATTTCCGTCTTGTAAAATACGTTGAAGACATATGAAAATCAAACAATTATCATCATGATCGAATCTTCTAGGTCATCTGAGTTAGTTTTCGCTAACTAGTCATAGAGTTTACGACCTTAGAAAGACCAAAAGGACTTGATTTTGATCATATACACGTCATTTTGGCTTCTCCATATGCCCACATGCCATCCGCAAGCTTCAAAACTTTGTCAATACCAAATCTACGAAAAACAGCAATCTGTCCCTTCTGGACAGTCAACTTTGTTTGAGCTTTGTGAACAGCTCCGAACGAACCAACTAGTAAGCTTTATATCATTGAAAAACACTACGAGTCTAGTTTTCAGAACTTTTCACGATTCATCCATATCTATTTTAATGAAGAAGTTATGGCTGTTTTAGTGTGCAAAGATCATTCTACGCGGAAATTTTTATGCATTCTCGGGATTGCAGCTTTTCGCAACTTCTTTCAATCCCTCTAAATAGTTCAAGTGAAACTATTTACTCTCTTATCTACTCCATTTTGTAGACCTATCTCATAGAGACATTAAGTGCTTCGCAGATAGTGAAACTACCCACAACATTCCAAGGCACTGACAACTATCTCTGGATTTTGTGCCTTGTAAATCTTCTGTGACTACAATAATTGAATCATATAAGTCATTTAGAGACACGGTTTTGCTTGCATTTTGATGCCTTATGGCACTATGATCAACGTCACAGATGCCCTCTATGCATTGAGAGTCAACCGAACCATGTTGAGTTTTAAAGACATTTCAGCTAATAGTTTTCATTTGAAAACACATTGTGAGAATGAAGAAGAGTTCTTTTGTGTATACCTTCTCATGAATGTGGACTGAAATGCATCTTAGAGAAGTTCATGAGTCAATCTAGTGGACTGTATGCCACTATAATTCGAATATCGAATCACATGTTGTCGCTAAACATAATATTTCGGACACCGACTTATATAGGCTTTGGTTCGACCAAATCGGTCATCTCGGAAGAGATATAATGGTCTAAATTTTGAGAAATTCTCATGGACATCCATTCTTCCGCTCAACACGAAGACATTCGGGATCTAGCTTCTCCATGAAGCATGATGGTGATGCCATGGTTGTAAATGGCGGCACCCTGGGGACATTGACATCACTCGAACATGGCTTCAACTTCTCCAAGGTCCTTCGGTCAATTCCTCAAGCAATTGAGATGCACCGGTCTTCCCTCGATGTCTCATTGGGCCCCTGCAATGCTCATTGCTTGTTTTGAAAGCCTATTTTTTAGCTAAATTAGGAGTGAGACTCTCCTACGCTAAATGACACAAAATGAACATTCCATTCTCATATCAAACTATGTAGATAGATACAACCAGCTTGCAGACACTTTTTTATGTTTTATGGTGTTGGTTGAAGTGTTAACACACCGGTCACATGTTACACTATTATTTACTGATTATGCTGCTTATACTTCTACCGGCTCACTACACATTCTTTAAAGAAATTTATCGGGATATAAATTGAAGTGTCATGTACCCCATGTGCACACACAATACGGTCTCACCAAGGCTACAACCAAGCAATTTTAGTTGTCACTCGAACATTATTGATGCGCACCAATCTATTATTACGTCTTGGAGCTATGTAATATTTGCATGCAGCTTTATTATTCATCTATGACCCACCATCATTAAATATTTTTGTACTACAGCTCGTGACTGTGTACTAGGATTGGCACAAAATTGCAATCCTTGAGCTCAAATAGGATTGAAACAGATCTCCAATCTTTGAGCTCGGCTAAATGTTATTTCTAGGTGTCAAATCGTAATGCCACTACGCACAATGATGGGTCATTTGAGATAAATAAGTTTATGTTGGATATAAACCTCCACCTATAATCCGCTTATGTAGAAACCTTGTCAGACAATCTCATTCACCGCTAAATTGCGGATTGTCACATTGATGAGATAATATTCCCGCCGTTAGGGGAGATAAGAACACAAGTGTTCAAGTGTAACGATGTGAATTGTCGTGATTTGTCCCCATTAAGTCTCATCTTGATCCCAAATGCTTAAAGTGTTAAAGTGACGAGATCACATGCTGCAAATATGTCTGTAAAGATTGATGTCCTATCAAGAGGACATGGCGGGACCAAAAAGAGTTGGTCTTGACGCCATCACCGTAGATGATGATAGGGTGACGCCATATAGTGGCAAAATTAGTGTCACAAGGCCGTGTGGCTCCCCAAAAGAAGAGAGGCCCTTAGGTTCGATACTTTCTCGCACTAGGAAAAAAGCGAGCTTGGCACAACCTGATCCATTGATCAATGATACTCAAATCCGTCTCATGAAATCTAAATTGTGATTATCGTTGTGGGACACCTCAATGTCAAATCCAATCCATATAGAGATCTCTACAAGTATTACACTAGTGTACATAAGGACGTGTGATAATGAGTCTACTATCGAATCACCCTTCGTTGATAGATATCAACTTATTTGATTGGCCTAATGGAAAGATGTGATCCACCATTAACAAAGAGATAGGTCCATAGGCAAGTGATGCATACACCGCAAGCTAAACCCTATCAACTATGTCTTTGTTAGATAGCGTAGTGAGAACAAGAGCTTAAACTCACCTTATGGTGCAAGGTCTCTCATTGACATGCACTGGGTTCGACTACGATGAGATATGCTTTCGTAATGGATGTCATTGAACTCCACTATTTTGTCAACTTGGTAGTTTCTGAATAATTGAACATGCAGCTTATGAATGTAGTCATAATAACATCTCTACAGAATCAGAGTTATACATGAAGATCTTAAACGAACTTCATTCATCCAAATCAAGTGACTCCATACCACAGGAGCACACGTTTGCAAAAGGAAGTTTGAAATACACACTAAGTAACTACTTGATTTAGAAGGGATATGGTGAATTATGTCTTTGCATGTTCATTCCGGATTTACATGGACTCTTGATTGAACAAGAGATGCCAATATGTATCAAACATTCAAAGTTAGAATGAAAAAGATCTTGGGAAGATACGGTCTCGAAAAGACACTCGATGATTGTATTGATGATGATTTTCCATCAATCGGCTTAGGCGCTCTAACGAATGCGCTCTAACGACAGTGAGGCCTACATATACCCCATGATTAGTCAAAGTCTTTACTCTAAATAGAGATCTGTTGTTTTGTCTAAAGCAAGATGACAAATATGTGTTAAAAGATGGAGTTCCCATCTAAGTACAATAAGACGCATCAATATACTCAACACAATACGAAAGATTTGACATCTCATTCACTATGAAAAGTTATGAAGCTAAGTGTAGCTATGTGCCCATGCAACGCCAATATAATGACAGTAACTCCTTTTTTAATATTTAATGGTATGAAATGTTGAGGCTTACTCTATCCCTACATAAGAAAGACATATCAAAAGTGAAATCAGCCATGTTTCGTAGATCAAATTCCACAGGACCTACAGGAAATCTCACTCACTGGAAAATGGTGAAATTGGTACCATTGGAAAGATCTATATGTCTACTTTCCAAGGACATCAACCATTTGATCATACCTTTCATATTGAGTGAGTTATGACCGTTTTCATAAAGTATGACGAATCTATTCGAGAATCTGATTTTGGTAAAACTGTCAACTTCAACGGGACTTTGTGAATCCTGACAAACCAGATGTGTGTAATATACGGTTGGAAAGCTAAATGAGTCTTGTCACACCCCAATTTTCGAATGATAATTTTCAAAAATTTGGGCATGATATATCTTAACATCTTAAAATCCCAAAATCTGCTCAACAACTTCCAAACTAAACTCAAATGCTAGAAGTGTAAATGTCAACAAAACTCAACAACTGAGTTAAACATTAAATCTCCTTAATTACATTAACTTCAAAAGTCTAGTAAAATAAGGACGCTCACATGAGCTTAAAAACAAAGTGCAATAATATACAAATAAAATAAAGTGCACAGAAACTAAAATCCTGCCACTATGCCTCTGCCTCAACCCTGCTGATCAACATCTGCAGGTCTAACCCCTACACCATGAATTGGTGCACTGGGTTGTAAACAACAAACCCGGTAAGCTAAAAAGACCGCATGAGTAACTCCCAAAAATAACTCATCACATAAGATAAAACCGGTAATTCCTGCTTTAGAACTCAGTTCAAAAATCGCCTCAAAACAATAAAATTCAAAAGAGAGTAAATAAGAAAACACAATAATTTCCAAAACAATCAAAATCATAAGTGAATCCTGCAAAAAGGATAGTTCAGGAATTCTACTAAAATCACACAAATAAGATTGAAAATCTCATGCATTAAGCATAGTTCATGAGATATATACTCAAAACAAGAAATTTAATTGACAACAATTAAGAACAATGTTAAAACCACTATTTCAACACTTTTACAAATAACATGTACCCATGAGTCTCGGATATTAATAAATACCTCTCATGACCTACAACAACAATTTGTGTACCCATGGGTCCCAGATACCATAAGGTATCTCCCATGACCTACACCGGCAGACGGACTAGAGCTCTATTCCTAACTGTAACCAATCACCCGGCCAAAGGCTTGGAACCCAATTTGACTGTCCAATAACAAATCACAAAATAAAAATAGCATCATAACCGTAACCAATCACCCGATTAAAGGCTTGGAACCCGGTTTGACTATTTAATATCAAAACACAAAAATGATAAATAGCATCTTAACCGCAACCAATCACCCGATTAAAGGCTTGGAACCCGGTTTGGCTATTTATCCAACAATCACAATATCACAACATTATCATCAACAACACAAGATCACATCATAAATTATATCATTCCACATAGATATATTTACATGAACAAATATAGATATTCCACAAGAATAATCTATCAATAACCAAAAACATTATGATCATATGAACCTTAAAAATAATCATAAAATAGGAAAACTTGTTTTAACTTACCTATGAGCCGTTGGTGATCAAGCTCATATATTTAAAAAAACAAAAAAAACATAATTTTTAAATTATAATCATTATAATCATCATCTCATCATAATCATAATCATCATCACCATCATCATCATAATCATCATCATAATCATCATCTTATCATCATAATCATAATCATAATCATCATCATAATCATCATAATCATAATCATCATCATAATCATCATCACCATCATCATCATAATCATCATAATTCCATAAATAATTGGTTCCAAGTGAACATTGGTGAGATGTTACTCACCTAAATACTCCCGCTGCGTCTTCAATAACAACACAAGAGTCAAGCCAAGCCAATCACACTTCACAAATTACCTAAAATTACACAAACAATAACCTTAGTAACCAAGGATATCACAACACCCTTAAACTAACCCTTAGCTCAAGGGAGGACAATTTCCCAAGGTCATCACACTTAACAACCCCAATAAGACTGCCTCTAATCCTCAAACCGTAACTCAAATCATAACCAAGCCTAAAATCAAACTTAAAGTCCTAACATACAAACCTTGCTCACAACCTAGAAATTCTACATCTCAACAAGCTCACAACAATAAGAGCTAGCTAACCACATAAAAATAAAGCTAGGAACACTGCCGGAGGTGCTGCCACACGCCACCACAGGCGGCAGCGAGTGGGCCCCACGCGCCACCCCATCAACTTCAAAATCTAAGCAAGCTCCCAAGATCAAACTTGTAGGTCACATCAAATGGAACACTTTTCATACCTGTGGCCAAAGCCAATTCGGCCGGAAAGAAACAAGGAGCATTTCGAACTCCAAAGCTCCACGCTTCAAATTAGGCTTCAAGGCTGGTATTATCATGCTCAAAAGGACAAGAACTTCCAGAAATGGGTAGCCTCAAACCTCGATATCGCCGAAATCGGTCGGAGCTTCACCGCCGGTGGCAGCAGCAACTTGCGGGCCTTGCTACGCCGTGCACAGTGCTCCATAGGGTGTGAGGCTAGTATGAATAGAAAGAGGGGAGTGAGAGCTTTCCAATGATACCAAGCACACCCAAATCCGTCGCCGGATGGCCGAGTTATGGCCGGAAGAAGTTTGAGGGTGAAAATGGAGACGGGAGAGAGAGAGAGAGAGAGAGAGAGAGAGAGAGAGAGAGAGAGAGAGAGAGAGAGAGAGAGAGAGAGGAGGAGGTAGGTAGGTAGTAACGGTAACGTAACGTAACGTAACGTTAACGTAACTTAACTAACTAACTAACTAACTAAACTAACTAACTAACCGTAATAACTACGTAACTAACGTTAACGTAACTACGTTACGTACGTACGTACGTACGTACGTACGTCGTACGTACGTACGTACGTACGTACGTAACGTACGTACGTACGTAGTAGTAGTAGTACGTACGTACGTACTACGTAGTACGTACGTACGTAGTACGTACGTACGGACGAGTAAGTAGTAGTAGTAGTACGTACGTACGTACGTAGTAGTAGACGTAGTAGTAGTAGTACGTAACGACGTACGTACGTACGTAAGTAGAGAGTAGTAGNNNGAGAGAGAGAGAGAGAGCTGAAGGAGGGAGGGGCTTTATTAGGGTTCCAAAAATAAAAACCCCCAAGTTTTCCTATTATACTAATAATCCCGAAAACCACAAAACTTATGCTGACCAAAACTTCTTCGTACGAAGTCCGTTTTACGCGTGCCGCATGTCTACGAACTCGTATCGCTAAGCTCTACAACTTCCGTGAATGAAGTTTCTCGAGAAACCCAACGAATAAAAAGTCAACTCTATGACCCTTAAAGAAACAAAAAAAACCCTTTTGGGAAATTTACGCGTCTGAACACTTCCACTCTTTCTTCGAACCTCAAAAACACACTAACTTCTAACTCGAAAACTCCCAAATAAAAATAGAAACTAATATCAAATTTTCGGGGTTTTACAAGTCTAGTTTCCAAAACCGTTTACGGTTCGTTCATACGTATTTCCTAGAGGAAGTTACGACTGTTCTAGTACCTCATGGTCATGCTGTGCGGAAATTTGATTTCCAGCGCGAACTTATGTTTTGAGTATACAAGCGGCCTTCTTCTCAAGATCTAAGTGTAAAAGATTGTTTGAGGAAAATACGGCATGATCTAGTTAATCATTGTCGATGCCACATTTGAAGACATGTTAAAGAGCATTGACATGCTAAATTATTAAAATTTCCTTGATTAGTAAGAATCAGGAAGAGCCTGATGATTGATGTAAAGATCAGGGGGAGGTGCGAACTTCAAGGGAAGGCTAGCACATAATTGTCACTATCAAATGTGAAGGGTGCGTTGTACTTTTTTCTCCCACAGGGTTTTTGTTCCTTGACGAGGTTTTTAACGAGGCGACATATCAGCACCACTGGTATACCGGCGCGCGGTACAAGGAGGAATGTTTTAAAATATTCCATATGTGTGTCTTGGCCTTCTGCCATCAGGATATGTAGTTAGAGTATGACTGTGTGTTCCTTATTATTACCATATTGGTACGTACTTTGTAATTCTCTATATAAATGGCTCCTATCAATGAATAAGATGATGATTCTCTATTCTCTTACTAAATCTCTTTGTTTCTACTGTTTATACTTTATCAAAGGGTATTTTTTTTCTTTAGGATTAAATTCTATATTATAAAATTCAATGTTACAACCATGGGGTTTCGGTGATGAATAAAAGTCCCTACTCTCCTCCCTACCCAAACAAGCGATTACAGTGGATAAGGACCGAAAAGGGTTCAACCGTAATCTAACATATTCCAGAAGCCTCGATATATCCTTACAGTCAACCTCAAGAAGGACCAACTCTTTCAAACACTATATGCCAAAACTACCAGCATATATATACAGGCAACCTCCCCATTACATTGACAATAAGAAATAACCGACGTTAAAATAATCTTTAGACAAGACACACTAACCATGGCCCACCCATCGACACGACCCACGACACCACTCTACCAAAACCCTAAACCCTCGCTCAAAGAGGAGGGACAACTAAACCACACCAAAAAAAAAAAAAAAAATCAAACCTAAACAAACAAAAACCAGACCTGGGCCAAAGAGCCCAAGCCCAACCCTCCACAACCCGGCCCAATGGACCTCACAATTCAAGCCATCCAAAAGCTCGACCCAAAACAAACTTATGAATCCGTCTAAACATCGACCGTCGCTCCGTCACTGATATCGTCGCCACCATAGAAGAAGCTCTGTCGCTTGCATCACACCACATGGGAGCAGGCCACTTACCAATGAGATAAGTGACAAAAGTAGTAGAGAAACTCAACCTAGATCGAGATATATTCAATCCGGGCAGGGCTCCGCTGCCATGGAGTCACGTCGCTCCTATTCACCTCCAGATCCACATCACCACCTCTCTGCAACAACATGTTATGTATGCTGAAAGAGCTTGTGGAGCAGTCAGACTCGTCGTCGCCGCTCCTCTCAGTCTGCCCTCCGTCAAACTTGAAAAACTACTAGGTGTCCGGGCTTCTCACCTCACCGAAAATTTACGTGTGCACTCTGAATTCTTGCTAATGCATGCTCGGGTGATTCCTTAGATGAATCTTTTGTATGCCTGAATCGACTGCCACTAGTAACCTTGGTTGATTTTGTCGTACCATTGTCACCATCTATCAAGAACGCTACATTCGGGCTCCTACAATAAAGGATCTTGATATGCTCCTACAATAAAGGATCTTGATATGCTCCTACAAAAGCGACAAGGTTTCCTAAAATGAATAATTCATTGAACTGTATGCATTGTTAGTGGAAGAATTGTTCAGTCGGATGACATGGGAGGTTTAGCGGCAAAACAAGAAAGCCAACCATTGTTCTGGAAGCTGTGGCTGATCCCGACACCTAGATCTGATATGCTTTCTTTGGAATCCCAGGAGCCTAGAATGACCTCACTATTCTCGAACGTTCCCCACTATTTGATGTTGCACAACAGGTCAGTTACCACAACTTAATGACCATGTCATTGTGACTCCTTATGTGTTTGGGTACTACCTTGGTGATGATATTTACTCTAAGTTGGTGACACTGGTGCAAGTGTTTGGGTACTACGTTACTGGTGGCATTTACCTTAAGTGGGCAACACTTGTGCAATTTATCAGACAACCTAAGGATGAACAAGAGTATTATTCCACTAAACAAGAGGCGTACACAAGGATATTGTTGAAAGGACATTTGGAATACTGCAAGCACGATTTGCGATAATTAGGCTACCTGCAAGAGGTTGGGATAACGATTTATTATTTAAAATCATGTTTGGCTTGTATTATACTGCATATCATGATTGTGGAGGAGGAGCGAGATGACGCTATAGTGGTGACTCTGATGATGAACCAAACCCAAATAGGTCAGGAGAATTCAGGATAGAATATATGATTGACCAAAACTAACATGTTAATCCAAGAAGACGGCACATTACAATGACCAAATACATGTCTCGTTACCGAAAGGTACACCCTCATATTGGAAACAATAATCTACAAAAAGATCTTATCATCAAACATGTCTTGTCAACTAGAGAATAATCGAGAGGAAAGGAAAGGAAAACATAGGCCGACCAAATATTTATTTTGCTTCCATCAGACTACACTGAAATGTGTCTGAATGTGGATAAAACAATAGGAAATGGAGAGCGATGTGGTAGGTAAGTGCTGAAGACAACACTTATATGTTGTTGTTTGTGCATTCAGGCGACATAATGTTCAAAAGCCTTCCAAATTTGACATATTTCAAACGACAGATAATCTGCATAATTCGTCGTCTGATACCCCTATCAGATGACGACCTATCAGACGATGAGGCAAAATTTTCATTTGATACCCCTATCAGACAGCACCAACTTAGACGACATAAGAGTATCATGATATTTTTGGCATAGTGAGCTACAACATCCTCTCTCAAACCGAAAAGCAACGGCAGAGCCGGCAACGCTAGGCTGGGAGAAAAAAGGAATAGTCCTTTGTTAATGGTTCTTATCGACTTATCGTTCGTGTTTTTGGATCAATGCTACACTCAATCGTTGAAATCTTGTTCTTTTATGTTGATCATATATGGAACTAAATCAATAAACTTCAAAGTTCAAACTAAATCCTTCTAATTTCTTTAGTATTCGTGTAGTGTCATCGTGGCGTGTGCAATTTTATAGGGTCTACTTGGGGTTGAGAAGTCTCTAGTTCCCGAATGTATATACTTTCGATCATAAAGGAAATGTACTTTCGATCAAAAAAAAATTGCAGTAAAAGATCCCATATGCTTCGGTAGTGTAAAAGAGGGAAAAAATTTAGCCCACAAAACAATAGCAGAAGGCCAGCCACAATCTGAGAGGAAATTTTTGGAGGGGTCCATCATATCCATGGACTGTGGAGAGTTCCACATCTGCCAAACTCAGGAAGTACCAAAAGATAATAAAACCATTTACGTCTCTTCGATTTTTCAACACTGGAACTTCGCACTTGAATTCCACTACTGCAATGGAAGCTTGCTCCTTGCAGTCAGCAACAGTAACCACTGTACCCTCCTCTTTTTCTCATGGGTTTAAAGACAAGCCTTTTCTACGTGGTCAGGTCCTCAAGATTTCCAATTCAGAGAGGTATCCAAATGTCAGAAAGCTTGGATTTCTTCGTACCAAAGCTCAAGCTTCAGGTATGTAGTAACAATTTTCAATGTATCCTGGAAATGGGTTTGTTTTTCTTATACACGTAAACTAAACTTGGTTTGGTATGGTTTGAATCTTAACATGATGCACAATTTTGCTGTATTATGATTCCTCTCCTTTCTAGATTTTCAAATGTCTGTGCTTTTGTCTGTAACTTCCAATGTATGTTTAAAGAAGTAGCAATAATATGATCCCACCTTCAAAATGCAGTAGACTTTGACAGTTTTACTGTTTAAGCTGCATCATTTCTAAGTTCTCCAGAAGACTGAAGGTTCAAGTAATGTACGTCTGAAGAGTTGGTTATCTAGGAAGGAATTGCAATGTAGGGGCATTTTACATAAAGACGATTCTTTGAAAGAACTTTGGATTATGAGTAGTGCAAGGTTCCAAATTAGAACTGGGGTCATTTGCAATTTCGGATATATATTTTTCCTGTTTTTTTTTTTTCCTAAAATGAATCTGGAAGGTTAATGATGTAGAAACTCTACATCTTGATACTTATAATGGAATTCAACTTTGAGAGATATATCTCCAAAACTTTATACCACAAATGCAGCAAAATAATGAGTTTATAGCAGCCGTTGTACTGTCAAACTGGTCATTGTAAGCAGGCACCTAGCTTCCCTTATAGGATGTGAGACATAGGTAAATTAAATACCTATTTACTCTCTGTAAGAAAATATACTACTTCTTGCATGATCTGACTACTACATTATGGTGAGGAAGAATACAGCACAAGGAAGTGACTTATGATTCCGACTACATGTGTGACACTATTATCTTTCTTATTGGTAAATGATAAGCACTCTACTTCTTTCACCACCAACATGTAACTTAGTTTTATCGCTCTCACTAGGGACAAAGAATTCCAGCTCAGAGATAGTTGAGGAGGTCACAGGAAGGGTAGGTCTGAAAGATGAGAATGTGGTATTTGTTGCTGGTGCTACTGGTAAAGTTGGTTCACGAGCAGTAAGGTTTATATGTACTTCTAACTCCATGTTTACTTGAAAAATGGTTCAACTGGTAGATTAGAATTGCTCAGCATACATTTTCATATTCAGGGAGCTTTTGAAACTTGGGTTTCAAGTCAGAGCTGGCGTCAGGAGTGCTCAGAGAGCCGCCACCCTTGTGCAGGTACAACTGTTATTGTGACACTGTTTTTCCACCGCTTCTCATTACATCAAAGTTATGCTAAGTAAATAACTCTTCTGCAGAGTGCTAAGCAAATGAAGCTTGATGTTGAAAGTGCAAGCCAAGGAAGCCAACGTAAGATTAAAGCTTTACAACTATCAATTTCTTCTTACATTTTCCTTCTGTAAGCTATCAAAGGTAAAAGAAAGAAAAAGTGATAACTAAAGGCATTCTAGGTTTTAAAAAACAGATTTAGCTTTTACAATATATGATTCTTCTAGGAAGTAACAGGTAGCTTTGGTCTTTAGCCCAGCTGTAGAAAAGCTTGAAATTGTGGAGTGCGACTTAGAGAAACAAGATCAGATTGGACCAGCATTGGGAAGTGCTTCAGTTGTCTTGTGCTGCATTGGTGCAAGCGAGAAGGAGATTTTTGATATTACCGGACCATATCGGATTGACTATCTGGCTACCAAAAATCTTATCGAGGCAGGTGAGTAAGTCAATCAACTGGTAGCCTGTACCTATCACTTTGCAAGTTGTAAAATTTATTGGGGTTAACATGTGCCATGATTTACTGAACATATTTGATAAGTGTAATTCTATAAAGCTTAGCTGTAATTACCCAGTAAAGGGAAAAGTGAAAACCTATATGCTTGCTCTGCTCTATTTCACCCCCTGTCTGCATAGATTTGTTGATAATTGCAACTTTCTTCAAAATATTTGAGTTAAACTGCACTGAAACAATCTTAGGTGGTATTGTGTAATCTTAGCCGCCAATCCTGAATCACTCATTCTCTTTGCCAGGGACATTGTAATAGAAATGTAGTTCCCAAGTTGAAACTTAACAAGAGCTTAATGCTCTTTTATTTGGTTAAATTGATATTTTATTTTAAAATATATATGGGAAGGTGTAATAGAGTTTAGTGCACTGGGGTGGCAACTGATATCACTATTGAGCATTGAGAATATATGTACTTTATCTTTGATCTTGACTTAACACGCAGCTTAATTTTGAAACAAAAGAATATGAAAAGCTTGACTATTCAGTTATCAATTTGCAGCAACTGTTGCAAAAGTTAACCACTTCATATTGCTTACATCTCTGGGAACAAACAAGGTTGGATTTCCCGCAGCTATTCTTAAGTGAGTTTCCAAGTCCTTATCCTCTTATGCTTAGTGAACATTTGAGATGTATCATTTATAGCTGCCTATGACCTTGAGATAATTGGTACTTCTTTACTTGGCTAAACTGACTCAGTTTTCCCCCCTTTAATAGTTTATTTTGGGGTGTCCTGATTTGGAAAAGAAAGGCAGAAGAGGCACTGATAGCCAGTGGACTTCCCTACACTGTGAGTGTTTAAGTAAATGAAATTCAGAATTTAAAGGTGCTTTCAGTACTTAACTTTGATCTTCTCAGATAGTGAGACCCGGTGGAATGGAACGGCCTACTGATGCTTACAAGGAAACTCATAACATTACTCTCTCAACGGAAGATACTTTATTTGGAGGTCAAGTGTCGAACCTGCAGGTACTTTTGCGTGAAGTTTACTCAAGTGCAGTGATGTTTTTCTGTTTTCAGCATTAACCTGTTAAACATGTTATCAGAAATCACAGTATTATTACAATGCGAAAAATCCTGAAGAATTGTTCTTTTTTGAGGCTCAATATCCTGCTTCTTTTCTTGTCTTTTGTCCTCTCCACACCTTTTCTTCTAACAATGGTAAAATCAATTGTTATTTTCTATCCTGTCTTTGTGAAGTTCCTTACTGCTGTGTGTATCTGTGAAACAAGGGAAAGTTTTCTATCTGTGTTAAAATGTTGTAGTTGTAGTTGTTTTTATTGGAAAATGATTGAGGCACAGCATTTTGTTTACCACATTCTCATTTCACGGGTAATAAATCAATCAAACCTTGCATTGAGCCTGTTATTCTTCTCTTTTTTTTAAAATGAAAATCTTGACAAGCTATTCATGCATGATATTATGGAAATGAAAAATGATAATAAACATCAATCAAACAGTCCAAGTAAAAGAGCAAATGGTAGTCATAAGTTCTTACGCACCCACACTTCTTTTTACAGCCTGGAAGACTTTTATGTAGTATTGGTTTTCCTCATAGTGACACCCACTGTTTTCATGCAAAAGTGTAGTTTTCTCCGGAAGTACAAGGTCAAATTTTAATATTTTTCACGTACGTAAAATGTAGAATTGGTTTTTACTCATGTGAATAGTTCCGTCTTCTTAAACGGTTAAACCCTTCTCTCATTTTATTCTCCCGTTTAGTTTAAAATTTTAAATAGAGAAGATAATCTGTAATATGATTTGAGAATCCTGAAAGTCATCAATCAACTTCACAAATAAGCTTTTATCGATTGATACAGGTAGCTGAGCTCATGGCGTGCATTGCCAAAAATCGTGGGCTTTCTTATTGCAAAGTAGTTGAAGTAGTTGCAGAAACAACTGTTCCATTGACTCCTCTGGAGGAACTTCTGGCAAAGATACCATCTCAACGCGCTGACATTTACTCACCAAAGGTATATTCCTCCTTGCTTTTGTTGACATGTATTCATTTAAAACAGTTCAAGTTGTTCAAGAAAATTTCATCTGAGAGCCTTGAGGTTCCGAAGTGGTCCCGAATTCCTGGAGTGTTCTCTTATTGTTATCACTACTCTTTAAGAGATCCATTTAAATCAGGCCTGTGGACTGGTAAAATGGAACTCACTGTCCTGGCAATAAGACAGATACAACTTTGCAACATTCCTTTTCATGAAGCTTTTCGGATGAATTCTTTGACAAGAGTACGTGTGGGGGGTTCTTATGGAATGCAAGTTAAAATGGGGTAAGGGATATTTGAAGACTTACGGAATATGAAGACTCTCTCTTTGCGGCTTATCAGCTAAAAACGTAATTAGTTCTCTACATGAGGCGGTTCCTGTGGATGGAATGGTGGGTCTGTGTGCTTCAGAATTTTTAGGCCATGGCTGGAAACAAAGGACTTCTTTTGTGTCATCATAAAAAAATCATAATACCATCAAAGCTAATTTCTTGGATACCAGAGCCAAATTAAAGTTATTTTTGGTGTCATTAGGAATTTGGTGGTAGTGCTGCTGCTGCTGCTTCTGATCCAGAACCTTCTAAGAGTGCCACACCTGAGAAACCAAGCACTCCCATTGAGAAAGTACCGTCTAAAGAAGTGCTCGTAAAACAGCCATCATCTCCTTATATTGCGTAAGCCAACTTATCAAGTGCCATTTGTAACTTGGAATATCTATTAATCATTTGAAGAAAACCTAACATTTGTTTTCCCAAATACTGAAGCTATGAAGATTTGAAGCCACCAACATCTCCTACTCCATCATCTCCTTATACTGTTGGTGCCAAGAAAGCAACTGATTTAGATGCCACGCCTTCAGCACCAGAGGCCACCCCTTCTCAGGAAACTTCAAAAGCTATTTCAGATGAGAAAATCAGCATAGAAGAGACTCCAACTTCTGTGAATGAGAATAGTTCTCCCTCTCATGAAGTGTTAATAACACAGCCTCTTTCACCTTATTTCGTGTAAGTTATTTCTAATGCTCCTGGGACTCCTGTTGCATAGATGTGCAATTTCTTTGGCTTAAAGTGACATAGTTTTGACAGTTATGAGGATTTCAAGCCACCAACTTCTCCAAGACCAACACCTGCTGGTCCCAGAAAAAATCCTTTGGATGCCTCAGATTCGGTAGAAGTTTCCTCCACACCGGTAGAAGCTGTATCACAATCAAGTGGAGGCAATGATGCTACGGCAAGCGGTGCGTCTGTTTCTCCCCAGAAACCCACTCATAGCCATTCACCCTACCCTGCGTAAGTTTTTCCTGACGGTTTAATGTTTGTTCTCATCTTTCTGAGCAGTGTAGTTTGCTTGTTACTTTTTAGTTTTTACTTGTGCTCTTAGAGGGATAATATCTGCTTTCTTCTTTCATGTTAATTATGGCATGCTTGCAGATATGACGATTTCAAGCCCCCTTCATCACCATCTCCTAGTCCTCCGACCACATCACTCCTTTCAACACCAGCTGCAGACAATGGATCCCAGCCGGGTACCTTATCAGTCAACAGAACAGTCAAAATTCCAACAGAACATACACAAAGTGACACAGACCAACATACCAAACCAAAGCCAAAACCACAATCACCTTTCACTATGTAAGCGTCTTCCTTGTTCCATATTTTAGTTTCTCAGTGAGATTTCCTAAGATCCATTTTACTACATATGGAAATGTTTTTCTTTCACCACGCCTAAAAAGGCATTCCGATTTTCAGTTCTGACTAGAGTTAATCTTCCAAATAGATAGATTGTGACCATTGTTGTTTTTAAAACTTAATGAACTGCAAAGCTTATAAATGAACAGGTACGAAGACTTAAAGCCTCCAGCATCGCCCATGCCATCCCTAAAGAAATCCTAGTCCCATCAATTTTTTACAAGGTATGATCTCAATTTCTCCATACTTTTCAATTTTCATATCTGAAGAAAATAGAGTGTTTCTGTTTATTTGAGACCAAGCCCTATGTGCAGAATTAACACTATCTACTTGTAACAGAACCATATATAGGTGCTAGTAAATCTGAACTTTGCACCAAGGATTGGCAAAGTTTGTATACTCATGAAGAGGAAGCAGCTGAGATTGCGGGAGTCTTATTCTTGGAAACTATAATGTCAACAGTGTATGTGTAACTGTGTGAATATATACCTCAAGATTATGCAAACTCCAGCAACGTAATTTCGCTTGAATAAATGATAATTTTATGTTGCGGTTTCAAAAAAATTGAGACAAATAGACTTCAAATGCGTTATAAATCGTGGGATGACAAGGGCTCATGTGAGTCATGTCAAATTGTCAATAACACAAACTTACCAAAGGAAAATCATCTGCAAGTAACTAAACATCACATTACGCAAGAGTTTCCAAACACAGTGGAACTTAGCTTTCACCGTATGGTGTCTCTCCCTTATTGAAACAACATCACTGATATTAATATATGCAGTTCTGAACTTCTGATAGGAAACCAAGTAGATACTTTGGTTTCACCAAAAACGGATCCACTGCGTGCCATTTTCGGTAAATCCCTCATTGCTAGGTCTTTGGGCTAAGAGTATACTGTTACAATATCATATATCATTATATCAAACATCACTACATATTATATCCTATAGTTTTCATTACATAAAAGAAAATGAGATTACAATAATGTTCTATCATATGCTAATTTTTCCAAGTATCAAAGGCAAATCAACCTCATCACACCACTCCACACACCTTGTCTCACAATAACTAGTGTTGACCTCATTAGGCCAATAACTCAACCAAACCTTCCCTCCTATTCTCCACTTCAACACACTCCCTTCCATCTCCCTACTCAATCTCCATCCAACCCCTTCCCCATACTCATCTCCACTCAACACCAAACTCCCCGTTTTAGTAAACGCCCTATTCGCACCTTGGTATCGTCTACGTAAACTGTTATTGTTCTCTCTTTTCTCACCAATAGACGGATTACACGTTGCCACTTCATTACCGGTCACGTTATCACATAACACAGCATCGAAAACAGCGGCATTCCCCTCGGCATCTTGGTCCCACCTCCAATTCTTCTTCCTTGTCCTCGTGGACATCCTCATTGCCGCTTTCACTCTCGGATTTTTTGACTTGCCGAAACTACTCTTCATAATCTTTTGCATTTTCACTTCTTTCTCCCCGTTATCTGTGGATCGCCCCAAACTCAATCCATGCACATAGTTCGCCCCGACTTCAGGCCCAACCCAAACTCGTATCCTCGACGGGAAATACTTCTCGTCAGCATAGTCCACGTCATTGTTTTTGTTGAATCCAAGAGTCACCACGTGGAAACGTAAATTGTCGACATGTGCCGTCACCTGAATAAATCCGTCATAGAATCCAACGGAATATTCCACCTGAACAACTGCCTCCAGCTGCTGGTGAGCCAGAGCGTACTTCAGCACCGAGTCCTTGGTCGTTTCCATAACCGGAAACTGATTCGTCTGAACGTTGACCGAGCGCGTGGTTCTCATCCCAAGCACCGGCGCGTATCCCTTCAGCACCCAAAACCCGCAAGCCTCGTTCGCGTACGAGAATCCTAAATTCTGATGAGACGGCGCCGTCAAAGATGTTAGCGTCTGTAAACCTACGCCCACCTGCCTTAACATGCACCATTTTGCTAACATGTACCCGAGGGTACGCATGAAGCACAGCTCCGCGTCCACTCCGACTGTGATCAAGAACGTCCGCAGCGCCGGCGCGTGCTTAGACATCAAACCTTCAATATTAGGAGCCAGCAAGGACTTGAAGTAGAGTGAACCAACCTCACTCGGCGCGTCACACGCGCACAGCCAGAAGAGCCGCGTAATGAAAACCAGGTCGAAGAAGGTGGAGAAAGACTCGGGAGAGTGTGAGTCCATGACCCAAGAAAGCGGGTCGGGTTTGAGAGCCTGGAGCTGGGAACGCGGGCACGTGCTATCGTGCGCCGTCGGCGACCGGGATATGATCTCCTGGAGAAGCTGGAGTAAGAGAGGGAGGAACGGCTTCTCTGAAGACAAACAACACGTGTCAGAAACCCAGAGGGTCTTCTTGGAGAGGTTCTGAAAGCCATGCAAGCAAACCGAGAAGGTGACCAATGTGTCGATGTTGGAGCCGGAACTTCGCTCAGCTCTGAGTTGGATGGACTGAGTTGCGGAGCTGCCGTGACTCGGTCCGGCGCTAGCGAGTTCGAACACCAACGAGGGGTCCGACTCGGTCCATTGGGACAAGTTGGGTAGCTCGCAAATCCATGACCAAATGTCAAGCATGGTGTTAATTTTCTCTATTGGGGTTTAGGGGAGATCGATGAGAAATTCTGTGGAGCTAGTTGTGGTGGTAAGAGAGTTGGGGTTTTAAAGAGGGAATGAGTGATGATGGGTTAGCCACAATCACCATGGAAATAACAGAAACCACGTATGAGGGAGGAGGCTATAGCGAGGGTTGTGGTTCTTGAATCCAACGGGTGGTTCTGAGGGGTTTGATATGGAGGTTTTGGACTGGATGCATTAAATTTGGGACAGATATGAAGTTCGCTTTCGTTCTCTCTTGTGTGTTCTTGGTTCGATAATTCGGATTGAAAATTGTTTGCATGCTGCTAGTCTCTGTGACTAAATAGGATGTGGAATCTGGGTGGATGCAGTTTGGGGTCTGGCGGCTTACACGTGGAGATTCGTAGTGGGACAAACATGTATAGATATGAATCGCAGATGAAGACAACTCCGATCAGGAGAAAACAAAGACTATATATATTCTCAGTTAAGAGGCATTCACCATGAAAACTACGTACTGTGATTCTCAGTTAAATGGTTATGAACTGTTAACTATATTCTTCATATTGCATCAATTGTATTTAGATAGTACTATAACTAGTTAACTACTGGAGGTAGTCGTAGTTTTAAGTTTTTTTTTTTTCTTGGGCAAATGCCCTTTCTTTTTACTTTTGATATATATTCTCCCTACAATCTCCGTATCCTTGAGGACGTTGATGCCTCAATTAGGGGTTTATTTTACTTATATATGTATTTCCCAACAATGAGGAGTTTGAAAGAAGTAG